>NC_051084.1:28696443-29030371 GCF_004664715.2 Peromyscus leucopus | reverse complement strand
TACTGGGAGACCCTAAGGCTTCACTAAAAGAAGAAAGAGGAGGGGAGGAGAGAGGAGGGGAGGGGAGAGAAGGGGAGGGGGAGGGGAGGGGGAGGGGAGGGAGGGAAGCCATCCACCACAGTATGGAGCATGTTGGCAAAGACACCCAGACCATCTTGTCAAAACCATTTACTCCAATTGGCATCCCCAGAGCAAGAAAATTAATCCAACTGAGTCCTACTGAAATTATTGGTTTACAGAATTGTGAGCTATAAAAACTGCAATGGGGGTGGAATGTCATTTGTTATAAACTAGTAAGTACTAAAACAAATGAGCTAGGAATTTTGTTTGGGAATCTTCCAATCTTCCACTTTCCTTTTAGTAAATATGATTGGAATGAAAGAGCAAAGAAGCAAAAGGAAATGTAATTACAGACTGTTGTCAACATGAACATTAATTTAGGGAACTTAAACTTTCCTCATTTCAGTACAAGGTGGGCCATGTTGTCTACAAAGTGGTGGTCACGTGAGAAAGAACCAGCCAAGCACCGGCTGTTAAAGTGATCCATTTCATAGTAGAGAAGCAAGGTTAATGAGGAATGGAGACGAATTCACTATTAATAATGTTTTCTTTTTTTAACATTCATTCATCTGTTTAGTGGGCTTTGGGGTATATGATACACTTCACATGTGGAAGTGAGAGTAGCAATCTGTGGGCATTCATTTTCTCCCTCTACCATGTGAGTTCTGGGAATCGAACTCGGTCTGTCAGGCTTAGCCGCAAGTGCCTTTACCCACTGAGCCATCTCACCAGCCCCTACTATCTCTTCCCTGTAATTCTTTGCTCTGTGCTATTTTGCCTGTGATACCTGACACTGTCTCACATACCTCAGACACCTGATTGCTGTTCACTGGATCATAGGAAGTCAAACTAAGAAAAGAAAGGTTGGATATTAGAACGGGATCCAGAGGAGATTAGTGACAGAAAACCAGGAAGATACACTTGCTCATAGAGTCCCTCTTCTCTCTCTGGACTCCTGGAGCTCTGCCTGGTGTTTGGCTGTGGTTCTCTGCATCTGCTTCCATCAGTCCTTGGAGAAAAGCTCTATGATGACATTTAGGGTATTCAACGGTCTGATCTCTGGGGCAAGCCAGTTCAGTTCAGGCCCCCTCTCCACTCTTGTTAGTAGATGGAGAAACATGCAGTGTCAACCAAACCAAACTAGAGGGAACTCATGAAAGTTGGATCAATGGCTATGGAGCCTGCATGTGACTGGACTAGACCATCTGTGTGACGAGATAGTTGTGTAGCTTGAGCTGCTTGGGGTGGGGGGCCTGAAGGTAGGATCAGAATCCATCCCTAGTGCATGAGGGGGCTTTTTGGAGCCCACTACCTATGATGGGACACCTCGTGCAGCCTTGAGGCAGGAGGAAGGGCTCAGACTTGCCTCTACTGGATATGCCTCCCCTTGAAAGCCTTGCCTCCTTGTGGGTGGGAATTGGGGGTGGGTATGGGGGGTGGGTTTGGAAGGGGGATGCTGGGGGTGGGAGGAGGGAAGAGGGGGATCTTTGATTGGTGTGTAAAATGAATGAAAAAAATCTTAATAAAAAAAAGAAAGAAAGAAAGAAAGAAAACCAGGGAGATACTGTTGTCTGGTCAGGCAGCCAATGAAGTCTCTAGTCTCCCAACCAGCTGTGTTCTACTCTGGCATCTAAAAGGCTGTTAATGGAGTAGCTACAAAGGTGAGGGAAAATAGTCAGTTTCTAACACTATGCTGGGAAAATAGTAAAGAGTTGGAAAAGCACCTTTAATTCCAATACTTTATAAGAGTTTGACAAATAGCAGAAGAAAATGGACCATCCGAATCAAAGCCCATGTCTCATTTTCTATGTGTCCTCATGGGTTTGTATGTCATTTACCACTAACTATGATTTACAAGTGTGTGGGCTCTGGTGTTTGCAGAGATCAGTCCCCAACAGACCTATTACACAACAAGCAATTGCATTCAGCTGGGAAATTGTACTTTGTAATTACACTATCCTTCAGCGGTCACTCTGACTAGAGTGTAAATAATCCAGGGAATTATATGGCTTAACACACTTATACATTTAAAATAAAGCTGGATGCAAAATTTAAAGCAGGGGATATAAGCTGATGCCCAAGTTAGCCTTTTCTGTAATACCCAAATCCACATCCAGGCTTTGCAATTACTTTGGTACACATAATCATTTAAACTCACAGTGTTTCCTAGATGGTTTTCTTGCTTTGTTTTTGTTTTTCAAAATAGTATTGGTTTAGGGAGAAATTTATTTGAGTATTATGCTCGAAGCCCTCATAAGAGATAGGGGAAGATATTCTTTTCTGTGTGGTGAATAAACATTACTTTGACTTGACCTTAGATCTCTTTCCAGCATTTGATATTACTTATTTAACTCTTTATATCCTATGTTTCTTCCTTTGTTAAGTCATGCACGTAATACCTATGCTAGTTTTCTCAGATGTAAAAATGACTGTGTTTTCTATTATAAATTTACAAATTTACAATAAAGAGTTATGTAAGAACCAGACTATATATATATATATATATATATATATATATATATATATATATGAATCCAGTAAATATTGGCCTTGTCTATGAGAGCAATTACTCAACAAATTATAGCTATTGTTGTAGCTTTATTGAATTTGAGAAGATCCGGTAAGTCCTAGCCCATGTGGATCCAAAACAGGAAAACTAGGCTGTGGACTCCTACCACTACCATTCTGATTTAGGATTCGTGTACTCAACCATTATCCAGGTTTGGAATTGGTCTCCATTGTAAAATGTCTACAAATGATCAACTTTTAATAGCTTTGCTCAGCAATTCTCAGTCTTAGCAATGCATTAAAACCAACTCTAGACCCTTCTAGATTGGCAGTCAAGAAGAACACACCCTTCCTTGTCGTTAAAGCTCTGCAGGCGAGTCTGCTATGTCATCTTAAGAGTCACTAATTGAGTCATCGGAGATTTGTCTCCTTAGTTGTATTATGCCACAGCTAAAGACTGTACTGAACTGAGACCTCAGCAAAGAAGAACACATCAATTAAAAACTCAAAGATCTTTTTATTCTTCCATCCTGAACCTTCTATTAACTCAAGGCCCTAATGATGTAACCCTATAACTTAGCATAATCTTGGCCCATGAGTAAAATATTGACTAAGCAAATTTGTGCATCACGAGTTGAAATTCATGAATTAGTTGCTATGGACACTAAGCCTTCCAGGAGTTACCTATTTAGTTAAAAATAATTAGTCTTGAAATAAAAATTTATACTTGGCAAGAAGTTATCGATAAAATTCTCAGAAAATTTAGGAACCTTAGGTAAATGTGTCTATTTCAAGTTGGATAAATAGAACTCCAAATTCTCCACCTTTTAGTTAATGAACTCAGCTCTCACTTTGGTGGTTTTATATTTTGGCGTGCTGCGAAGGGAAAATAGAACAATAAAAGCGAATTTAGGAATACAATATAACTACTTTATTTATTCTTTATTGTGTACCACTAGATATTTTGCATTTGTATCTCAAGGTGAAAGGACTTGGCAATGATCTGGTTATTTTGATTCATGTTAACAGTGTCTGGGTTTTTTTTTTTTTAAACGCAACAAAAATGCTGTTTTTAAAGTACTTAATTAGTTTGTTTGCACTGGCATAGACCAAGTAGACCAGGTGGTTGCCAAAGCCCTACTTAGTTTTAGTGTGCAAACAGCCACAGCATGAGGCTTGCTCTGTTAAATTCTGTCTTCAGGATTCAAGCCAGTTGAGAGTGAGACTTCTAATAGAACAGTGAGGACACTGGGGAATTGAAGGTCCCAACCTCTCCTTCTGGGAAGGGGAGTAGGCTCACAGAGGACTGAATACCAACATTTACAAGGTTTTTTTTTTTTTAAGGCTGATTGGAAATTGCTCCTGAGAAAAGATCAAAGGCTTGGGCTCTGTGGAAGGAGGAATGGGATGGTTTTTAAATCAATTTTTAAATCATAAGGCTTTGTCAGTCCACTCAGCACAAAGCGTCAAGGCCTTTTCAGGCTAGAGAACACACTTGACATACAGAATAAGATTGAAAAAAATAAGATGTCAGAGGGAAGTTCAATGAACAATTTTGTGTAGATTTTTTAAAATTGGATTTGATTTCTCTCTTTTTTTTTTACAAAAACTTAAAAGAAAAAAAAAGAAAGATTTGACAATAATTTCCAAATAAAAAGCAATAGGAAGTATAAAAACTGTCCAGCTGTGACTGGAGTGTGGCAGTCAGGCAAACACACACACATACACACACACACACACACACACACACACACACACACAAACCCCTGTCAAGCCAGACAGATCAAGGTTCGAGTCTTGCTCCCTACTTCCCAGCCATGACATATTGCTTCTGAAGCTTTGCTTTTTCATCTATGAAAGGCAGTTCTTGGGTGTCCTTCACGTGGAATGGCTACTGTAAGGCAGGGTAGAAAGACAAGAGAGACGATGGAAACAAGGGGAAAGAAAGGAGCCTTCACCCCAGCGTCTGGTTGAAGCCTCTCATCTGCTACGAGTCAAGCATTCCAGTCCAGTTAGCTTTATCTGCTGTGCAGGATGTGAACACTGAGGTGGAATGCCTTTTCTACAGTCACATGTCGAAGAAGAATGCTGTAGTAGCGGGCTGGTGAGGGTGCTCAGCCAGCCAAGGCACCTGCTGCCAAGCCTGACAACCTGAGCTTGGTCCCCAAAGCCACACAGTAGAAAGAAAGTGACTCCCACAAGTTGTCCTCTGATCTCCATGCTGCGTCAAGGTAGACACACACACACACACACACACACACACACAAACACACACACACAATAAATGTCATAGTTTTCCAAGAACATTTAAAAAGGAATGATTAAAATGTTAAAATAGGGCCTTACTCTTTTCCCAGCTGAAAAATCTGCCATTTTCTAGGATTCTCACCAAAAATCCCACTTATGATAAAAAAAAAAAAGACATGCCCCCAATGCCTTATGCAAAACTAGTGCTCCTGGTTTATTTTATCAGATTATAATCCCTTCTAGTGACCGCTAGGGTCACCTACAATCTAGAGTATCACTATTGAAAAAAGGGAGAGGAAAAAAAAGAAAAGGTTTCTTAACAGCACTTTCAAATGTCACTTGAAAGCCACCAAAATGGTGTTGTGTGTCTACGGATAAGATACTTAAACGTGACTCTGCTGTGAGGAGCTCATGCACACTCTTTTCAGTGTATTTCATTCTTTCCCTGGGCACCTTCCTATTTTTAATGAAATCTGACTCTGCTTCATGCTGGTTGGTCCAAAGGATCCAGTTTTACCTGCTCTGAGGCCCCTAAAGGATTAAGGGAACTCCTTATGCTGCTACAGATGAATGTATGGAGCTGTGCCTCTGACCTCATCACCAATGACTAAAGGAGTGTATTCTATGTCAAGTTCTAGGAATACAACATCTGGATGCTCAGACACATCAATTTCCTTCCTCCTCATCCACCTACAGCTATCTAGGTGAGATGGTGTCTAGTGAACTCATAAACCATCTCTAACCATTGACTGTCAGGGTATATAGCACATGTCCGTAAATGACTAACAACTGGTCAGGATTTTATATTGGATAATGTTGGACTTCTCAGCCATAACATCTATTGAAATTGTGAGTCACCCTTGCTACAAGGAGCACAGACCATGAACAGAAGTTTCAGCATCACCTTGGGACCTATCAGAAACACAGAATCTCACATCATCCCCCAAACCAGTCCATCCCAGAACATGCATTTTGAAACTCTCATAATGACTTCCATAAATATTAATGTTTGAGGCACACAGGTCTGACAGCCCAGTCAAAGAAGAACTTCATTCTCTATTTCAACTGATTTGTAGACACAGCTTCTCAGGTAAAATGCCTAAGAAGCAAATTATCACACACGCACACACAAAAAAAAAAAAATGGGCTTAATTCATATGCCAGGTATTGTTCTGATACACTTAACCTCTGGCTGATTCTGTCTACAGAAAGACTTGCTTCCTTTGTCGATGATGGATATTATAAAATGGTCAACCTGCCAAGCATTCAACATTTTCTAAAGCGATGTTCACAAATCAATGATTTCCATTTTAAATATAGACTACTTTCCATGATTCCCCAAATATATTCAAGGAATTCAAAATAATTTAATTCAGTGTATACAAAAAGAATTGTTTCTTAAGAAGTTATAATTATATAAAAGTCATTTTAAGGCTCTATTATTCTTCTTTTGAACACCCACGAGTGGACCTAAAAAGTGGAGAAATTTGCATTAGTCCTTTATCAAGAAGGAAACTGAAGGCAAGGTCCTTCACCAAAACAAAGCCTGGAGTCTAAGAAAATGGATGGGAATCTCCTCATAGGGACTTGATGCTTAGAGGAGATCAGAGAATTCTCATTTTCCAGATCAATGAAGCCAAGGTAACCCTGAAGCAGGGAAGGCAGCCAAAGAGGCAGGTGATGAACACACACCTCCGAACTATGATGCAGATGAGAGAGAGAGAGAGAGAGAGAGAGAGAGAGAGAGAGAGAGAGAGAGAGAGAGACAGAGACAGAGAGAGAGAGAGAGACAGAGACAGAGACTGAAAATAAGGAAGGTCTCAGTTCATAAGCAGGCCCTTGTGTGGCTCTGGAATGCTTTTTTAAACCTTGGTAACCTTTTCTGTAAAATGAGGATATGACCCTCACTGGTTGTGATGTCACTCAAATTACAATGGTTGATTATAAGTCAGGTATCCAGTGCCTGGAAGACAGTCAGCACTCAATACACCACAACTCTCGGTATCATTATTTGGGAGTGGGAACTGGCATCTTCAGCCAGAAATACTGGGATGGTTAATAGTGACTGTCAACTTGATGGGATCTGTAGTTAACTAAGAGACACACCTCTGGGCAGGTCTGTGAGGGCATTTATAGGAAGGATGAATGTAGAGGAGAGGAATCTATCCAGAGTGGATGGTACTGTCTGGTTGAGTGGCCCATATGTAAAGAGGTCCATGTTAAAAGCAGTTGTTAGCTGCCTGTGTTCACTTCTTTATTAATCAGGGTTCTCTAGAATAGTAGAATTTATACAATGTGTGTGTGTGTGTGTGTGTGTGTGTGTGTGTGTGTGTGTGTGTGTGTGTTAGTAGAATGATTTACAGAGGCTATGGTCCAACTAGTCCAACAATGGCTGGCTATAAATGGAAAGTTCAAGAATCTGGAAGTTACTCAGTCTACAAGGCTGGATGTCTCTGATGGTCTTCACTAGATGCCGGAGTCCCAAAGAAGTAGCTCTAACGCCAGTGAAGGAATGGACTTGCTAATAAGGCAAGAGTAAGCAGGCAGGCGGCAAATGCTTCCTTCTTCCATGTCCTCATATAGGTGTACAGCAGGAAGTGTGACCTATTAAAAGTGAATATTCGTGCCCCAAGATCCAGATTAAAAGCATGTGTCTTTCCACCTCAAGTTCCAGATAAGAAGTGGATCTTCCCACTTCAAATTAAACACACACACACACACACACACACACACACACACACACACACACACACACACACAAGATCCCTCACTGGTGTGCCCTCCATTTTTGAACTTTTGTTAAATCCAGATATAGTCTAGTTGACAACCGAGAGTAACCATCACAACCTCTAACTAGTGAGTGCATCTGTGGCGGATTAAGTGAGAATGCCCGCCCCCCTCCCAGCACTGAGAGGCTCATATGTTGGAATGCTTGGTCCACCTTGGAGGAACTGTGTGGGAGCATTAAGAGTTGTTATCTTATTGGAGGAAGTGTGTCACTGGGGGGTGGACTTTGAGGTTTCAAAAGTCTATACCATTCATCAATCAATCTATCTCTCTCTCTCTCTCTCTCTCTCTCTCTCTCTCTCTCTCTCTCTCTCTCCTCTCTATCTCTGGGTGTGTCTGTATCTATCTGTCTATCTATCTATCATCTATCTATCTATCTATATCTATCTATCTATCTATCTATCTATCTATCTATCTATCTATCTATCTATCTCTACCTACCTGCCTGCCTGCCTATCTCAGCCTCAAGCTTGTGGATCAGTTCTCAGCTTCTGTTCTAGCACTATGCCTGCCTGCCTGCCTGCCTGCCTGCGTGCTGCCATGCCCCGCCCCCTGCCCGTGATGACCGTAGTCTCTAACCCTCTGAAACTGTAAGTAGAACCCCCCAGTTAAATGTTTCCTTTTATACGTTGCTTTGTCATGGTGTCTTTTCACAGGCGATAGGAAAGTAACTCAGACCGCATCTATCCTGTTGACACGGGTATTCTTTATAACATTCCATCCCAGCTTCTCTAACCTTTCAGCAGGGTCTGTAGATCAGTGACTCTCTGCATCTTCTACACCTTCAGTGTCAGACTGGAACTGACAAGGTACTCAGTATTGTGGGCAGAGAAACTGCTTTCTTTTCAGCCTTTTTCCAGTATAGCGGTGGCTTTTGTTGAACCACCCAGCCCCTACCATGGAACCTGTTCTAAATCCCCTATAATAATATACTTTATTGGTTCTGCTTCTCCAGAGAACCTAATACAGATGCAGCCCGTTCCTCACTGCCTGAGAGTCAGGTGTTTTCCTCCTCAGGCACCATGAACACTAATAAACAACACGCAATGGAATTTACATAAGAAACTGCAGGGCCTTGCTTTACAGTACTTACCTGGTCCCAGGGACTTTTCAGAGTGCTTTACATGTTATTTTTAATCTTTGACTATGTGCAGTAAGCACACGTACAGCCACCATTATTCTCCCCACTTTACAGTATTAGAATATGAAAACAGAACCAGAAAGATGCCAGTGTCGTGGGCTGCTGTAATGTTTGTTTGTTTGTTTGTTTCCTACCCAGAAACTTCTTCTTCTTTTTTTATTTAAAAAAATTCACACAATGCATTTTGATCAAGTTTTCCCCTCCCACATCCTCCTACCTCCCTCTCCACCCAACTTTGTTTTCCTTCTCTCTCTCCCCGTCTTTCTCGATCTCTTGATCTCAGTCTCTCTCTCTCTCTCTCTCTCTCTCTCTCTCTCTCTCTCTCTCTCTCTCTCTCTCTCTCTCTCACACACACACACACACACACAAAAAAAAAAAAAAAAAAAAAAAAAAAAAAAAAAAAAAAAAAAAAAAAAAAACACTTCCCACTCAGAATCTTAAATTTAGGAACTATTTGGAAAAAAAATACCTATAAGGAAGATTGAACAGTACACTGGGAAATTGCATATGTCAACCTAACTTGACTAACAAGTCCATTTGTTGAGTTAAACCCTAGTCTAGATGACATAGTGATGACTTTCTTTAGATGTAATTAACATTTTAATCAGTAGACTTTGAGTAAAGCAGATTACACTCCTTGTTGTAGGTTGGTCCACCCCATCAATCAGAAGCCTTTCTAAGAACCAAGACTAAAATTTTCCCAGACAAGGAATTTAGCTTCTGGATTGCAGGGTACAAACCATTGCATGCTTTCCAGCCTTGCATGTGGAATTCAGACACAAAAGCACCATATCGATAACCTGCTGGCTTGCCTTCTAAGACTTAAGCCGCCCCAGGTCCCCACAATCCTGTGAGTCAATTCCATAAGACAGAGTATATACAATAAAATATCGTGTTGGTGCTGTTTCTCTGGAAAATACTGATAAAATAAGTAAGCACATTACCTTCCTCCCCCAACCATGGAGACTTCGGAGACTGTTGGAGGGAGGAAAAGACATTTGACCTGGCATCAGGGCAGTATCAAGAACGTGCTAGTGGCTGAGGTCCAGGGCCAATGACTCCATGTGCAGCTTCCCCCTCAGGTTACTTCCAAGGTTTTGCCCTTCACTCATTTTCCTGATGCCTAGCATCATTTCGGTTTCAGCACATTTCCTGAAGTTTTCTAGCTAAAACATAAATCATGCTCTTTTTCTTGCTGGAGTTCATTTTTTTTTTTGTATGAGGAAGCCTAGTCGGTTTCTGTTGCTTGCACCCAGAGAAGACTGACACACAGTGCTGAAGCAGTGTGGAGGAACTAGCCATCTGGCTCCAATGCTCTTGCCCGCTTCCTATCACAGCGCACAGAAGTCCCCATCTGTAAAGGACCTTCTCAACCAAGTCCAGTCTCTATAGATAAGGAAACTGAGACACAGACAAAAGTTAAAATTCCGTGAGGATGATGACTAGAATAAGAAAAAAATTCCAACACACAAAGAATTACATGAAGAACATAGTGTGGGGAAGCTGGAGAGGTGAGCCAGCAGTTAAGAGTGGGTACCGCTTTTCTAGAGGACCTGAGTTCAGTTCCCAGCACCACATCCTGATGCTCACAACTGCCTATAACTCCAGCGCCAGGGATGATGTCCCTCTTCCAGCCTCCAGGGGCATCTTCACACACACACACACACACACACACACACACACACACACACACACACACACCAAATTAGTAGTTGTAGCATTAAAGATACAAGCTAGAAATGAATGGAACTACAGAAGAGGGACTGGTGGGGTGGTTCAGTAGGTAAAGACATTCATTGACAAGTCTGACAACCTGAGTTCAATTTCTAGAACCCACATAGTTGAAGGAGAGAACTGATTCTTCCAAGTGGTCCTCTCACCTCTACATTCACATGGCAATACTCATTCTCTGTCTCTCTGTCTCTGTCTCTGTCTCTGTCTCTCTTTCTCTCTCAATAATTTATTAAATATAATAAAAGTCTTAGCATGTGTGTATGTGTGTGCGTGGGGGAGGGCGGTGAAGAAGGGACCAAATTTCACATTGAGAAATACAATAGTACAGTTGGAAAAGTAAAAGCCCTATGGCCAAAGAGATCCCAGGGATAAAAAGTCAGAAATAGCAAGCCGCTAGGTGGTTCACCAAGTTTCAAAGGTAATTCTTAACTTTGAAACAAGGATCAATGAGATTCTCAAGGAAACGCTTAAAAAAAAAAAAAAACTGTATTCTATAAAAACAGATTAAATGCAATTTCTGCTTTGACACATTGAATTTATCATCCAAAAGCGCTGGCCCCCACTTTTGGTTTGGGGTGGAAAATTAGAAAGATCAAGATATGGCCACAGAACCAGGTGGCATTTTATCCTTTTGCTTTGTGGATCCCCCCCACCCCCACCCAAGATAACAATAACTCCTTTTCCTTGAAACGCACAGTTTTTTGAAGAACCTTGGTCCTGTTGCAGCTGGTTACTTCAGAGGAGGTAATGAATAAATATAACCTAAGATAGGTTCGGTTCAAGCACCCTTGTGCATGCTTCTTGTGCATCCTTGTTTATGCCAGCCTAACCCAAACCTCAGCAAGAAATGTTTATTCCTGTGTAATTATGTCCACACAGATACTCTTTTCTCCTTATAGACCCCTTACATGTTTCTCCTGCCTCAGTGACATTGAAGTTGTATCACCTTTCCCTTTTGACTCTGGAAATTTTGTGCTTAAAAATAAACTACTATTTCCCCTGGTCTAAAGGGGAAAAAAATCAGTTCTTTTCATTGGGTTATTGTTTATCCTCTGTGTTTGCCTTTGCTTACTCTTCTGTCAGCTCATCCAATAATAAAAAAAAGTTGTTTTGTTCAATAACTAGCAGACTGAGTTCCTTTTCACATAAAATTTATTCATCTCACAGCAGCTACTTGGCAAAGAATTCTACAAATTTCACCGACCTCGAAAGCCAGCTAGGGATGAGGAGCGCTCAAACGCTTCATACCGAACAGAAAAATAATATTTACAACATTGTCTGTGGTAGATACTAGAGGCCATGGTATACATTACTGAATCGCTGCTGTTTATCACACTTGCCAACCTATTCCCTGTGGATCATGGGTTTATTATGTCGACAATCACCTGCCAGTAGTCATTTGCTACTAGACCAGTATGTGGCATCCAGCAACATGGGCAGAGGTTCCTGAACTGACAGACTGCCTTAGTCACCGCAGTCCACATGACCAAGTGCAGATGAATGAGATTGGGGAGGAGGGCTCTTGTTCTGTGGAACAAGTGCTGGCCAACAAAAAAAAAAAAAAAAAAGCAGGGAAAGATGTGAGCATGGAATCTGAGTTTATTTTCACTCTCTTCTTCTGTTGGTCTGTTTAATATCACCTCTTCAAATGTAATCTAAGTAATCCTCCTGTGTCATGGCTCTAATCTCCAAGATATTCCTAGAGAAAAACAAATGCATCGTGGTTTATAGAAAACAAAACAGAGATGCCATAAAATTCTAATTGATGGATCTAATACAACAAAGAAGGGGTTTTCATTGTGGTTCCAGAGCTATTTCTGGGAGCCGTTGACATTATTATAAAGCAAACCTTATAGATCCTCCAGGAGCTATCAAAGAAGTAAATTCACATGGACCTTCTGGTCCTTCCAGCAGGGGTAGTTTGACTATGTTCTCACAGTCATCTGTGAGCACATGTAATGTACAATACATTGGTAAATTACCACGTGTCATTTGATCCCACTGAGAAGCTGGCTCTGGAAGCACTGTTGCCCCCTCCCCCATTTCAGACCCAGGAATTTTTTTCTCAAAGCATCCTCCAAGGTCCCTGGTCTGGAGATAGGATGCCCGCCGCACCCCACACCCCGCACCCCGAACTCTATGCAGAGAGAAATAAGAATGCAAAACAGCACAAGAGTAAAAGCAGCGTGTCCTTGAGAATGGCTAGATGGTGCTACTGTTTATCCCATGATATAAAGACACCTATTATAGGCATGTGATGCAGAAAGTACATCCATCGGAAGGGCAGAGAGGATCCTCCCTCCTCACCACTCTCAGCTGGGAACTCCGACTGGCTGACTCAGCTTCCCCTGTTGGTTTTGTGCTAGATGTTTACCAGCTCCTGATTTGATGTTGCTACGTTCTGTCCTCAGTTGGGCTACTCCAGTTGCCTCTGACGGATATTTTGGGTGCCCTATTTGATGCTATCTTGCTGTCTGCTGCTTTGCAACTTACTTATTTATTCTTTCATGCTTCCTTACTATATACTTAGGAAACTCATTCAAAACTGAAAGCTTGGCTATTGGAGATCATCCTTGGGACCATCCAGAATAGCATGTACCTGTAATTTAAATAACTGGACTGAAATCCCAACCAAAGGTCTTTATCATAGATAACTTTCCTATCACTTACAGAGCAGTCAGCCATGTGTGTGTGTGTGTGTGTGTGTGTGTGTGTGTGTGTGTGTGTGTGACACATATATACATGGCCAACTTGCAGCTTCAGCCAGTAGGTGAGAATATACAGCACAGAGGCATTTTCCTCCATCTTGAGCCACAGATGACATAAGCTTGCTCTCAACTGGTTCCTCTCCACTGGACACTTTAACTGAGGTTCCCTGAGTCCCAGCTTTCACGGAGTTTTCAGGGAAGCATATCTTTCAGGTCTAAATTATAGTTCTCTCACCCAAGAATCTAGATGGGTATTATTAGAGGGACAATGTAGAAGAAATATGAACACTGGTAGACACAACTCTTCAGTGCCCTTCATGTCACTGGCTGCAGCTATGACAGGGTCATATATCTGTGAAGATGCTCTTAAAGAGACATACTCTCCATCTCTTACCTGTGTCCTCACCCATTACTCTTGGCTGCATTTCATCTTTTCCAGTTAAGAGGTGTTCCTTCTGAAACCCTTTCACAGTCTATTCACTTCCCAAAGACCTCATTCCTCTTTGCCTCGTTTTCCTCATCTTCAAATGGAAGCAAAAATAGCGCATCCCTCACAGAGAGTGTTCATTTACTAAGACTGCCAAAACCAAATGCCAAACACTGTGTGCTGAAACAACAGAGATGTCTTCGCTCATAGTTCCCCAGGCTAGAAGTTCAACATCAAGTATGGGACCAGTTCCTTCTGAAGGCACCAGGGGACACCCAACCCCATGCCTCTCCTCTGAACTGCCATCTTTGCCCTGTAAATCTGCCACTCCAGCGTCTGCCTTCGTCTTCAGCTGGTGCTCCTCCTGTGATTCTCTTCACTTCATACCCTTTCTGCATTCATCTGTCCCTGTGTCTAGGTTCCATTTTTAGAAATGCTCCAGTTGTATTGGATCAGCACACACCCTAATCACCTCCTATCCCTCAATTAGCTCTAAGAGGACTCTGCTTCCAAATGAGGTCACATTTCGTGGTCCTGGGGATTAGGAAGGACTTCATTATCTTTTTAGCAGAGATACAATTCAACTCATAGCAAGGTTTTTGTGAATAGTAAACTAGCTGGTATAACTGAGTGCTTAGTTAGCATAAAGAGCAGTTGCATGTTCTACTCACATAGTTAAACAATATATCTAATGAAGGTATCTAGCAAGCAGCTTGGCAGACACAATGTTGTAAATACTGGAAGACGGTGTTACAGAGTTGCTGGAGACATTTAGAACTATCTAAAAGGTCTAGAGGAGTGAGCATGGGGGAAAGCTCTGGGTGAGCATGTGGGAGTTAATTCTGGTAAAGAGTATCTAAAAGACTTCAGGCAAATTACACAATATAGACTGAAGAAAATATAATTTTTGCTCTTTTTTTGTTTTTGAGACAGTGTCAAATTTATTATGTATTTTAGCTGGATTCAAATTTATTAATGTATTATAGCTGAAAACAAAACTCAAGTTTCTGGTCCTCCTGCCTCTACCTCTCAACTATGAGAATTGTAGGGATGTAGCACCACACCAGGTTTATGCAAGTGCTGGGTGTCAAACCCAAGATTTCATGTATATTGTGCAAGCGTTCTACCCACTGAGCTCCATCCTCAGCCTCCCCTCCCCCCATTTTTAAAAACTCCTAAACTGGTCTTTACTTGTGAAGCATCCAGACAGTGTTCTCACTACCAGAGAGTCCTGAAGTCAAAGAGAATCAAGAACTGACCAGGGAAATGCAGAATACACAATACATGAAGGCCGAAGAACAGTGTTGAGACGCACAAAGCAGAAAGCCAAAGCATTCATCTGAAATAAGAGAGAGACATTCATCACGTGGGAGAAATAGTCATGTGATTCTGAGGTACTCACATTCCCTAAATACAAGGAATGTGAAGAGAGAAATTGTCTGAAGGCTGCTGAGGGTAAAATTGGAATCAGAGAAGTTCTGTGCTTTAAATGGCTCATGGCTGCAGGTTCAACAAAGACATAGCATCTCTCACTAAAATGAATATATAGTTGCCTAGGGGCCAGGAGAGTGGGCACACAGGGATGTTTGTGGTCTGTGTATTCTGTCTACAGCAGACCCAGACACCCGCTTTCCCTGTTGCAACCTCTCCACACCACCACTATACAGTTCATTGACCCTCTTTACATAAGTGATACTTTGGAATGTCAACCAATGAGATTTTCTCTGGCATTGGCCGGTATCCCCTAAGCCTCACCACTCACTCACATTCAGCAAAGGGAGCATTCTGTAGTCACCAATTCAATGGACAGGCTGATGAGCAACGAGGAGAGGGCAAGAGTCTGCTTGGCTTTGAGCTCCAACCCTCTACACTCTGTGGGGAGTAAATCCCTGCCAAGACAAGGGATTAGGGAGAGACTTTATAAGACCAAAGGACCAAAGCTTCCCATCTCAGTCTCTAGCTTTTAAAGTGTGAGAGGAAGAAGTCAGAGAGCTAATCCATGGAGATATTAGATGCTAGTCTGCCCTCAAATAAATGGGACCTGGACTCTGTTCCTGGGGGAAGAAAAGGGCCTAAGAACCTGAATTGATAGAAATTAAATCTCTACCATTTAAGAGAATAGCAATTCAAAAGCCAGAAAGCAAACAGAATTACAGGGAAAACATGTCTTCCTTAGCTGTAAGCATGAGTTCATAGTCAGTTTCTCATTCTAAATTAATCCTGCCAATCAAATAATAATTTAGTATCACTATGGCCAAAAGCTGTTGCACCTCTGTTAAGGGACCTAACTTGAACATTGAGCTTGTATTCACAACTAGAAGCTAAGGGGAAAAAAATATTTTTCCCTGGCTCCATTTTCATTTTTTCCCCATAACTTTCAATTGACTATAATAGACTGCCTATGCCATCATCCAATAAACAGTACTTTACCTACTGGGATGGCTAAATAAAATAGTTGAAACTGGAACAACATCAAAAAACCCATAATATCTGGTTTAAATATTGAAGATAATATAATACAAAGCATAATATAACCTATTGACTGAATGCTTGCATTTTTAAGTTCAGGAACTCATTTATATTTTATATATCAATTTACATACACACATCTGTATAGCATCTATGAAATGCTAGCTTGTGGTTATAAATTTGCAACCAAAATGTTGAATTCCCAGAAGATTTTCCTTTCGATATTTCTAATTTGGCTTTGTTTAGTCATTTTATTACATTAAAAAAAATTTAAAATACAGTCTTCTGTGCAATGTATTAGTCTGGCAGAAGGCTCCCAGAATGTAGGGACGATATTAAAGACTGATATGCAGCAAGCAACTTTGAAATTTTAATCCCATGGTTTAAGCACAAGGTCACTATTTTTAATGGGTTTCTCCTCTTGAAATTTTTAAATGGTTCACTCAGTCAACTTTAATAGCCTGAAAATAATTGAGAGAAAAGGCATCTATCTATCTCCCCAGCTGCCCCCAACCTCAACCTCACACACAAATACATAAGCCCAACCCAATTAAGTATGTGCAATGTAGGAAAAAGTCAAGACTAAAAGGTTAAGAAATACACTATTGATCAAAAGTCAAAAATTTTTAGCTGAGAGGAGATTTTCAGAATGTGACAGAAGACTCTAAAAATAGGAAATTTATTTCACAAGCTAAATGGTAGCAGCAGCCCACACTGTGCCAAGTTCTTAGAGTACACTCATCCCTTTCCAATCGCTACCCCAGAGGTGAGACCAGTAGGCTTCCAAGCTGAGCAGTGGGATCCAAGGATTTGAAATCACAGGGACAATACCCCTGGTACGCACATTTCATTTCCCTTTAAGCATTTTGGCAAAGATCACAAGATTGGTTCTCCTAATACTTCTAAATGTGAAATACATTTCTCTAGACACAGAATTTGGAGGGTAGCTTTATGATGAAGAGTGTTTGGTGTTTAAGGATAAAGCCCTGTTGAGTTCAAAGAGAAGCTGAGATGGGGAAAAAGAGGAGAAGCTCAGAAAAGAGGAGAGGAAATAGCATTTCTATTCTTTCTAATGCATTCTTTTCCCTCCAGGGAGGTAGGCACGGATATATATTTCTTTTCTTCTAAAAAACAGATTTTTTTTCACTTTGGCAGGAGAGAGAATTGGTTTATGGACACTTAGTGCTGTAAAACTTTGCCTGCAGCTACATTTCTGTAGTGCCTCAGGGTCACGACAAGTCTACATTCAAAGGGGGAAAAGAAGCTACATGTCGGGTACTGACAATACAGCGAAATCATGCCCCCATTTGAAAGGCATCTCAGTTAAATGGTGGTCATCCAAAACCAGTAGATTCCTTCCAAAGTTGAGGCTGTAGAGGATTTTGATAAAGTCATGGACCCCTCCAGTCTGAACAACACATCAGCCTCTGTAGAACAGGTCTTCCAGTTGAGCTATATTGATAGGCTTCTGGAATTCACACTGAAAACAAGGGCTGGTTTCAATATTGATTATTTTCTTACATTGACAACTTTCTTTATATATATATATATATATGTGTGTGTGTGTGTGTGTGTGTGTGTTCTGCCTGCATGTATGTCTGTGTGAGGTTGTCAGATCCCCTCAAAATGGAATTACAGACAGCTGTAAGCTCCCATGTGGGCACTGGGAATTGAACCTGGGTCCTTTGGAAGAGTAGTCACTGCTCTCTACTGCTGAGCCATCTCCCTTCTTTTCCCACTTAGGAGAGCTAAAAGTGGTTGCCAGATCTGAAGAAGGAAGTGATAGTGCATGTTTGAGATACTTTCAAAAGAAAGGAAAACTTAGCTCTCATCTTAGTGTAGTTCAAATCACAGCTCACGTTACTACCAGGAGTTCATTCGGTCCTCTCAAGGAGCCATGTACATTGAAGAGAATTTGCAGTAGGAGAAAAATCTGAGCTAGTAGCTGAGGACTGAGTAATTCTCCGAAAGCCCCCTGCAGTGGTTTGAAAGAAAATGGTCCCCAAAGGGACTGGTACTATTAGGAGGTGTGACCTTGTTGGAGGAAGTGTGTCACTGTGGGGGTGGGCCTTGAGGTTTCTCTTTCTCAAGCTTCCCTCAGTATGACAGTCAGTCAACTTCCTTTTGCCTCTGAGTCAAGATGTAGGACTCTCAGCTTCAGCACCACATCTGCCTGCATGCTGCCATGCTCCCCACCATGATGATAATTGACTGAACCTCTGAAAGTGTAAGTGGTTAAAATCACTGACTGCTCTTCCAGAGGTCCTGAGTTCAATTCCCAGCCACCACATGGTGGCTCACAACCATCTACAATGAGATCTGGTGCCCACTTCTGGCATCCAAGCATACATGCAGTCAAAACACTGCATACATAAGAGTTGCTGTAGTCATGGTATCTCTTCACAGCAAAGCAATAAAAACCCCAACTAAGATGCCCCCTTTGCCAAAACTTTTCATGGTACCAGATTTCTTCCCTTGCATCAAAGTAATAGGACCATTTGAATTCCCTAGCAGACAAATTTTTTTTTTATTTACACAGAGTTGGGCTATTCAGTAAGCAGAGGCTGACAAACATAATCAGTTACGACAGAGATTCAAATTAAATCTCTAAAGGGCAACCCTGCTCCACACCTCACACAGTAACTAAAATGAAAAGAATGCCTATAACCCCAGCACGCTGGAGACAGAGACAGGAAGAGCACCACAAGTTTGAGGCCAGCCTGAGTGACAAAGTAAATTCCAGGCCAGCCAGAACGACATAAGAAGATCTTTTCTCAAAAAATAAAACAATAAATAAGTGAAAAAATGAAAGGGAGAGAACACCGGCAGCTAAAATTAAATCCTGAGGAAGATGTGAAACAACTTCGCATAAAAACCTGGTAGTTTCTTACAAAATGTGTTGCCTGGAAATCCTCTTTCTATGAATTTATCTACAAACATGAAAACAAATGTTTGTAAAAAGCCCTGTGCCAGAATGCCCATGTCATCTTTATTCCTAAAAGCAGTCTAGGTATCTAACAACCAGAAAATGGGTCGATAAAAACATAATGTTCATAAAATAGAATACTACTCACAGTCAAGAGGAACAAACCACTGATTTATATAGTAATATGAAGAAACAAACAAACAAAAAAAATACTGTTCTGAGCTGGGTGATGGTGATGCATACCTTTAATCCCAGCACTTGGGAGTCAGAGACAGGTAGATCTCTGTGAGTCTGAGGCCAGCCTGGACTACACAGGGAGTTCCAAGACAGCCAGGATTATTATACATAGGAACCCTGTCTTGAAAAACAAAAAAACAAAACAAAAAAAAACATTGTTCTGATAGAAAGAAACCTTACACACAGAAATAATAATATACACAGCACATTTCAGTTGACATCAAGTTATAAAGAGAAGAAAAGTGATGATGGATACCTGGGGAAATGGGGGATGAAGGAACTTCCTAGAAAGACGTTTATCACTCTTCTTGTTATTCTTGTCACTGTAATAAAATACCCAACAAAAGCAGCTTAGGGAAGTAGGGGCTTATTCTGACTCATAGATTGAGGGTATCACACATCACAGTCATCATGGATATAGCAGGTCACAGTGCGTCTGCAATCAAGCAACAGACATGCCGGTGCCCAGGCTCACGTTCTTCACATTTAGGCTGAGTCTTCCAAACTCAATTAACCTATCTAGAAAACCTCTCACAGACATGCCCAGACAGTCAGTCTCCAAGGCAATCTCGATCATCACAAATGGTTGTATTTTTCCATCTTTAAAATTGTATGTTAATCTTGACTCGAAAGAAGAAGATACCGAACCTGTTGAAGACAGGCACACTAAGGCACAGGAGGAGAAGTGCATTGGTATCTGCAACTTGTTTTCAAGTGTATTTAAAAACTACGATAAACTGAGACAAAGCGTATTGGCTTTTTGTTGTTGGTGTTGGTGTTGTTCCCCTGAGAAATGGTCATACATTCAACATGAGGCTCTTAGTTAACAGTTGTAGAGATGAGCAGTCTGAAATGAACTTCTCTAGAGTGTAATCAAGGTGGGAAAGTATGTTCCTGCTAGAGCAGTGGTTCTCAACCTTTCTAATGCCTTCCTCATGTTGTGGTGACCACTCCTCCAAACTATAAAATCATATTCATTGCTATATCATAACTAATTTTACTACTGCTGTGAATCATAATGTAAATATCTGTATTTTTCCGATGATGGTCTTGGATGATCTCTGTGAAAGGGTTGTTTGACCACCCCCAAAGGGGTCATGACCCACAGGATGAAAACTGCCAGGCTAGACGCTCTGAGGAAGAGCATGTCTCTTAGTCATTACTGCTTCTGCAAGCTTCGTGCTTTTGTTTGCTTCCGACACCTTCTTCCATGTGCAAAGTCATCAGCACAGCCCCTGATCTCCTTGTATCACATCTCCCCTGATGCTCCTTGTACATCTTCCCAACGTCCCCGGCCTTTTTAATGACCCTCATGAAAGTACAAGGTTAAAAAATGGGTAGCTTGGGATAATCATCCCTTCATGTATTCCCCCAAGTGAAGGAACACATTCACCACTTATAAGCCCTGGGACACAGACATTATGGTGTAGACTGATATCCTGCCTGTGAGAAACGACTAGGCTTTTGACAAAGCGAGTGTAATAAAATGTTAATTATAGAATCTAAGTAGAAAGTGCACGGATATTCGGTCTAAAATACTCTTAACTTTTTGGATGGTTAAAATTCTTTCCATAATAAAATATTGAGGGGAAAAAAAGGTATCTGAAGCTTCTATTCTCAACATGAACAGGAGTTCAGCAAAACCTTAGGCGTCTACCACAGGGATGGAGAGAATAGATGGAACCCAAGTCTGTTAGTTACTCTCCTTGACGCTGTGACAAAACGCAGGATAAGAAGCCATTTGAAAGATGAAGTGCTTGTTTTGGCTTCTGGTTCCAGGGGATGCAGTTCATCACGATAGAGAAGGCATGAGCAGAAGGCAGTCGCTCACATTCCATCCAGAGCCAATAAGCAGAGCGTGAATAAGGCGTTGGGCTATAAAACCTCAAGGCCCACCCCTATTACTTCCTCCAATGAGGCTTCACGTTTTAAAGGTGCCCAACCCTGTTACCCACTTCCTCCAATGAGGCTTCATACTCTAAAGAATCTACAGCTTTCTCAAAGCTCCAAACACTCCTCAAGCATTCAAACACATGGATCTACGGAGGACATTTTCCATTCAAACCACAACAACAAAAGACCTAATAACCCAGATGACGATCAAATGGGCCCGGATCCTGCAGTGGACTGAGAATCAGGGTACAGATGGGCAGGATAAAGTCTGAATGAGAACCACAGACTGAATAAACTGACACCAAATTCTAGCAGCTGTGTTCTCCTGCCACTAGAATGACCAAACATGCTTAGGCACAAGGGAGACGTCAAGAATAAAAAGAGTATACAGACAACACAGAGCAGTAGTTAATACATTTAGTCTAGCAGGTCTTTTAAACATTCTCCTGTGCTAATCAAAATACAACTCGGCATAGTTGGCACTATGGTCAGAATGACACCAGGTCATTTCCATGATACAATGGATAGCACTCCACATTCTGAAACTAAAACCCCCTCTGTGTGCACAGTACAAGGTGAGACCTTTGGGGAAAAGATTAGGCAGAGCTTTATGGATGGATTTGTGCCTGGTAACAAGCTGAAGGGACCCCTGTGTCTGTGTCTTCCTTCTTTTTCTTCTTGCAGACTGTGTGTGTGTGTGTGTGTGTGTGTGTGTGTGTGTGCACTAGGAGGCCAGAAGAGGGCATCACTCCTAGCTTGTTACATGGGAGATGGTACCCAAACTCTGGTCCTCATGATTATATAACAAGTACTCTTAGGCTCTGAGCCACCTTGCCAGTCCCACCGCTCACTCTTCTGAGCCCTTGCTGTGTGGAGGCACAGTGTTTGTCTCCTTTGACTTCTGTTCTCTCTGCCACATGAGGATACTTTGATGGTACCACCAACAAAAGCAGGGCTTCACCTAAAGTGCTGATGTCCTTACCTTGAACTTCTCCCCATGAGTAATTGTGAGAAAATACATTGCTGTTCTCTATAAATTGCATAGTGTTGGGTCTCTTGGTTGTAGCAACACAAGATTACTTTCCCTGGATGAGAAGTGATATTTAGAGCATTTGTGTTTATTTGCCCTTGTTTGAGATTGCATTATACTTAGAACAGCATCATGTAGATAGTATTATGACATGTGTTCAATAAATAGTGCTGAAGGAATTAAGAAAAGAATAAACCAAAATACAACTTATTTTTTTTCATGTTCTCAAATGAATTCATTCAATTCACCTTGAGAAAAACTTTTTATGCTATAGCAAGGTTGTAGCTTCCGCACAGGTTCAAATATGAGGTAGATTGGAAACATGGATTTTCCTAGAATAGAACGAGCTTAAAATGTAAAAAGATTAAGTTCATTCATGTGGAGAAAGTTGATTAGCCTTCTGAGGCTGCTGGAAATCTTGCCAGTGCCAATGAAGAAAAGAATAGGAAAAGTTACCATATGAGAATGTTTTCTGCGACTCCATGTTTAGAATTTAATCAGAGGCTTATAGCCTAGAAAAGAGAATGGCTATGTCATTACTTATTAACCTCAATAGGATTTTGATACTTGAGTGTTTAGTGCTTAGCAATACATAGAGGTTACCAAATGTATCGATCTCATTCATTAGGCATTGAGTTAATGAAGTTATAAAGCTGAAAAACCGTCTTTTGCCATGACATGAGGACAGATGTCACAGCAAAGATAAATACCCAAGAGGTGGCTTTTAATTAATAAATAAGTGTCTACCCACCTGACATCATATCCCAAAAGGCTCTGCTAATGTTTTGGGGGACGGAGAGAATAAAATCTAAGATCATACTCCTCCATATCTCTAATATGATGGCTCCAAGTTGAATGGTCAATGCCATCAATAAACAAGGAAAAGTTCGCTCATATTTTTCTCAAACACAGGAGGCAATTCAGGATGATTCAGACCTGAGAAGACACCGTGAACTGTGGTCCCTTGGGAATTTGCTAACAATCTGACTTCTTTATTGGGGGATTGATACAAATTGAGAGGTTTGGGGGTCTCAGGAATTTTTGTTCTCTTTCCTTTCATTTTATTTTCAAAATGCAGAGCCCAGACACACATAAATGCATTTTTAAACTCTGTCAGTTCCTTGATATTTGCTGCCTGGAGTTTCCTTTGGTTTCAATATGTCAGGTTTGAACTGCTCCTCAGCCTTCGGTTCTTTCTGGTAAACACTGTCTCCGGAGAACTTAACCAGCCCTCGAAAAGCACAATTTGTTCCAACTGTTGATGTTCTGGCATCAGTAAAAAACATCCAGGGATCTCTGACAGTCAGGAAGTCAAAATGCAAACACTCTTAAGTTAACTGTTGAAAAAAAAATACAGGAATTCTTGGTATTTTTCCCCATGTGTTGGGGTGTCACCGGGCCCTGTAAATAGCCTCTTCTGGGAAGGCTGGGGATATATCTCAGTTGTTATCAAACACAAAGTCCTGGGTTTGAGCCTTGCTCCAGCATAAAGAGAATGTGTGGCACACATCTGTAACCTCAGCACTCAGCAAATAGATCGGAAGTTCAAGGCCACCCTCCCTACATAGTACATTCAGAGCGTGGGATACAAAAGACCCTGTCTACAAAAATGTAGTGTAAAAATGAACTACAGAAGAGAGACAGAAACAAAGTGTTAGGGCACCTTCCCAAAATACTCCAGATGCTACCCCCATCACCAGTAACAAAATAAAATAAAATGGAAACAGGGTGGCATACATCTGCAATACCATCACTTGGGAGGTAAAGACAGAGGGATAACAACTTCAAGGTCATCCCCACCTACATCATGATTTTTGAGGCCAGCCAAGGACATATGACACACTGTCTCAAAAATTAAAACAAAAATAAAAAAATGTTTTTAAAGCCTCTGTAGGAAACAGGATCTAGGGAAGGTTCATGGATCTCAATAATGTAGTCAGGTCACCATTCACTGATTTAACCTATGAGGCTCATTGAACGTTTTGTGAATGAAGAGAATGGGTCAGATGATAAGAAAAAGTAAAGTTCAATTTTAAAATGAATTTGAGGGGCTGGAGAGGCAGCTCAACAGTTAAGAGCACTCGATGCTTTTGTGGAGGACCTGGGTTCAGTTCCCAGCATGCATAGGATAGCTCACAAGTGCCTGTAACTCCAGTTCCAGGGATATTGATGCTTTCTTCTAGCTTCTGAGGGCATTGTGTGCAAGTGGTACACAGACATACATGTAGGCAAACACTCGTACGCATATAATAAAAATAAAGAAATTACTGTAAATAAAAACTTGGAAACCACAGTTTCCAATTAAGAACTAAAAAGAGCTGCCAAAACAGATAATCTTTTTTTGAACTAGAGTGAAGACTTTCTTAGACAGTTAGTCCAAAGAAGGAAGCCATCAAAATGTCCTCACCTGGTAATGTAAATATTGATCAAATAGTTGAGAGAAAAAAAAATCATCTCACTGCCTGAGGTCTCTTTCAATTAGACAAAGTGATAAGCTGCTAGAGGACTCTTGATAAGTATTTTCCAAATGATTCAATTATTCTGCAATTATAACATTTCTACTCTGGCTCTTCTTCCTGAACTGACAGCCAGTTCATGGTGCAACAGAAGCCATGATCTTATGGGGTGTCCTAGTTTGGGTTACTATGGCTGTGATGAAACACCATGACCAAAAACAAGTTGGGGAGAGGAGGGTACATTTGGCTTACACTTCCATATCACTGTTTGCCATCAAAGGAAGCCAGGACAGGAACCTGGAGGCAGGAGCTGATATGGAGGCAACAGAGGAGTGCTGCTTACAGGCTTGCTCCCCATGGCTTGCTCAGTCTGCTTATAGAACTCAGGACTACCAGCTCAGGTGTGGCCCCACCCGCAATGGACTGGACCCTCCCACATCAATCACTAATTAAGAAAATGCCCTACAGTCTTGGCTGCAGCCTGATCTTATGGAGGTATTTTTAACAAGTGAGGCTCCACTCTCTCAGATGACTCCAGCTTGTGTCAAGTTGACATTACAACTGGCCAGCACATGGGGATACTACAGCTCTTTTCAAGCAAGGTCCATTATATGTCAGTCAACTGGACAAACCAATTAATGAAACGTTCTGTAGAAGGTACTGGCATAATATATTATTGACCATTTTCTTTTCTCCATGATGTGAAACTGGGAGGCTGAAGAGGTGCTTATTAAGATTTGTCTCATCCACCACTTTACAGTTAGCATTTTCAATTTGCATCCTTTAGCTCGTGCACCAGGTGAGAATTGTAAAATTATTGCACTGAGCCTTACAGAAAACATCTGAGTTCATATTTACTGGTGTAAATAGCAATTTAGCAGGGTGATGGTATTTGTTACATGTGAGTAATTTGAATTCAGTCAATTTTCTTTGAAAAATTCAGATTACAGCTGATATTAAAGTCTCCACAAGAAGTCAAACAAACAGAAGTAATGTGTGCTACAGAATGAAAGAAACTCAAACAAGCTCAGAGGTAGTTTGGCTCTGCCAGGTGATTTTATTGAACTTGGCATTGTGAGAAAAGGATTCAAAGAATACAGCCATGCCAAGCTATTAGATTTTCAGAGACAAATTTAGAAGAATTGAGGCTGGCCAAGAAACACAAGGAGAACCCATAGCCATTCTTTTTAAAAAATGTGTTTACTTATTTTTTTATTTCTGTGAATGTATATGTTTCCAGGTGAGTTTCTGTACACCACATGTATGCAGGTGCCCACAGAGGCTGGAGGACATCTGATCCACTCGGAACCAAACCCATGTTCTCTGAAAGAACAGCAAATGTTGATCCATCTTTCCAGGCCCTCCCACCACCATTCTTCAGCACAGACACTGAATGCCCCATCCAACAGGATCCAGAGGGTCCTCTCTGAAAGGAACATGAACTTTTAGATGGAGTTACCAGAGGAGATGTCATTCAGTAACTGGGCAGAATATTATGCCAAAGAGGGAAATAAGGAGGATGGATGAGTTTGTGAATTTCACATCATTGTGAGCAGAGTACCTGAGAGAACAATTTAAGAAGAGAAAGAAGTGTCTTAGCTCACAGTTTCAGATAGTTCAGTCCATGGTTTATGTGGCACCAAGGTGGTGGGAACATGTGGCAGAAGAGAGCTATTCATATCATCACTGTCAAGAATGAGAGAGGAGGCAAGAAAATGTCAGGCCAATGAGATACTCCCAAAAGCTCATCCCCCAGTCCTCCAACTAACTTCTACCTCTTATGGTTTCCAGAAACTCCCAAGAGAGTAACATCCTCTAGTAACTTCTCCTTTAACACCGGAGCCTTTGGGGCCATTTCATATTCAAATAATAACAATGAAGAAGAGAAGTGAATGGAAGACTTACAGCAAAGAAAACCAGAAGTCTAGGGCTGAATATATTCTAAGAAGTAGAACAAAGAAAAACTGTGTGCATGTTTTATTCTCAAGGATTTACTAAAAAGAGTAGACACTGGATAGAGGGTGCAAAAGTTAGAATTCAAACAAAGGAATAAGAAAGAATTGAATCCAACTGATTCCAGCACTATGAACAGCTCTGATGTCAATGTAATAGAATCTAGGATCTCCTGGAAGATGAGTCTCTGAGCACTTTTGTGGGAAATTATCTCGGTTGCATTGAGTGGGAAGGCCTGCCCACTGTGGGTATCTATAGCCAGAAGGTTTCTCTGGTCCCACAGCCACTTATAAAATAATCATTCAGAGGCTTAATATTAATTACCAATTGCATGGCTTATGGCAGGCTTCTTGCTAGCCGGCTCTTATAACTTGACCCATTTTTATTAATCTATAAGTTGCCGTGTGGCCATAGCTTACCAGTACTGTCACATCTTGCTTCTCTCTCTCTCTCCTCTCTCCTTTCTTCTCCCTCTCTCTCCAGTTGGAATGTCCTGCCTAACCTTATCCTGCCTCACCATTGGCCAAACAGCCTTACTTATCCACCCCATCAGAGCAACACATATTCACAGCGTACAGAAAGACATCCTACAGCAGGTATCACCATTTCTCTGGCTGGGATCTTGGATTACATAAGCAAACAAAAGGAGCTAAGCAGAAGAATGAATTCATTTATCACTCTCTGCATCTTCATTGGACAGGCAACGTGGACAGCTGCTTCAAGCTCCTGCTGCCTTGCCTCCCCTTGAACTGGGGGCTACAATAGTCCTTTTCTCTCACAGTCTGTTTGTGGGTGGTATTTCAGCCTAGCAATAGTAATAAGACACTGGCCTCTAAAGTTTCCTTCTGTTGCCCACATTTTCTATCCCAGCTAGTCTCCTTTGATTCCTGAAAATGCCATGACATTTGTCAGCCTGTACTTGAGCCCTTACTATTTTCTCTACTTCAAAAATTGCTGGTAAGAGTATAAATTGGTGCAGCCATTATGAAAAATCAGTATGGAGTTTTCTCAAACAAATAAAAACACAATTGCCATATGACCCAGCTCTCTCACTACTGAGAATACATTCAAAAGACTCAATATCCTACCACAGAAATACTGGCACATTCCTGTTTTTAATGCTCTGTTCACAAAAGCAGCGAAATAGAATCAACTTAGATGTCCACCAACAGATGAACAGATAATAAAAATGTGGTGTGTCTATGTTCATGATGGAATTTTATTTAGCCATAAAGTAAAATGAAATTACAAAACCTGCATAAAAACAGATGGATCTGGAAATTATTATATAAAGTGAGGTATTAAGAAACACAAAAGTCACACACTATCTCTCATATACAGATCCTAGGTTTAATATATGTATATACATATATTTATATATGTGGGTGTGAGGTTGTACCTAGGCCATGAAACTGGAGAGGAGACCATGAAAGGAGGGAAAGAGATTTTGAGAAGGGGATGAGAATGATACAGCACATGTGACATGAAAGTAGAAAGTGGGTTACTGGGTGTGAAAGTTCATGAGGGGCAGGAGGATGGTGTATAAGAGTAGGAGGGATATGTCAAAATAGTGCCTGAGAATGCCATAATAAAACCTAATGTCATATGCACTAATTGAAAAGATAAACAAACAATAAAAGGAACTAGAAATATTGAAAAGGATGAGGAGAAAATTCTCCCCTTCCTTTTTAGGAGACTATCTAGTACATTTCATCCCATGTACTTCAGCTTAATTGTCACGTTCCCCCAGGAAGCATTTCTGATCCAATGCATGAGGGCAGGTATGGGATTAATGTCCTGGAGTTCTGGGAAATTTCAACGGCATTCTCAGTTCAAACAGTCAAGTTCAATAACAGGGTTCCCTGGTGGAAGAAATCTGTGAGAGCAAAAGTTATATGTGTACATATATACCTACATATCTTCTGGTCACAACATTCCAAGTCCCTAGAAAGTGCATGACATGGTTTTCAATATGTTCTAGGTTAAGATAAGGGAAAGCTGTGGAAGGCTTGGGTCCATGGTGGGAGCTAAGGTCACAGCAATGTCAATCGAATCCTGTGTCTGCTAAGCACTCTCACAGCTCCACCCCACTCATGTGTATTCAGAACTTCACAAATGCTCTCTGGCAGACACTGAAGATTGGCTCAATCAATTCCTATTTCCAGCCCTTTACTTCCCCTTTGTTCACAGCGTGGATAGACTGAAGATGCCTGATGACGGAAAGACCTCCCGTGCTTGTGGATTAGTATTGTGAAAATGGATACTACCGAAAGCAGTCTACAGATTCAATACAATGTCCATCAAAATGCCATATAAATTTTATATGGAAACACAATGGCCCAGAATGTCTAAAATTCATCATAAATTTTATATGGAAACAAAAATGACTCAGAATATCCAAAACAATCCTGAACAATAAAATAAAATAAAACAAAAACCTGCTAAACATACCACCATCTTGGACTTCAAGTTATATTACAGAGCTATAATAATAGAGTTATCACAGTAAATAAATAGCTTCATTTAAAAATGGGGTATGGAACTAAACAGTGTTCTCAAAAAAATGAAACACAAATAGTTTTAAAAACATTTTATAAATGTTCAACATCTTCAGCTGTCAAAGAAAGTCAAATTAAAACTACTTTGAGATTTCATCTTACCAACTCAGAAAGCTAAGTTCGATAAAACAAATGAGAAATATTTATGTATGTGTAGAGAAAGGTGTGGGAGCCCACAGAGGTTTTCTAGTGAGATCTGAGCTTGCTTTACCCAGCAGGGCTGCATAAGTGGATGACTTGACCACGTGTGTGGTTACCAGGTGTTTGGAAGGGTCTGCACTTGGCTGTGCGGTATGCTTTGATGTAGTAAGGGGGAGGTCTTTTGCCCTGCCTTTTGGCATTGTTATAAAAAGCTCTTTTGAAGACACAGAAGGGGCTGATGGATTTTGATCCAGGTCCTCCTGAAACTATCCTGTGTTTCAGTATATCTCATCTATGCTATCTTTCTATCTAAAATGTTTCTTATTCCTTTCTCCTCCTCATAGGAACCCTTTAAAAAGGTGGGAGCTGGCCTCCCACAGAAAGGGAAACATTTATTCATGGCTGGCAGGAGTGCATATTGGTGCAGCCACTGTGAAAATCAATGTGGAGTTTCCTTAAAGCTGTGAATGAATCTACATGATCCAGCTACTCATGATAGTCATGTACCCAAATGACTCTATATCCTGCTCCAGAGATAACTGCTTATCGATGTCTATTGCTGCCCTATTCACAACAGTCAGGATATGGAAACAACTTTAACGTTCATCAGCTGATGAATGGATAATGACAATGTGGTACTCTTGCACAGTGGAATATTATTTAGCTGTTAAAAAATTAAAATTGCTGTTAAATGAATGGAGCTGGGGAGACAATCCTCCTGAGGTAACTCAGACCCAGAAAGACAAACATCATATTTTCTCTCATTTGTGGATGTTAGCTTTCAATCTTCAGATATGTTCATTTCATTTGGATACCTATAGAGATTAGTAGGAAATTAGTAAGGTGCCATTGTAGAGATTAGGGAAGACTCTCTGAGAAAGGGGTTATAACACAGTGGTATAAATTATTAAAGAAGAATGGTGGAACATAAAGGATTAAATTAAAGTAGGGAGGAGAGGAGGATAGAGGAATACCTTTCAAATAGTCATACCTTTTCAGAAACCTACTGTAGAAACTTCCTAAAATACATACATAAACATATATAAAAAGAGTTTAGATGGAATTACCCTATTAAGAGGTGACAATGTCCCTACCAGACACCATAGGCTAACACATGAAAGACCAAGGGCAAGGAACGGGTTACCTCTTTTAGAGTTGATGGCTAGTGAGGTTCCCATATACCCCCAAATGTTGAAGGCTACAGTCAATGTTATTGTTTGTTCCCCAGAACTTGATGGTAAGCCCTATTGCTGAAGATACCATGTACTTGAGTCATAGAGCATGGAAAGATCAAGCAGGTGTTCTCCTGGAAGCTTCGTCTCTACTGGCTAGCCTTCATGGTGCTGGAAGGTACTATGTATACTACAAGAGGAGAAAAGTAATCATCAGCCTTACCCAGCTGTGAGCCCTGCGAGCTATAATAACAACTGGCCTGGAGAGACATGCCCACTGGTTCAATAGTGGCAAGACCATCATGAGAGTAAGCAACCACTTTCTAATTGGATTTAAGACCTACTCCACAAGATGACACCTGTGCCCAGTACTACTACTGGGGCTAAGAACCCATGGCTAGAGAGGTCGTATTGGGGCTAAGAACCCATCCATGGCTAGAGAGGTCGTAGTTCCTAGGGAAGAAGCTACAACCAGTATGCTAAATAGACATAGTATTAAACTGACTCCTAATGACTATCTCCTAATGACTATCACTACACCCATAGATGAGCACATCTCTCAATCCTCACCAGAGAAGTTTCTTTATGAGGTAGATGGTGCTTAAAACTATCTCACAATTGATCAACATGAAGAGAAGAAGAGACTGTGGAATGCTGGGCTCTAAGTGGGACATCTAAATCACACCCCATCCTCCCAAGGCTCAGAGATCATTGTAGAAGAGCAGGTGGAAAACTTGTAAGAGCCAGGGGTGGTAGATGACTAAAGGAAACATTTTTTTATGGTCAGGGAAGGCATTGGTACATATGAACTCATAGCAGTTATGACAGCATATATGTGTCCTTGATAAGCTCAACCCAGACAAAATCCCAGCATGGAGAAGGGGGATGGGTATCAGTCCCATCTGTTGTTAAGGAGCTATTAGCTAGAAAAGGGAGTCAGTTTTCTTTAATGATGTGGCCCCTGGTAGATCAACCAAGCTCTAGTGGAAGGCCATATACCCAAGAGTATATGGGCAACAAAATTGGACTTGTTTTTGTGTTTGTTTTTGTTGTTGTTGTTGTTGTTGTTTTCATTTTTTTTTTTTTAAGAAAGGACATAAAGTTAGCTGGGTAGAAAAGAAAAGGGAGGGTGGATCCAGGAGGAACAGGAGAAAGAAGTGAATATAAGCAAAACACATCTGTATGAAATTCTCCAAGAGCTAATAAAAACGAAACAAGAACCACAAAATCAGCTTGAATCAGCCACAGTATGGCTGCACCTTCAAGCAACAGAAAAACTACTATTCGCTTAAGCAAAAATAAAAATGATGCATAGAAATGCATTTCCTGGCCCTCTAGCTGTCCCATGCCAACTCTAACAGCATCCTACCTCTGTAGCTCCTGTCCTGTGAGACAAATAAGCTTCTAAATTCCCCTAAGCCAGTTCTTCGAGGAAGTGAGAACAGAGCAGTGTAGGATTTACTACTCTAGTGCCGTTCTCATTGAGATAACCAGCCTGAAAGGAAAAGGCAAACCCAGAGAGGGAGAAAAAGTCCTAATGACAGAAAGGGGTCAGTGGAGACCTGAGAGCACTCGGGCTCAAGTTCCTAGGCAATGTTGCAGAATGAGTCATAGCCACGGGTCACTTGCCAGCCACTGCCAAATCTCAAAGGATAGCTCCTGCAACAGGTAGTCGACTGTCGCTAGCAGAGCCTATGGGAGCCTGGAAAGAGAAGGCCTGGTGCCAGATGTATCATAGTCAGACACTTGGGCATGTCTGAAAAACAAGAGCAAAATCAGTCTGTCAAGGCAAACGTGAACTCAGCCGTTGATTGCAAGACACACAGTGTTCAAACGTGGTGGCTCATGACGGCATGTCCAACACTTGAAAGATTGAGGGAGGAAGATCACCACAAGTTAGAGACCGGTTGGGCTACGTGGCAGTTACAGGTCAGACTGGGAACAGAATGACACTGTGTGTGTGTGTGTGTGTGTGTGTGTGTGTGTGTGTGTGTGTGTGTGCGCGCGCGCACGTGCTTGTGTGTGTGTCTGTGTGTCTGTGTGTCTGCGTCTGTGTATCTGTGCATGATATTTAATGTAGCTGGAGTTTTCCCCAGTACAATTTAGGATATGTAAGATATAATATTTAAACTCTTACCACCAGTTAATTAGCTTTATAACTTCTGGCAAATCCAATTAGCCTGTTTGGGTTTCTATTGCTGTGAAGAGACACCATGACCATGGCAACTCTTATAAAGGAAAGCCTTTAATTGGGCTGACTTACACTTTCAGAGTTTTAGCCTATTATTGTTGTGGCAGGAGGCATGGGGGCAGACAGGGCAGGCATGGTGCTGGAAAAGGGAACTGAGAGTTCTACATCCAGATTGACAGGCAACAGAAAGGAAGACTGTGTCACAATGGGTGTGGTTGGGGCATCTGAGACCTCAAAGCCCACCCACGAGTGACACACTTCCTCCAAGGAGTAACAGCTACTCCCTCAAGGCCACACCTCCTAATAGTGCCACTCTCTAGGCACCTATGGGGGCCACTTTTATTTAAACCACCGAGTCGTTCATCTGAAAATTGTTGTGACAATTAAATAATTAAAAGAAAAAAATGGGTGAGCAAGAGGGTTTAATGAGTAAGGATGCTTGCTACCAGGCCTGACCACCTGGGTTTGATCCTAAGGTCCCACACGATAGGAGAAAAGAGTGAAAATAATGATCCTTGCAAGATGTGCTCTGCTCTCCCTGTGCACAGCTACACACACTAAATAAATAAATGTGATTTTAAAATTAAAAAAGAAAACAAAAGCACCTAGCATAGTTCATAGCCCATAGCAGATCCCCAATAACCCTTTATTTCTCTGACGCACCATCTTTTTGCAACCCTTCCCCCTGGGTTTCCTTTACCACGCATGGGTCATTAATGTATTGAGAACTTGCTTTGTCTGTCTAGCTAGCCACATGTAAAACGAGGTGTTGCTTGCTCAATACTCTGCTGCTGTTTCTGTGATGCCAAAATTCCCCCACTCCCTTCCATTCATCTGGCATTCAGCAAGCAGATCACCCACTAAGTCTCAGAATACCATGTTCCCCCATTACCACAGCCCTGCAGAACCAGGATGTTTATAGCATCATAGAAGTCGAGAAACGAGAGAGCTTAATGGCCATTAACCTCCTGTTCTCCTAACTCTCTTGCAGCAATCCTATTTGTAGCATCTAGCCTCTGCTGGGTTATTCCAATGCAAGTTCTGTTGGTCACAAAAAAATGTTGTAGCTCTAGGGAATGATGCTCTTTGCTTGCTGCTGTCAAGAATTTCACTCAACCTACCCTTGCTAAACAGCAGCTATCTGTTTATATACTAAACAGCAGCTATCTGTTTATATACTGATTTCTGAATTTAGACCAAGCTTTGCACATTTCCCAGTCAAGCAGTTTGATTGTTACCAACAAGATCTGATCTCATTCTTTCTGTTTCTTAACCCCCACCCTTCAAAACAGAGATGCAATACTCTACTTTGCAAAGCCCCAAACTTGCACTCAATTCTTGTGTCAGGAATAGTCAGCACCATCAAACCCTGAGGACTGAGGATAGACAAACGGTAGTTAGCATATGAGAAATCAGGAGAATATTACCAAGACGGAGGAGAAATGAAAACTGAGCAAGCTAAAAGAATATCTTTGTGCTAGAGGATGGCTCGGTGATTAGGAGCATCTGCTACTCTTCCAGAAGATCCAAATTCAGTTTCCAGCCCCCATAGGGGGTGACCCACAACAACTTGTAGTTCCAGCTGCAGGGAACCAATACCCTCTTCTGCTATTTACAGGCACCCACACATGTGGTACGCATGCACACACACACACACACACACACACACACACACACACACACACACACAAATAAAAAATAAATCTTTTTTTAAAGAATACACTGAATCAAATGCTATCTTGTTCAACATCATGAGCTATTAATGACGTGAATTATAGACTTCTTTCCCAAACCTTTATTTTAAAATAAAACCAGCTATAGAGATATGCATTGAATATATATGTTAGGAAGTCCTTTGATTGAAGGAGGCATATCTAATAAATACTGTCTTCCACAGATTCATTGTTTTCTTACAGAGAAAGTATGAAATTTGGGGTCCAATGGTTTAATAGCACTAGATCTCTGAGCTGATGAATCTAGGGTTCTCTTACTATTCTTCCATAGAAATGAGGTGGCTACACCAACTTAAGTAACATATCCTCAAAGGTATGAACCAGGAGAGAGTGTGAGGCAACTCATGTATTTCTTTCATGAAACTTGGAAAGAAATTTCTCTTTACTTGTTGTTAACCAAAGCTGGGTCAAATGTTCACATATAGCTCAAGGGATGCTGAAAATTGCTTGCTTGTTGTCCTAGTTAAGTTTTCTATTGCTGTGAAGAGACACCATGACCACAACAACTCTTATAAAGGAAAGTATTTAATTGTGGTGGCTCACTTAGAGTTCAGAGGTTCAGTCCATTATCATCATGGTGGGACATGGTGGTATGCAGGCAGACATGGCGCTGGAGAAGTAGCTGAGAGTTCTACATCTTGCAGGCAACAGGAAGTCTAGACACTAGTCTGAGACACTAGATGTATTTAGTACTTGGTCTGGAGAGTTCTTCCAGACTTTATTCTTTCTTCTTTTTGGCCTCTGATTTTGCTCTTGGATCTTTTTAACTGCTCTGTGTGAACCTACACCAGAGTTTTTAATCTCAAACTACTTGAAGCCCACTCTTGCTCAATGATAGAGGATACATTATAAATAAATAAATGGATAGGTAGATAGATAGGTAGATAGATAGATAGATAGATAGATAGATAGATAGATAGATAGATAGATAGATAGATAAGACACAAAAGTAATTGCACATGTCAACTAATACTGACCATGGCTGGAACTGCATGCACAAGACATGTACAAAATCAAGTCAAACAAGATCCCAACATAGGAGGGGAGTTGTTCAGGAAATCCCATCCCAGCTGAGATGCTGCTGACAATTGACCCTCTTCTGCCACCATGCCTTGCCCTCTGGAACTGTAAGTCACAATAAACCCTTGCTTCCCTAACCCGCTTTTAGTCAGCATATTTTTACCACAGCAACAGAAGATGAAGAAACCTAACACAGCATCCTACACCGTGATTCAGCCAAAGCATCATATGCTGATTCTCAGGTTAGATTCTATTAGTAGGACTTTTCCCTTTGGCAACGAAAACAATAAACATGACTTCAGTTAGTTGAATGACATGTTCTTAAGTTGGGAAGGTATCAGTAAGACTGCCTCAATTCTCCAGAATGAAAGCAAGCTTCCTCCAAGTGAAGCGATTACACACATTCCTACTAGGAAATAACTCAGAACCTTTAAATCCGAGGAAATTCCAGCCCTCATTTCTGTAGAAAAGTTAGAGACATAAGAAGGGCTTCTACAAGACCGTATAAAAGCAGGTTATAATTCAAATGTTTTCCAATAACATGGAGAACAAATACCAATTTCAGAATTCTTCTGAGGGCCATAATTAAATTGATTTTACATCATCTAAACAAAATAAGTAAGCCTGTACCATATAGATACTAAAGCCATTACCATTCTTGTCGGTTGATATAAAAGCAATTCTTGTGAAAACTTACATTATCAACCAAACAAGAAGCCAATGAGCTCATTTGTATGAACTGGTTGTTTGAAGCTCTGAATTATTAATTTTATTGTAGCCATTGATGTAAGGCCTTTTTGTGAAATCAAAGGGAAATGTCTGAGCGGCTTTTGAAAATTGAAATGGCCAACCTGCTAATCACAACCATCAATAATTATTACCAGAGTCCCAAAATAATCCATCTTTGTCAAAATTAAACTGTCATTCAGAACGAGTAGTGTAGAATTTCAGAGAAAGCACTCTGCTCATTAAAGCACAATATGTTTACCACATAACAAGGATGCATCCCGTGATGGAAACAAAAACAATGGGCCTGGAGAGCCGTGTGAGGATGACTGGAAGACCAGTTACTCAGAAACTTTGTGGAAAATGACACATCTTTCCCACATAACTTAAGATTTACTTCTACATATCAGAGGTCTCCCCCAATAAGGCTTGTTTATCCAGACCAGTTAGAAAACAAAAGAGGAAAGACACACACACACCTGTCTCCCAGTGATAATAACGACTGTTCACCTTTGCCTCATCATCCTGAACTATCGTCTAGCTATCTTATCTATCTATCTACAGATATGTCTGCACAATGATAATGCACAGTTTTATAAACTATTTTTACATGAAGGTATTTTGCGACTTAATGTCAATATGCTATCATCATGCATTACTACATGAAATTCTAGTGTTTAAACTCAATATTGCATTTTTCACCTGACCATAAGCCCATGGTTTCATGTAATGTTTTAGTACATATGTGGATTATGTAATATTCAAAGCTGTGTGAAAAGTATTTTGTCTCCATAAATACTTGTAGTTTCTTTAGGGTGAATCAGTTTAAGCTGTTTTTCCACAGCTTTACTTTTTAACATATGGCTCATGATCAGCCATACCACATTCCTGTGTATAGAACCTATTTCCCTCAACTATAATTTGTATCTACTAACCAACCCTTCCCCGGCTTTCCCTCCTCACTACTCTTCCAGCCTCTGGTAACAACTATTCCACTCCCAATTTTGATGAGATCAACTGTTTTGAACTCTACATGTGAGTGAGCCCTCCAGGTGCTTGTACCCATGCCTGACTTAACATGTTGTCTCCCGTGCTCTTCTGCAGCGTAATCTGCAAGACAGATCCCACATCATTGTGTGGTTTAGTGAGTGCACTGGATGCTGTAAATAATCTAGTAAGGCTCTTTCTAAACAGATGATCGCTCTCCTCTGATCATTTCCTCTAAGTTTAATTTTTGCCAAAAAGAAAGTACAACATGGAGGATTTGGGAACAGATTGTCCTGACAAGGCTGTGCCCATGTAGGCTTTCACAAGCTCTTCAAGAGACGCATGGACGTTTCTGTCACTCTCCAGCTTTCAGGTCTTCACTTCCCAAATACTTATGGTTCAGTGTCTGAGCAAGTCTCCGTCACTTAAAGGGGAAAGGGATCCATGGAGTTAGGTGTATCCTGGAGTTCTCCCAGATGGAGAGACTCATGGCACATAGAAACAATCTCATTCCTTCATCACAATGAGAGCAGTCATAATTATCTTAGTAGGAATTATCATTGAGTCAGCTTTTCTCTGGTAGAAATGCCTTTGGGTTTTTACCTCGAATTGGGGGATAAAAATGATCAATGAATGTCAGAAAAGATTATTTTTAATAAAAAGGAACCTTTCCTGGAACCTCTGAATCACAAGTTTGTTAACCTGTTACTTTGAAGTTGACTAGGTTATGGCTGCAGTGACTTACCACAAAGCCTGAAGGCAATCTGAATGGATCAGTAGTCGAACTTAAGTTCCTCCAAGCCCCACAGTAAGTTGCCCCTTGCTGAACCAAATAATACGCAAGTATCTGCAATTTACCAAGTGGCATCTTGGCACCGGATCACTGAAGCCCTCTTCAGCATAAAGTGTTGAAAAGAAAGAATTGTACTTGCTCCTGAGACTTTGAAAAGAACTTAACCTTTTTGTCTGAGGATTTCCAATGTATAAATTAAAGGAAACCGGTTGCAATTATAAATGAGCATTGTGAAACATAAATTGTGAATGTCAAGGCTGAATACCACTGAAAGCAGCCATGAATATCTCTGTGTCTCCAAAGGGTCTATATTAACTAAAACCTTTCTTTGCACAGTAGCTGAGGTCAACAGGCAAAGGTATTTACCTTGGTTCTGTAATTCTACAACAAAAAGCCCTCTAGGGTTTTGAGATAAGGAAAATGGGAAATGGGAGGCATGCCCTTTAAATACCAACTCCTAATTGCAAAAATGTGAATATGCAAATCCAATTACATACATTTAGGGATTAGATATTAATTGGATCTTCCTTGATATAAATGGCACAGACAATTCTTCTATTGGAAGTGATTATCATTTTCCATTTCGGTATTTGGTAATAATTGATAAAATACCACAGGTTCCCCTTGCTAGGCAGTTTGCCAAGATGACATTGCAGGTCACACAGATTAAATATCTTTGTCCTGAGCTCTGGAATCAAGCTGTACATTGAAACTTTACTTGAAAGGGATAATAAAAAATTAAATAATATTAATATGACCTCCAAGCACAGGCATACATCCTGACTGACAGTGAGCAATGGCCATAGGCACATGGCAATGAACACTCCTATATAATTTACAGACTGTGACTTGGGGACTAACACGTCCTCCTACCTTGGTGATGTTAATGTGGCTTCTTTGAGAAGAGCAGAGCCTTTCTCAGCTCTTGGTGAGCTTAACTCGGGGAGCGAGGGTGCAGGACAATCAACAGTCACAAGGTCACCCCGAGTCTGTGAGTGGCTTTCCAGTTCATTTTCTCAGGTCAGACAAGAACACAAGCTGAGTGGAGGTGCTTTATTAAGGGAAGGTAAGAAAGAGCTCGTCAGAGTGGGAAGGGTTTCCATGGGAGGGATATTGACAGCAGAGCTCGGTGGCCTTCTGTGGATCATATGGAGGGAACCAGATGGAGACTGAGACAGCTAGACAATGTGGGCCAGATGAGCCTGTCTTCTGTAACTGCATCTCCGAAGTGACTTGCTTCTAATGACTAAGAACGTACCACAAATCCAGCTCCTTCAAACTGCACAACAGAGAAGCTAACACTGATGAGGATGACTTCTGCCGACTGACCAGAGGGGCATCGAACCTCTTAGTCTAACAGCCTTTGAGTATACCGAGCTCTGACAGCAGCTGTGTGGGGAGTTTAGACATAGATCCTTCCCTAGTCAAGCTTTAACATGTGACTGCCAACCCTGTGTCAACCTTCAGCACCCCACAGGAACTGTGAAATAGGACCGTGTTTCAGCGCTAGGCTCAGATTCCTGACCTGCATAAACTATGAGTGAACCAATGTTTTAAGCAACTAATTTTGAGGTCATTTGTCACCCAAAGTCTGACTGCAAATGTATTAAGGAAGCCAGAGTTCAGAAACCCCAACAGTGCAGCATGGTATCTATCCGGGCTCTCCCCTCACTTCTGGTAAACACCTCTAATGCACTATGAGAGCCGTCATAATTATCTTAGTAGGAATTATCATTGAGTCAGCTTTTCTCTGGTAGAAATGCCTTTGGGTTTTTACCTCGAATTGGGGGATAAAAATGATCAATGAATGTCAGAAAAGATTATTTTTAATAAAAAGGAACCTTTCCTGGAACCTCTGAATTAGCATTGCAGAATACAGACCAAGTCTTTGGCCCCAGTTTAAATACTTTAAATCTTCTCATTTGTTTGGAAGCTCCTCTCTTCCCCCGCTGACTTTTCAGCCGGTCCATCCCCGCCTTGGTGACATAGCTCTAATTTAAGCTTCTATCAAAACCCATTACGATTTCCACTCCACTGCCCTTGGATGCTGTTGAATTAAGATACCAGCATAATTAATGGGCCACCTTGCTAGCACTCTTGCTTCTTCACATCCCGGAGAAAATGTCAAGTCACATTTTTCCTGCGGAAATCAGGACGACTAGCAGATTTCGCTGTCACTTATAAATTGGTGAAGAAGTATCAAAAGGCAAAGACATTCAGAGACAGTGAATCCAACGATCTGTTCACACAATGACCACATGTACCACTAAACAGAATCTTAATATATATATAAATATATATATATATATGGGTATACGTATGTATGAAACTGTCAGAGAACGACAAATGAAATATAAAAAGTATTTGAGGGGACTTCACCACAAAACAAAAGCAGCTGATTTAATGCAAGTTCGTTATAGTCATCTCTGGGTGCCTTTGGGGGATTGATTCCAGCACATGTGTCCATACCAGGATCTGCAGGTGTTAGTTCAATATAAAAATCATTATAGTATTTGTGTATAACCTGTGTACATGCTCCTGAATGCTATAAGGCGTCTCTAGACTATTTACAGAGCCTAACCAAAGGCAGATGTTGACACTGTTCAAATGATGGTGTGGAAGCAGTCCATGTATCTTCAGTACAGGCATGGGTTTGGTCTCAGACTAATGGAACCTAAAGTTGTAGAATCCATGGGTACAGAAGTGCCTAAATGCATTCCCTAAAACAGATCTTAGAAATTCTGGATGAAATATAATAAAACTCAGGCTGTACAGATGGCTCAGTTGTTAAAGGGTTTTCTGTGCAATCACTGAGACTCGCAAATCCCATGTAAATGATAGGTGGGCAGGACGGCCCACCTGCAATTCTAGCCTCAGAAAGGAAGAGGAGATCTCCCAGAGCAAGCTGAGTAACCAGTCTAGCCATAGCCACAAGCTCTGGGTTTGATGGAGAGACCAGACCAATGAACAAAGGGGAAGAGCAATGGAGGGTGATTCCCAGCATCAATTCTGGGCCTACACATGCACACACATGCACACATGCACACACACACACACACACACACACACACACACACACACTCACACAGAAGTGCATGCACACACATGAAAAATGGAAGATGAAGAAAATACTATATAGATAATGTAAAGCTTTATCTAAAGCAGGTAATTAGATATGGTGGATAGCTGTTTGAGCCCTGCCCTGAAGTACTGCCCCTAGTGAGGCAACTGTAGCTGTTACACCTGCCTATGACCTTGAGGTACCTGCCCCTGGGGCAGAGGCCACTGAGGATCCTTAAGAGCAGGATGCACATACACCCCCTCTTCTTGGCTACCTCGTGGTTCTAGATGCTGAGATCTTAGACCAAGCCATTCAGCGTGGGGCATAGCTCAGCTTTCCTGGACCCTACAACAAATCTCTCGTGGTTGTGAGTTTACCCCCAAACAAATTTCCTTTGATCATTAAATAGACTCTGTGGATTAATCCCAATAATTAAACACAAAACTAACCTGTTCTTTTTTGGTTAACACAGAGGGAACACACATCCAGAGAGTAAGGGCTACAGGTTGCTCAATTGCGGTGACATTTACACTAAGCAAATGGCACTCACAGAATGAGCCTGAGAGGTGAGAACGGAAGTGCTCTTATGGCTGCGGCTGACATTTTCAAACTCTGGAGGCATGAGAAACCCACCACACCGGTGTATTCCTGCATGGCTCTGGCAAATGACCACAAACTCGGTGGCTTAAAACAACAGAAGGCCGTTCTGGAAGCCCAACACCAGAGATGAGCAGGACTTCGCTCCCTCTGGAGACTTCAGCAGAAGTCATACATGCATCTAATGAATGAAGAAAGTTTTTATGCAGCAGACAGTGGTTAATACAGAAGCTTATAACTAATCGAAGTGTATAAAATAATAAATAACAAATAATTTAAAATAATAAATACAATAAATAAATAGTAAAATGTCTATGGCATGCTCAACCACAAAAAGGACATCTATATTACACCCTTCCCCAAGGCTCAGTGACCATTCCAGGAGAAGAATTGTGAAGAATCAGTCAGGGATGGACAGAGTGAAACAGTGTCTTCTATATATGACCAGGCTGCTAGGCTCACGCACAGCCACAATTGCCTGCATAAAACCTACACAAGGTCAAACCAATCAATATTCCAGCATAGAAGAGGTGAGGGGCTGACAAGCCCTGATCCCTACTAAGGAGCTAGTGACAGTCTATGGCTTCCAGGAGAGAGTCACTTTGCTTTAAGGACGCATCTCCTAATAGGTTCACCATTCTCCAGTGGATGGCCCCACACCCCTGAGTACATAGACAGCACAAATCAACCTCTGTTTTGTTTTGTTTTTAAGAATGTAAATGGACACAAAGTTGGGAGGGTATGGGAGGGCAAAGGTCCGTCTTGGAGGAGTCATACCCAACCAAGAGTGGGGCAGGAGTCGGCTCCTATGCATGGTATCTGCAGCTGTTCTGTGGCCTGCAGTGAGAGCATGCCAATCTTTGTCTCCATCTTCAGAGTCTTCTCTGTGTGTATCTGACTCTTCCAGTGAGATCTCCCTCTGCCTCTTTCCTATGAGGATACTTGTCTATTGACTGAGAGGAACACCCAGTGATCCAGGATGAGCCCCTCATCTCAAGACCCCTCACTTCAGCACATCTGTAACACTTTCCCCAAATAAGGTAGCATTTTCAAGCTCCAGGGATTAGGATGTAGCTATGTTTTTGGAGATGTCACTCAGACCATGCTGCTATGGTATTTTTTCCCATGTGTGTGTATGCAGTAAGGATACCCTTGTGTGCACTGGTACACACACCCATGCATATACATGTGGAGGTCAGAGGTCGACACCCATTGTCTTCCTCAATCTCTCCTCCACCTTAAGTTCTGAGTCAGAATCTCTCGCTGAGCTTGGAACTGTAGTGACAAATAGACCCCCTGAGACCCACCTGTCTCCAGTTCCCTAGCCCCAGGATAACAGATGCACACTACCCAGTGAGCTTTTACATAGGCTCTGGGAGTCTGAACTCAGACCCTCCTGCTTATGGGACAGGCATTTTACCCTCTGAGCTATTTCTTCAGCCCTATGATGAGGTCTTATCCCAAGTGAGGCAGGGAGCTCGCGGGAAAGATACCTCTGCACAAAGGGAGGTATCACCAAAGACAGCCCAGTCTCTAAAGGACAACAAAAAGATGAGAAAACAGACATGCTCAATAGTCAGGGAGGGTGACTTGGTAGTTGGTGGTCTGCTGCAGACTTTAAGTCAGGAAGGATTAAGAGCCTTAGAAGAGAGAACAAACAGACATACTAAGGCAACCCGGCATGAGTGCAGGGTTCAGACATGTGCAGAGAAAAGTGGCATCACGAACTGTGATCCCAGACATTGGCATCATCTCTCCAGAACCCATGAAAACCCTGAAGTCTTAGAAGTAAATGGCAAGGCACACTGTGTACATGCCTCCACAGTTCAGGGAGTTGATGATCCCCACAGAAATGACCGGGCTTCAAGGATACTAGAAGACGTAGGTTCTCCTTACAAGTGCAAACCCAGTCCATGCTATCACTGAGCAGTGCCAGCCTGGGCCCCTCACTTTTATTTATATTTAAAATATTTATTATTTATTATTGAATGCCTTCATGAGCTTTAGTTTGCCACATGAGTACAAGAGTGTGCACAGGGCAGAAAAGGCCATCAGATCCCCTGGATTGTGAGCATCCATGTGGATGTTGGGAATCAAACCTGTGTCCTCTACAACAGTAGCCAGTGCTCTTTTTGTTGTTGTTGTTGTTGTTGTTTAGTGTTTTTTATTAAGAAATTTTTTATTCATTTTACATATCAACTGCAGATCCCCCTCTCTTCCCTCCTCCTGCTCCACACCCCCAGCCTCCCCCCCAATTCACCCCCCAGGCCCTCCTCTGAAAAGGTAAGGCCTCCCATGGAGAATCAGCAAAGCCTGATACATTCAGCTGAGGCAGGTCCAAGACCCTCCCCCTGCATCAGCGCTGTGCAAGGTGTCCCATCATAGGTAATGGTTTCCAAAAAGCCAGTTTATGCACCAGGGATGGATCCTATTCCCACTGCCAGGGCCCCCTTAAACAGACCAAGCTACACAACTGTCTTGCTTATGCAGAGGGCCTAGTCCAGTCCCATGCAGGCTGAGTTCCCACTGGCTTGGTTCAGTTTTATCTGTAAGTTTCCCCATCATGATCTTGATGCCCCTGCTCATAGAATCCCTCTTCCCTTTCTTTGACTGAACTTCTGGAGCTCTGCTGGTGCTTGACTGTGGATCTCTGCATCTGTTTCCATCAGTTACTGGATGAAGGTTTTATGATGACAGTTAGGGTATTCACCAGTCTGGTTGTTGAGGCAGATCAGCTCGGTAGCCAGTGCTCTTAAGTGCTGAGTTACTGTTCCCGCCCTGGATTCTTTACTTTTAAAATCAAGGCTCTACCAACACTCCCAGAGATGGCATTCTAGGAACATGATGAAAACTCAGGAGGCAGTGAGAAGATAGATGAACGCTGTAGATATACTTATAAAAATATATAATGCGTGTAATGCACAAATATATATGCACATCTTCATGGTCCGACTGTTGTGATCAACACAAAAGTTGGAAGATCCTTCCGGATAATCTGTGCACTTTAAATATATTTGGACCAGATTGTTCTGTGCTGTGGAAAGCCAGGCCAGCAATATAAACGCAAGCATTTGTCACCTCTAAGCATCAAAGGGAAAAGATTTTTCAATATGTAGAAACTCACTGACATTCCCTCTGGAAAGTCATTCCCTTTAAAAAGTGAATGTGTAATGGAAATTTCAAGTCTCCTATTCACAGAATCCATGCCACTGTGTTTCCTCACTTCTGAAAATCAATAGAGGCTATTAATCATCTCTCCTGCAACCCAGAGTCTGGAAATGTTTTAAAGGTAAAGTGCAGAGTCTGAGAGGGATGTACAGAGAATGCATCCACCTCTTAGAGAAAAAGCACTCTGAGTTACAGGTGGTGATAGTAGGTATTTCTAGTTATCAAGTTATTGTAGCCAGGTCCCCAGGCTCGAAGAAGAACCTTGAACTTCAGAGGTATCACAATAGACAAGTATAATTTTCACATCATAGGCAATGAAGTAACTGTTAGCTGGGATCTCTTCATTTACACTTGGTGTGTGTGTGTGTGTGTGTGTGTGTGTGTGTGTGTGTGTGTGTGTGTGTACGCTCTTATGTGTTCAGGTGTATGTGTATATGTATATACATGGGTGTGCATGAGGGCCAGAGGTCAACCTTGGATCAAAATTATTTCTCAGACACCTCTCCACCCTGTTTTCTGGGACAAGTTCTCTCACTGGGACCTGAGGCTCACTAAGTCTCTGGCTAGTCAGAGACTCCCAGGAATCTGCCTGTCTCCACCTCCCTCATCAAAAGCACTTTACTGACTGAACTATCTCCTCGGTGATAAACTGGGCTCTTAAACCAGGACTTTGGCCTCTGAATCATGTGCAAGGGACAAGATGCCCTGGAGGTGACTGCTGTGATTGTCTTTCTTCTCTTTGTCTTGCTGGTCCCCTCAGACTTGGTGTGTAATGTCCTAGACACAGCACAGAGAAAGCATTGACAAGAGCATGTGAGGCATGAGAAGTATTCTTTCCTGGGGGTCTGTACTTGTTAGAGTGAATGAAGAGGAAGTGGATCACAGGAAGACTTCCACAAGCCGATGCACCTTTTATGTGAGAACCTCAACACGCTCGCCCTCACACGGCAAATAGAGAATCACTAACTCAAAGAAGTTAGGTGAATGAATGGCTATGTCTAGAGCTGCAGTTCTCAGACTCTGCTATTCAACAGAGCTGCTGCTAGGCTTGTTCAAACCCATAGGTTCTGATTCCTTCCATCCTGGGCTAATGACCGCCATGTCTGAGGGCCCTCACATTTCTGATTCCACAGACCCAGAATGGGATGACCATTTCCATCTCTAGTTCTTGGGTGACACAGCTCCTGCTGGCCCAAGGATCATACTTTGAGAAATGCTGGTTTAAGTCAAGGAGCTTTTGACTAGATTGCAAGAATCATTCTTCAGTTCAGTGGTTAGTGCACATAGTGCTCTGGAAGAGAACCCAAGTTCCGTTCCCAGCACCAATGTCAATCACCTTCTATGACGTCAACTCTAAAGGGTCGGATGCCTCTGGTCCCCACAGGTACCTGCACTCACCTGCATGTACCCCCACCCAGATATATAGTCATATACATATTTTTTGATTAAAGAAAAATAGAATCATCTCTCCCTAGCCTGAGATTACAGATGGAACCGCCATATCGAGCCTTTCCATAGGTGCTGAGGATCTGAACTCGGGGCCTTCCGCTTGTACAACGGACTCTTCTGCTGCTGAGTCATCCATCTATCCAGCCATATGCTGTGGTCTCACGCCAAGTGAAGAAGGGTACTGGAAAGACACCGCTTCACAAAGTGAGGTACCACAGGAGACAGCCCAATTCAATCTCTAAGCAAAACCACAAGTGAGAGAGGGAAAACTACCAAGTCAGAAGAGTGACTTGATAAAAGGCGATCTGTTCCATGCTGGACAGAGGGAGGAACTAAGGGTCTTATAAAAGCCGGGCGGCAGTGGCACACGCCCTTAATCCCAGCACTCGGGAGGCAGAGTCAGACGGATCTCTGTGAGTTCAAGGCCATCCTGTTCTACAGAGTGAGATCCAGGACAGGCACCAAAGCTACACAGAGAAACCCTGTCTCAAAAAAAAAAAAAAACGGGGGTCTTATAAAAGAAACACAACAGATATCAATACAAAGGCCATGAGGCATGAGTACTGGGTCCAGTATACCTCCTAGCACTTAATATCAATTCTCGATATGCTAAGACATATGCTAATTCTCTTAATTATTTATTCCTCTAAAGTAACAAGTTAAACTTCACCTAGACAATACTGAAAATCCAAATGATATCATAGGCTTCATCCCAGGGTCCTTTGGAGGATTAGTCTTGTTGGAATAGATAGGGTAATTAAGTCTTGATGGAATCTGTGCCCAGCCATGCCTCATCCTTGTTGAACCTCTCACAGCGATATTCACCTGAAGTGGCATCCAAGCATCAAGACAGACAGTGAGATCAGCTCACACCAAAGCTTGGAGCAGTGGTTCTCAACCTATGGGTCGTGACCCCTTTGAGAGGCCAACAACCTTTTCACAGGGGTCCCCTAAGACCATTTAAGAAAAACACAGAGATTTGCATCCCAATGCATAGCAGTAGCAAAATTACAGTTCTGAAGTAGCAATGAAGTAATCGTGTGGTTGGGGGTCACCAGAACATGAGGAACTGTACTAAAGGGTTGCAGCATTAGGAAGGTTGAGAACCACTGACTTAGAGCCTTTTGCTTTCCCCTCATTTAGGCATATGGGCGGGAGCAATCAGAGGTATTGAATCCAAACCAGATTCCGGTTGGCTATGGCAGCTGTCTTTCTACAGTACTGATCGGCAAAGATACACAGGATTAGATGGAGCCATTGGAGAAACTCTGAGGCAGATGCCTTGGCACATGTCACTCATAACAGCGGCACAGAGAAGGTGGATAATAACAAAAAGATAGTGGGAGCGGCACCCACGTGATCGTCCCTGTTTGCCTGCAATTCTCTGTTTAGTTTGGGTTAACTCTCTTGGGTTGGCCTTAAGAAGGGGCCAACAGAGCAAGGAAGCATCATCTGCCAAATGCAGGGAAATGCAAGATTGAAAAAATCAGCTCTTCGATGTAAATGAACCCCTTCAACTGAAGGAGGGGAAGCCACTGCCAAGTAGGGCAACTTCAAGTTGCAATTAAGGGTAACTCTCCACGCTGTGGGCTGAGCGGCATATGGTGTCTGTCCCAGAATCCAAACAGCTCATCAGTAAGACACTTTAATCAGTACACACTCCGCACTCAATGATGGTGCTGTCGCATCTCCAGAGCAGGGGCGAGAGGCCACATCTGAAGGCTTTGCCCTTTTGCCAAACTTTTCAAGTGACACACTGCTGTTCCTCCGAAAAGGAAAAGGTGAAATAGTTCCTTTTCTCTTTAGATAGTACACCAAACAAAGGCTTTTACATTTCAGATGGCTATCGACCCAGCTGATGTATGAGCAGAAAGAGATAGAGGCAAATAATTAGATGGTTTTTCCTCCAGCTGCTTATGATGAGACTGGAAAATTCTCTGTTATCTCAGCTAAAACAATTCCAGTCTGCTCTCTCCAGCCCAGTCTGTCCTCCCTCTCAAAGACTCACTGGTCCCCCACAATGTCACCATCACTTTGCAGAACTGGTTGAAAAATGGAGCACTTGGGCTTGGTAAAGTTTACTCAGTTGGTAAAGTGCTTGCTTCGCAAGTGTGGCAATCTGAGTTCAATACCTCTAACTCCACACAAAAAGCCAGGTGCGGTGTGCACGCTTGTAACCCCAGAGCTGGGGAGGCAGAGGTGGGCAGATGTCCGCTGCTCGCTGGCCAGTCGGCCTAGCACACTCAATCAGTTCCAGGCAGTGAGAGCTGTCTCAAAACAAAGACAAACCAGAGGAGGAACACACAAGCAAAGTGGAGTCCTAGGAGCCTACACAGCAGCAGAGTGAATAACCCAAGGGTAAAGTCAGTCACCGTGGAGGAGAATGAGTCCCCTTTCTAAGAAAACTCACAGGCTCAGAGTGGCAGGGCACCTTTACTAGGATAACTGCTTCTCCAATGGATGCCCGTGGTTTCTATCGGTACATGAGGAGGACACTAGTCCCTTACGGTGGAAATGTGTTCCAAACGAAATTCACAGTACTCTTTAAAACACAAAGGAGTAGGTTACTCTGACAGTGATACAGCATCATGAACGGTGCTAGCGTAAGCGTCCGTAGAGGTTGGCAGACTAACCCTCAGAGTGTACCAGCTTTCTAGTGAACCCTTGATGTCATACAGAATTTCCATTGCACCATCCCATAATGCTCTCGGTGATGGGAAACTTTACTTGAGAAAGTAAAACTCTCAGTGACCTCAGCAATTTCCCTTGATGGAAGACAAAGAGTAAAAAAAAAAAAAAAGATGACTCTTCGCCGAATAGTCAGCTTGAGAATAATTTATGGCAGTTAATTAAACCTTAGCCTGGTATTTTCTATTTTTACAGGGGCGACCAATTATTTACTCATTCATTTCCCTGGATGTGCTTAGGAGTGCTTAAGTACAGTGTCAGATGTCAAATAGAGGTGAGTGGCAGCCTGGAATTAGAGCCGTCACTGCCTAGGGCTCGCTTTCTCTTGGTTGGCTGGCCACCGTGCCTTAGAAATGAAACTGTTATGCTCTGATGCCCCATGCTTTTTTTTTCGGCTTTCATTTTAATAACTTTATTGACATGTCAAGGTAGGCAAAGTTGTCGAAGGTGGTATCAACTGGTCGAATAAATCAAAGCTCCATCTATCCTCATTTCCCATTACTTCAGTGTCTAACAAGATCAGGGTCTGTTCACAAGTCTCTGATGCTTTACAAATGTCAGGCAGACTTTCAAATTATCCTTGAAGAGTCTTCCTGTCAAGTTATAGAATGGGCCTCTGTTATTGCAGACCTAGGAAGGTGTCCTGGTTAAGGTTACTGTTGCTGTGATGAAGCACCATGACCAAAAAGGAAGTAGGAAAGGAAAGGGTTTATTTGACTTACAGTTCCATATTGTTCAAGGAAGTCAGGACAAGAACTCAAATAGAGCAGACACCTTGAGGCAGGAGCTGATGCAGAGGCCGTGGAAGGGTGCTGCTTACTGGTTTGCTTCCCATAGCTTGCTCCGCCTGCTTTCCCAGGACCCAGGACCACCAGCCCAGGGATGTTGCCGCCATTGCTGGGCTCTCCCCCAACAACTACTAGTTAAGAAAACCTTCTATAGGTTTGCCTACAGCCCAGTCTTAGGGAGGCATTTTCTCAACTGAGGCTCCCTCCTCTCTGCTGACTCTAGCTTGTGTCAAGTTGACATAAAACTAGCCAGGACGGAGAGTTTGGCTGGCCTTTAAACACGAGGCTATCCCAAAGGTGCTGGTTCCTATGCATTGGCTCAGTTTCCCATGCAGCTATACATGGAGATCTATAAGGTTTGAACATGTGAGTGAATAGCTTCCATTCTTTCCAGCATGCAGACACATCTAGCTAACCTTCGCTCTCTTTCCCAAATAGCCCGAACAGACCTCAGCCTTCATCAGTACTATACTATTAGACACGAAAATCCAACCAGAGCTGGAGCAAAACTTGAAAGCTGTTCGCTGTATCAGAACCTAGTAAAAAGTCACACTAGGTCACTGAAGAGAATGGCAGAATGCTAGAGCTGGTCAGACGCGTGGTTCATTAAACACAATATTCTCTTACAGCTGCAGCTGCATGGGAAGGGAGAAGGGCCGTGTCCTCTGACATCAACCCCAAAAGCTATCCTCCCCTCCCTCCCCAGCACTCCTCATGGGTCTGCAGTTTCTGAAATCCCAAGGCCATGTTGCCTTCTAGTTTGCATATGAGTAATAACTCCGTCAGCGGAAGTCTTCAGGCATGCGAAGGGGCTGGTCATGGCAACTGACTGATAGAAATTCCTCTGAAATATAACAGTCTTCTGCAGTTTTGAGGTAAATGATGCTTTCATTTTGTTTATGTTGCGGTTTTATCCGCAAGCCTGTTCCTTGTGTCAATAGATTTATAATTCCCCGTGTAGGACCCTGAACGCATCGTAGTTTTGTTCCTTTATCCGTAGCAAGCCGCTGCGGACAACCTAATGTAGATGAAAGGTCGTCTCATTTGCAGATTCCTCTAACCCCTGGATATACCGTATTCAGACAGACAACACACTAGCCATGCTTCCACCTCGGAGCAGCCAGCTACAGGCATCCATACCCTAGTTCTTTAGTGCGGACTAAAGGGTTACTTTCAGCAAAGCCTCCTCAGTATAATCCTGCTGCTACAACAAAATACAGCCGAGAAACTGGAAATGACAGTCGTTTTTTCCCACAGTTCTGGAGACTGGGAAGTATATGGTCCAGGTACCAATGGATAAAGTCTCTGAGGCAAAGGCTTGGCTAGTTCCCATCTGCCGCTATCCATCCTATCCACTTGTGCTGAGGCTTCTGACCTAACCACCTTTAAGCATCCACTTAGGAGTTTTGTTTTGTTTTGACTTTTATAGTTTTTATTTTATTACAGATTTATTTTTATTTTACTCAGGTGTCTATATGTCTATGTGTCTGAATAAATGTATGCTAGATATGTTTGGGTGCCTGTAGAGTCCAGATGAGGGCAACAGATCTCCTGAAGCTGGAGTTACAAATGGTTGTCACCCACACAAGGTGGGTGCTGGGAATCGAACTCCTGTCCTCTGGAAGAGCAGCAAGTGCTCTTAACTACTAAGCCATGTTTTCAGCCTCTGTAATTTTTATTTATAATTGATATTTGAAAAAATTGTACATAATGATAAATAATAATAAAGCTCACTACATTGAAGTGTGAATTTGGAATGGATCCCAAACCACAGCGCCTCCTGAGCTGCCATATCTAAAAACATAAAACACCTCTCCCCGTACTGGTCCATTCTCTCTTTATGCTCATCCCAATCTGACATGCTGTGCACTGAGACTGTATTTTTTACATATAGTCTTCATCACTGGAACATAAATTGGTGAGAATGTTTTTCTGTTTTACTCATTACTCTATTCTTAGCACTTGAAAAGCAGGCACTTACTGTAGTTACTGGATTAATGGGATAAGCACCATTTTGTAGGTATCATCATTACCATTTTACCAAATAAAGAAACAAGACCAATGAGAGCAAATAACTCTTCTTAAGGTCATAATCACCCTTTCATGAAAGAAGAGAAAAGGGGAAAAAAACTCCTTTAAAAAAAATACTTCTATTAGGACTGAAGAAATGGTTTGTGGATTAAGAACACTTGCTGCTCTTGCAGAGGACCTGAGTTTTGTTTCTAGAACCCATGTTGGGTGGCTCACACCTTCATGTAACTCTTGCTCCAGGAGATCCAACATCCCCTGCTGGCCTCTGTGGGCACTTGCATTCAGTTGGCATACACAGATACACACACACACACACACACACACACACACACACACACACGGACACGGACACGGACACGGACACGGACACGGACACGGACACGGACACATAAATTTTAAAAAATAAAAATAAATCTTTTAGGTGTTTCTGTTACTAGCAGAATGTCAACACACATGCATTGGGCTTTTTGTTCATCTGTCCCTGCATTCAGAATGTGAACCTAGGCTCGGGTTAAATCTTTCTTTTGTGACTACAAGGGCCCTTCCAAGGTTCTGCAGTTTATGATATTCTTTAATAAAAAAAAAAAAGGCAGCAACTATTCCAGACAACTAAAAATCACCTTAAATCCATCCCCCTCCATAACAACAAGGGCTCACATTTGTAAAGCTCTTAACTGCCGATTCCGAGAGCTTTCACACATCCACTTAATTTTCACCCTTGTGAAGTGAATACGGCCGGTAGCATTAGCCCCATCTTACAGCAGAGAAAGCAGAAGGTCAAAGGAGCCCTCCTCGATGTGCCCAAGCTCACATGAAAGGACAGCCCTGAAGAACGGGTCTGAGGGAATTGGACACAGCTGGGTGCCAACCCCCAGCGCTGGATTCAAACCCACAGCTTCCCTCCACCTCCACAGCCGTGTGACCGAGGAGGCCGATGAGCATCTCTGTGTCCCTTTCCGCTAACTCTGCACAGACACCGATGTGAGGAGTAAGTGGCTTGATGTATGAGACCCTGGAAGCCCAGTGGCAGGGATGAAATGGGAGCACCCTGGAGCACCCCTCATCCCATCCCTGTCCCCATCCCCATGTTTCTCCTCCCCTGTAGCCATAGGCTCTTCAACTGGAACAACCACATAACTCAGAACGGAGACCATTTTTATGGACTCATTTTAAAGGCTGGTACACATTTCAGTGAATTTATCAGTAACTCGGTCAGAGAATTCGAGGCTCAGTAGGGTATTTCACAGTCTAAATGCCAGATGTACTTATAAGAGGCCAAAGCATATGTGATTAGAGTTGGAAGCAGCTACTGACTTTCTCAAATAAAATCTGAGATACTGTGGTTTAGTTGAAGGCCTCCTGTGAGAAGTATTTTTCACTATAAAAATACTCGGCTCCTAGGTAGCAGGTTACAGTAGTCTTGATGTGCTCCAAAGCGTGGCCAGTTTCACAGCTTACTGAGTAGATCTATTCTGATATTAATTGGTGTCTTATCATCATTCACTGATTGTTTCTGTGCACAGTCTACCACCCGTTAAGGCATGTGAAACAAGAGGATCTGCTGTGGGAGCATTACCCATGTTAAGAGTGAAGTCAGTAATAAGCATGTAGCATGAGGTGGGGTGGAAAGATGTGGGGCCAATTTGAAAAGCAAAGACTCCCACTGTGGTTTCCAAAATCCTAGTGCTAAATTCTGCATCCCTGGTGCAGTGGTTTCTATTTCTACTACCACGCACACCACCCAGCATGCAGAGAACATGTGACATCTGCTGCTGACCCCTGACAGCCTCTGACCCCAGCTAAAGGGGCTTTGCTGCCTGGTGCTCCTACTGACACACCTTCCCTTCTGGGTAGTCCGTGTCCCTTTTTAAAGCATGAGCCAAGGTAAACTCTTCCTCCCTTGAATTGCCTTTGGTCAGGTGTTTGGCCACAGCAATGAGAAAGGTAACGAATGCAAGCAGTCTCTTCAGAGTTTTAAGACTCTTTAGGGTGCTCACCTGCACACACACGCACACACACACCCCATTCTTTCCATAGTCACTTCTTCCCACAGTGTTTACATGTAAGAATGTCACCGACACTTTCTTTATTCAGGCATCTCTGGCACAAATGTTTGAGCCGATTCTTCCTACAACAGTGCTCTCATACTTCTCTGTGGGGTACAGACTCGAGTTTTTCTTTCTTTCATAATAATATTCAGCTATTTATTGTCTTTTCAAAAAACCTCAGGTTGATAGATCGTTCACACCTGAGCACAGTGTTTTGGTTCAAATAAGAATGGCCCCCATAGACTCATATATTTGAATGCTTAGTTACCAGGTGGTGGCACTGTTTAAATGGATTAGAAGGATTAGGAAGTGTGGCCTTGTTGAAAGAAGTGTGTGATTGAGGGTGGGCTTTGGGATTTCAAAAGCCCATACCAGGCCCTGTCTTTCTCTGCCTATGGATCAGGATGCAACATGTAAAGACGCCGATAAGCCACAAGCGACATGGCAAGGTATAGATTTATAGAAATGGGTTAATTTAAGATATAAGAACAGTTAGCAAGAAGCCTGCCACGGCCATACAGTTTATAAGTAATATAAGCATCTGAGTGATTATTTTATACGTGGATTGTGGAACTGCGGGGCTTGGTGGAACCTGGAGAGAAGCCCTCCAGCAACAGTTTACCATGGACCAGGAATCATTCTTTGTGGTGGAAATACATTGTGAACTAAGTAAAAACACTTGTTCTGATGGAATTTATACAAAAAAAAAAAATTAAGTCCAATTGTATAGTATGTTAAATGATCTGTGTTATAGCAATGGCAGGGAAGAAAGAACCAGGTATTGGGGTGTAGGGTTTTGGTTGTATTATTAAGGCAACTCCACGTAGTTAAAAGGGAGGGTTATTATTATTTTTTATTTATTTTACAACACCATTCAGTTCAACATAATAGCCACAGATTCCCCTGTTCTCCCACTCTCGCCCCCCTCCCGCTCCCCCCAGCCCACCCCCCATTCCCACCTCCTCCAGATCAAGATCTCCCCCGAGGACCAGGATCAACCTGGTAGACTCAGTCCAGGCAGGTCCAGTCCCCCCCCCTCCCAGACCGAGCCAAGCGTCCCTGCATAAGTCCCAGGATTCAAACAGCCAACTCATGCAACGAGCCCAGGACCCAGCACCAACACACAGCTGCCTCCCAAACAGATCAAGCCAAATGACTGTCTCACCCATTCAGGGGGCCTGATCCAGTTGGGGGCCCCTCAGCCTTTGGTTCATAGATCCTGTGCTTCCATTCATTTGGTTATTTGTCCCTGTGCTTTATCCAACCTTGGCTTCAACAATTCTCACTCATATAAACCCTCTTCTTTCTCACTAATTAGACTCCCAGTGCTCCACCAGGGGCCCAGCAGTGGATGTCTGCATCCAGATTCCTCAGTCCTTGGATGGGGTTTATGGCACAACTATCAGGGTGTCTGGCCATCCCATCACCAGAGTAGGTCAGTTCCTGCCGTCTCTCGACCATTTGCCAGCAGTCTTTTGCGGGGGGTATCTTTGTGGATCTCCGTGGGCCTCTAAAAGGGAGGGTTATTTTGTGGGGTAACTTACAAGTAAAGGGATAGGTTACAGGGTCCAGGAAAGGTGTAGCACAGTCCAGTGGTGTTCTCTGGAGAACTCTGCTCAGTCTGCCTCTAGCATCCAGGGTCCAGGAACCAAGAGAGCCAGCACATCTGGATCTCGGGTCTTAAGGGCTCCTTAAGTCCTGCCTCGTAGGCATGACAGTTACCGAAGCCTCAGTGGGGGTTGTACTTCCTGGGCAAAGCTGGAACAGCTACCCACTACAGTAGGGACAAGCAGGTTACCATTTTACATAACATGTCAGAGTGGGTGAGGAAGAGTAACATCAAACACAGTCTGGGAGAAGGTGAGGAGTTATTTATCCAAAACCCAGATATAGGAGTGTACAAAGAGGGAGAATGTAACATGAATTTTAAAAGGGCTTATTAATAAAAATAAAAATTAAAAAAAAAACCCAGAGCCAGATATTGGGGTGAAAGCTGAAAGATCAGAGAAACAGATCAAGCGAGCCACATTCTTACCTCCATGAAATCCTCAGCCTCAAGAGCAAGACTTTTGTTTACTCATGCCTTATATACCTTTCAGTGCCCTGCCATCTTACTTCCTCCCTAGTACTGGGATTAAAGGTGTGTGTGCTTCCCAAATACTTAGTAGCAATGGCATGAGATCTCAAGTGCTGGGATTAAAGGTGTGTGCCACCAGGCCTGGCTGTGTGCCACCAGGCCTGGCTGTGTTTCCAGTATGGCCTTGAACTCACAGAGATCCAGAGGCTCTCTGCCTCCTGAGTAATAGGATGAAGGGTGTGTGCCACCATTGTCTTGTCTCTGTGTCTAATCTAGTAGCTGGCTCTGTCCTCTGATCCCCAGATAAGTTTATTAGGGTACACAATATACTGGGGTACACAATATATCACCACAGGAGAGTGGCTGCACAAGGCTCTGAGGGCATGGGCATGGCTGGAGCAGAGAACATGGGTGAACACTGAAAGAAAAAACTGTCCCTCACGGGGCTGATGGTATAATTCAGTGACAGCCAGGGCTGATAGTGTAACTCAGTGACAGAGTGCTTACCTAGTGTTTGTGAGGCTCTGAGTTTAATACCCAACACTACCTGCTGTGGGATGGTCTGTATGTCAAATGCTCTGATTGGTCAATAAATAAAACACTGATTGGCCAGTGGCCAGGCAGGAAGTATAGGCGGGACTAACAGAGAGGAGAAAGGAGGGAACAGGAAGACAGAGGGAGACACTGCCAGCCGCCACCATGATAAGAAGCATGTAAAGATGCCGGTAAGCCACGAGCCACGTGGCAGGGTATAGATTTATGGAAATGGATTAATTTAAGCCATAAGAACAGTTAGCAAGAAGCCTGCCATGGCCATACAGTTTGTAAGTAATATAAGTCTCTGTGTTTACTTGGTTGGGTCTGAGCGGCTGTGGGACTGGTGGGTGACAAAGATTTGTCCTGACTGTGGGCAAGGCAGGAAAACTCTAGCTACAACTACCCAAAAAGATTTAGAGAGAGAGAGAGAGAGAGAGAGAGAGAGAGAGAGAGAGAGAGAAGTTAGATGAGAGAAAGCTTGATAAGTCATTGTGGAATTTTGACTGTACTCAGGATGAAATCGGGAGTTGTGTAGACTTTGGATAGCAATAGCAGAGGGGCATGATCTGCTTGCATTTTCAGAGGACCTCTCCCCCTGGGCTGCCATGTTGAGGGTAGATTGGACAGGAGTTGTCAAAAGAAAGCATTCAGGAGGCTCTTAGAATAATCTGAGAGGGGGGGTGGGGTGGCTCTAGCCAAGACGACCGTTGCAGAAATGGAGAAAGGTGACTGAAGATAGAGTCAACAAATTCGAGGTGCTCATCCAAACAATGATAGGCTTTATAGTCATATTCAAATCATTAAGAAAATGGACAGAGTACATTAGGTGTTGACACACAATGTCGGTTAAGTCTCTGGGAGTGTGTGTGTGTGTGTGTGTGTGTGTGTGTGTGTGTGTGTGTGTACATACCATCTAAGATCACATTGAGACAGAGAGAAGAAGAGTTGAGAGCAATACTGTTGAACTGTATACCAAAGGTTCTGGGCATCTGGGTAGAACCCAGCTCCTGCCTTACAGCCAAGTTAACTGAGTCTCCAAAAGCACTTTCCTCTTTTGGCGCAGGGTCAGTAGTAGCCATGTTTTCCCCACTCAGAGTAGGTAGCCCAGTCATCTTCTCCTTGCTCTTACTTTATAACCTATCCTTCCTTCCCTGGGCCACCCCACCATAGTCTTTGAATCCATAATGCCCAGTTTGAGAGTCACCTCTGGTTTCACTTTTAGTGTTGTGTATGGAGGGAGACGTTCTTTGGAAAACTCAACCCTGGGTCTTATTTATTCCGTCATGGACAACAGGAAACACATGATGGGCAGTAGCCACCTGAAGGAAGGAGAAGGCTGAACACTGTCTGCAAAGAGTCTCTGCCACACGGCTCCTCAAAAGGCCAGGGCCCGGGGCCATTCTGTATCCGGGTGTAGTCTCAGTCCCACTCTGACTTGAGGGGCCAAGAAGGCACACGGAGAATGGACTTGCACAGTCTGTTCATCCAGGGACTCTCCTCCAAGAAATGAGCCGACAGAAAATAGCCCGCTCTGAGATTTATACCAGTGGGAAACCAATGCATTTCAATGAGGAATGAGATAACCCAAAACATCTCCTCTTTCATTATGCTGAAGTACAAAGTTACAACATTTATTATATTTTTTAAGACATAAAGCATTTAGAGCCATTATCTTACAGACAGAGTGGGAAATACTGCACCAGGCTTCCATGGGAATAAATCAATACACTATTGGCACTTCATATAAAACTTTTGAGGCACCAGTCACGTTTTAACAGAGCACCACAGAGATTTCAAAGCGTGCTGGGTTTTGTTCATTAGAGTAGCGGTTTTTCACTGAGATTAGAACATAATTCTTTGGCGATGAGATGGCAAATACGATCTGTCTGGATAGTCCCTTATGATATGTGTACATGGTGTGGCTTTGCGAATACTTTTCACGTATCTTATTTCACATAATCCTATGTGGAGGTAGCTTTGCACCATTTCACAGATGAGGAAACTGAGGCTGGGAGAATTAAAGTGACTTTCTAAAGGAAAATAAGAAAAAAAATAGATGGTCCATATCAAGTTCTTCAAGGTGCCTCCATATTTGGGAAATTTATTTTTCATGAGAAATTTCCTGGGACTGGGTATTTGGCCTAGTAGATAGAGTCACCATTCCCTACTAATGGTGAATCCCCACCCCTGTATATAAACTGGGTGTGGTGGAGGTGGGGACAAGAGGATCAGAGGTCCAAGGTCACAATGAGTTGGGGGCCAGTCTGGGATATAGGAGACACCATCTGTAAATAACTATTCTTCAAACACTCAAACCTTTAACATCACTTAACAGACCCAATACACTCACCCTGAACTTACAGTAACACTTGGGACAGCTGAGGGCTTTTGAGACAAGCGAAGCAGGGAAACCTTCCTCTGTCTCCCCAATGTAATTTTCCACTCATCTCTACTCCCAGGAGATTTATCCATATAGGCTGGAACCGAGCACCTCTGTTCTTGCCACCCGCCGGGTTTAGCTAAGACAGAGTACAAGCAAAGGAGCAGAGAAGGGAAAAAAGAAAACACGCTATGACCTGCCCCTGCTTTCCATGTCCCTGATGTTCCTCACCCTTCAGAGACAAGGACATCATGGGGTAGTCTCACCGCAGCTGGACCCTGCTAACTCCCCGCCCCCCACTTTCTCATTCTAGGTCGAGTTGGAAGAGTCAACAGCAGTGACTGACCAGGGCTTCTCATTTACTAGTATTTTCTCTAAATCCAGGCTCCATTTTTCCCTGATAATTCTTCCTTTAAACTCTCCATAAATTATCCAATTTGAGGCTGCCATCTGTTTCCTGCTGAGACCCTGACTGACATATAGGGCTCCTTGTTGGGTGTCCTTTCACAGCGAGGATTGGTGGCTGCATTCCTCTGGAAAATAATCCCTAAGCAAATGCTCCACTAATGAGGAAGCCAAGCTGGTATATTGATGCTGAGGAAATGAAGACAAATGGACAACAATCATGGAAGCTGCATAATATGGACCATCCTGCTGGGGTTTGACAGACAGGGGATAACAGAAGCAATTCTGACAAGGGCAGAGTGATAGGCCAATCCATGACTGCCTTTCAGAATAGCCTTACCCACATATCCAGAGCAAATCTCACTGACATCTGCCACGAGGAGAAGAGGAGGACCTCAGAGTAATAGTGCTCACATAAACAGCAATGATACCTGCAGGTCAGCCCACATGACTCACAGCCAACAGAAGTTATAGAAAAGGAATCTGAGGGTCAGAGAGGTAAACTGGTCACAGTCACACATCTAACAATCAGAAGAGTCAGGGTGTAAACTCAGTCCTGTGCTACTAGGAAACTCAATGGAGAGGCTCATGAGCCCTGGACTATTCCAGAATTCTCCTTTCATGGCTTAGCCCCTTGTTTCTGACATTGGTCCACAGTCTAGGGAGATTCCTGGCCCATTGGCTGCTGGCATCCTCCTCACCTCCTGCTATATCCCCAGTTCTCTACAATCAGCTTTTCCTCTTCACCTCCACTCAGCTCTACACTGAAACACAGAGCCTCCTTCCTAAAGGTTTTGCTTTGATTTGGTTTCATGTTTCCTAAGCTGGTCTATGGAAATCCACTAAAATTCTAAGCAGACTCAAACCACTGTCTTTCATGTGCATCCTGTGTCCAAATATTTTCAAGGAAAGAATTACACACAGGAAGAGCCTCAGTAGCAAACATTGTTCTGTAGCAATAGGTCCGAGACCCCCACAAGCCCAACTTTGTGCACAAAACTAGATGACCTTCCGTTATGGAAGAACCTACCCACACCAAAAGTGACTTAAATGCCACAATTTACAGGGTCCTGACGGTTTTGGGAAGGAGGCAAATAACGATGAAAACCCAACACCATCTAATCCCAAATGATCATTTTTCTCACCACAGTTGCTCATCTCTGAACAAGCGCTATTGCTCTTTTGCTTTGTATTCACACATAAAGAGTGTTTAAATTACCACAGGCACACCCAAAGTTCACAGAGAGGAGTTGTCTCCCGTATTTGTCACATGGGCTGTAAGCGTCTTGTTAAGACCCGGAATCACTAAGACATAGAAATGTGGACGTAGATAATGTGACCTAAATCTTGGAATACAATGGCAGAAAAGGCCTCCAACACTGCACTCCTTCTCTAGAACCACAGAGCAGTGCTGACAGCAAAGGGGCTTTTCGGGAATTTAATGCAAGGGAACTATTTCCTGTACTCTTACAGAGCCACAAAAATTGACCCCTTTCACTATGGTGCCCAGACAGCTGCTCAAACCCCTGCATTTTCAGACTCCACCCAAGGCCCTTAATCACGATGCTTCACGGGCTGCTCTGGGTCTAGTCTTCCAATCATAGTGAAGTGACTTCCTGAGGATGAAGGAGGGGTGTTCCCTCAAGTTCTCCTGTAATTTTCTTCACTAAGAACTCTGATAGCCATAGCTAGGAAATCAAGTCATAGAAAACAACCATAAAACATCCCACCTTAATTCTTATACTATGTGCCTGGAAGATTATAGTGTGGGAATCATTATTGGGCTGGGGTACTGTGTGACTCAGGGGTAAAGAGTTTGCCTAGCACCTGTGAGGCCCTGAGGTTCAAGCCCAGCAAAGAAAGAAAGAGAGAGAGAGAGAGAGAGAGAGAGAGAGAGAGAGAAAAGGAAGGAAAGAAAGAAAGAAAGAAAGAAAGAAAGAAAGAAAGAAAGAAAGAAAGAAAGAAAGAGAAAGAAAGAAAGAAAGAAAAAAGAGAAAGGAGGGAGGGAGAGAGGGAGGAAGGAAGGAAGGAAGGAATCACTATTAAGAACAATAGCTTCTCATTGTTTCTTCATGTCTGTTATCTCATTAGAGTCCCACAAAAACTTCAATGGCTAGTGAGCATTTACAGTAGAGTTCCCCCCACTGAGGATTGTGTGTGAAAATGAAACAAAAGAGACCAATTGTCAAAGCCACCATGGAAGGCATCTGCATGAGATGATTTACTGAAGACAAGTACATACCATCTGCCAACTAGTCATCAGCTAGGTGACTCATTATATTTAGGGTCATGTTGCTGTTATACATACACGTACAAATTAGAAACACACACATGAAATCACACTGCCCATGAGCTGTTACATCATGAGTAGCACACAAGAACTGAGACTCTAGAGGGAGGACCAGACTTATGCCTCCAATACACACTCACTTGTGGTCTATGCTCACTGGTGGTACAAGTGAATTGAAATAGTCATGATATCTAAATCCCTATCTGTCCTTCCTGCCATCTTTCTGGAATATTTATATAGCCATAATACACACACACACACACACACACACACACACACACACACACACACACACACATATTCTGCTGAGCCTCTAGTTTATATGTGACGAAAACAAGGTTATCAATGCCAAATGTGTTAGTTAGCCTTCCAGCGCTCTATTGGAATACTTGAAGTAGTTAACTTATAAAAAGAAAAGGATTATTTGGCTCAGCTTTAGAAGTTTCAGTCCATGACTGAAGGAACCCACTGTTTTTGAACCTGTGGCCAGGCTGTACATCATGGTGAGAGTTTTGTAGCAGGTCAAAACTGGTAACTTCATGTCCAAAAAGCAAATGAGGGCAGGGAGGAAAAGGAGGAGCAGAGAGAAGAAAAGGAGAAGACAGTCTCAGAATCCCACAGTCCCTTTTAAGGGCACGCTCACAATGAAATAAAGACCCTTCCCCGTCATAAGTCCTCGCCTCTCAAAGCCTCCACTACCTCCTATAGCACCATGCTGGGGGCCAATCCTTTAACACACAGGCCTCTGTGAGAGGGTCAAGACCCAAGCTATAGCACAAGGAAGCATTATAAGGTTGACTGGCTACCGACCACTCTCCATCATTGTGGACGGCTTCCCATTGACACTAGAACCCACCCTCACTGACCTGAGAGAGAGAAGGCTTCACATGGGACAGCACTCCTATGTGCCAGGCACCATGGCCTAGACTAGGTTTCCATTTCCTCCTCATAGCAGCCCTACGGGAAAGGTATTAACACCGCCATTTCAGAGAGAAGGGAAGCAAACACAGAGACATGAAGCTTGAACCCATTAGGGAACTGTGCATTCTGAGACCCCCCACCAGCCTTTGTTGTGAGTTACTGGGCTAGGACAGCCTCCTAGAATCACGGTGCATCCACAAGCACCATGACCACTGCTGAAGAGGATGTGGATGGATCTGGAGGGCATGAAGGACCAGCTGAAAGGACCATCCACCAGCACTCACAGATGCAAATCCCTCCCGCTAAGGGCTAGGGGATCTTCAGTGCATCAGTACCCTGACCCCCTTCCTCACAGTTGTCCCTATTATGTGATGAATTTAAAAGCCACTCTCCAATCCCCACCTGTAAAAGAAAAAAAAAAAAGATGGCAGATGGTCTGGTAGCTCACGGGTAGTAGGGAACGGGGTTGGGGGCTCCAGCAATGGGGCGAACTGACTCCCTCAAACAAACCTATAACTAAACCAGACACTTCTGCGGAGCGCAGCGTGTGCTGCACAACTCATAAGTGGCATTTTTGCCAAGCCCCAAACAGCTTCCCCGTGCGTTCCTTTTTTATTCCCGTGACAAAACGAAGCCACACTCAGCTCCCTCTGATGCCGGTACTCCCATGAATAAAAGATGTTCCTTGACACTCACTCCCCCTGCTCTGTGCCCGCCCGCCATGTCCTCTGCATTTGTCTGCAGGGTGGGTGAGTTTCTGAAGAGATGTGTACCCCCCAGACCAAACTCTATCGATCACGCTGTCCAGGGCACCTCATTAAGCACTCGGTGTAGCCTACTAATGCACCATTTGGGATCCAGTTAATGGCTGTAGATATTTTTTTTTTATTTGCCCAGAGTTTGGCAGCAGAGAAATTATTGCTTTCTTTCTCTCAAGCTCGAAGTACCAAAATACAATTTCTGAGACTACTTATGCGATTGAATGGAGAACATCTATGAGAGAGGGAGAGAGAAAGGGGGAGTAAAGGAGAGTGGAGGAGGGAGAGAGAGAGAGAGAGAGAGAGAGAGAGAGAGAGAGAGAGAGAGAGAGAGAGAATGTCATGGTTCCTTCTCAGCTGGTTTTCCAGATCTTTCACTGATTAATCAAGTAAAAAGGGGGGAGGCACCAATTTTGCTTTCTGCTTCCTCAACCTAGGCTGAAAGTCATAAGAAAATGAGAAGCAAGTCAGAATAAGGATGGATTAGTACACAAAGCTCCGCCTCTAACTAGCTGTATATCTGAACTAAGAGGCTTCACTTGCCTGGACCTGTTTGCAGTTTGGATCATACAATGCGGATTCATGCCCTCTCAGATTTATATCTAGCCTTACCTTTTAATGTTTCTTCATTAAAGGATCCTTATCAGGTGACAGTTCGTCAAGGTACTTTGGGTTTAAGATACATCATCATTGGGTCATCAAGTTGTTCAATTTTCACCTGTATTTACAGTGCTCGGAACCCCTCTGAACACACCTCTGGCAAATTGGGGTTGAGCACAAATGGTTTATTCTCTCTCTCTCTCTCTCTCTCTCTCTCTCTCTCTCTCTCTCTCTGTGTGTGTGTGTGTGTGTGTGTGTGTTTTTGTTTTTCGAGGCAGGGTTTCTTTGTGTAGCTTTGGTGCCTGTCTTGGATCTCGCTCTGTAGCCCAGGCTGGCCTCGAACTCACAGAGATCTGCCTGGCTCTGTCTCCCGAGTGCTGGGATTAAAGGCATGTGCGACCGCCACCCAGTACAGAATTGATTTCTTATTGTTCTTTTATTTTGTTTTGTTCGTAGGTTTCTTAATGTCAAGTAAAAATACTTAAAATAAAAACAGAAACATTCAAAATGAAGTATATTGTAGAAAATTGCAGTTACATGCTAATTTTCTGTTGGCAAGTGTTAACCAGCATTTCCGCAGGCTTTCTCATTGCCTCCAAGAAAAAAAAAATGCTGTTTTTTCGTACTTTACTCTTTTATTTTTAATAATTTTTTATTTTTTGAAAATTTCACACCTGTATACACTCTGTCTTGATCATATCTACCCCCACTTCCCCTCTCCGAGGCTCCCCTGACAGTTTATTTTATTGTTGTCGTTTAGGGGATTGTTTAGTATTCAGTTTTATTAACCATTACAATTTACTTTGTGCCTGGAATATGACTACTTTGCATCCATTATCCTAAGGCCCGCCTTGGGACTCTGGTTATAAGCCCATGGGATCACAATACAAAAGATGTTTGCTTCAAAAGATGACTCTGTCCCTGTCTTGCATTTCTTCTCCATCCTGCTTATTCAATTTGCGGCTAATTCCCAAGAAAATTCACCGAGGAGATCATCCTTTTCTGTTTTATTTCACTGACTTATTTATTTGAGAGGATATGCATGTGGGGAGATGAGAGATTAACCTGCAGAAGTTGGTTCTCTCCTACACACGGGTCCCAGAGATCGAAGTAGGGTTGTCAGGCTTAGCGACATGCACCTTCTACCCCCTGAGACATCTAGCTGGCTAAGACAATATGTTGTTTTCAAGATTCCAGAAGACCCAGACCACACGAGCAAGGTATAACTGGTTTTGGCACAGCAACTAGCTTCTTGCTGGGTCATGAATGTACACTTGATAAATACCAGCTGGCTAGTTGAGAAAACTGTTGCAGAGATCTATCTCTCATGCCTGTTCCACATGGTGAAAAGTCACACTCAGTGTGTCCCATTCAGTGTGTCTCCACCTAAAGTCCAGGCAACAGCTTACCACACACAATGGATATTTTAGGGAGCACATAGGATCTCACCTTTGAACAGTCCCATGCTCCACAAAAGAACTGTATCACTTTCGGAGAAACCACATGTCTGGTAAGTGCTTAAGCATTCAACGGATGTCAGCATTTCCCTGGGACAGCCTCAGCAAATTGGAGGGCCAAACACACCCAAGCAAGAGCAGGCTGGAGGAGCTCATGCATTATGGATTTCTGACCAGATATGAATAATACATTGTTCCCATTTTAAAATGCAATGAGTAAACTTCTAGATGCCATTAGTATTGTGTAGATAAATATTTTAAGAGTTCCATGTAAATATCCCATAGTCGCTTTAGTTCATTGTGATCAGAGAAACATATGTTTTCAAATCTACACTGAACCAACAGAGGCGGTTTGGAGAAGCACAGGATGAATGGAGAGCTGGCAGCTAACTGCAAACCCAATGTGGAGAATCCTGAATTTTTGTGCTTTATAATCTAGCATGGAACCACAGGACCACAAAGAGAACTGGCTATATTTAAATCTTTCCAAAAGAAAGGGAACAGAGTACAAGAGAGGAGAGCACTAAATATGCCCATTTGGGCTCCCAAAGTTGTTCTAACCTGTGAAAGAAAGTGGCCCGGAAGTTGACAACACAGCTCCAGATCTTCACGGGAGAAAATAGGTAACAATCACACGGGGAAGGCGCTGTTCCAGAACAGCTCCCCACCTCCCACCGGTCACAGACACAGTGGTGAACATGTTGGGGGTAGAAGGGAGGGAGGGAGGGAGGGAGGGAGGGAGGGGAGAGGGAGAGGGAGAGAGAGAGAGAGAGAGAGAGAGAGAGAGAGAGAGAGAGAGAGAGAAACCAAGAAAGTGCTGGCCACATAAACACAACAACCCGAGTTCAGTTCCCAGCACCCATACAAACACCAGGTGTAATGCATACGTGTAATCGCAGAGCTCTGGGATCAGAGACAGGCAGATCCAGAGGTCTCACTGGCCAGCCAGCCTAACCCAGTCAATAAGCTCCAGGCTCAGTGAGAGATTCTGTGCCAGACAGTAAGATACAGAAGCAATTGAAGAAGACACCTGACATTGACTTCTGGCCTCCATTTACAATGTGAGAGCACACACACACACACCCCCCACACACACACACACACTGGGACTGATGAACTCACCTAAGACCTTAATCTCATACTCAACTTCACACTCAAAACTAAGTGTTCCCGTGATGGTCAGACTTAAGTACCTTAAGGGGACCTACCTATTAAATGTAACCACGCTCCCAATAAGTTAGAATGTACAGCCGACATGATAACTTGTAATTTCATGGGGGGAAAAAATAACTCCCAGGCAGACTGGATATCACTAATTGGCCCAACAAACTTACTCTATTCTTGTGTGGAAAGGCAAAATATGAGAAAGTTTCTTAGTTATCTCGGGCAACAGCCACAGAGGACGTTTTCTACAAAGGGCCAGATGGTAAATATTTTCACCTTTCTGGATGATGTGGTCTGTGTCGTAGCTGCCCAACAACACACCAAACGTGGCCCAGGCAGTGAAACAGGTGGGCCCACAAAGCTCATTGACCAGCCATCCCAACCCAATCAATGAGTTTCAGGTTCACAGAGAGGAGACCCTGCCTCAAAAAAAAAGTACAGGTGGTGAGGGGTTGAGGAAAGTCGCCCAACATCTGCCTCTGGTTTCCACATACATGCACTCACACCCGTATTCACATATGCATATACAAGTACACACACACACACACACACACCCCTAAGATGCTAGAAGGCAAACAATAAAGGATGGGAAAAGCCCGAATGCAGATGCAAGCTTGAGCCCCGGGCCAAATGGCCTGGCACCCTGGCAGCATCACCAACTCTGACCCCACAGGACTGAACTTTCCACAGAGCACGAGGAACTTACTTGTTCTGTGGTTCAGTCAAAACCCTGAGGTTATGCAGCTTGCTCAAAAATAGCCGTGCTGAGTTTCCAAGACAAATTACTATTTTAGAATTTCTCTTCCAAGACACTTCACAGTTTTTAGACTGAACTCACAGATAATACTGTAAGAACCAAACATTTAAAATAGCCTAGAATCCAAATCCATCCTTCCTCCTGCAAGACCAAATCTAAATCTTGTCACCAGCCAAGGGTCCTTCCTGAACCTTCCACGAGCAAATTATATGTTCCCTATTCCTTAGGAACCTCGCCAGCATGGTCCATTCACACATTCACTTGGTCACCCAGAACTTTGTGGGGTCACTTCTCCTGATACCATGGCTCGGCGTGAGCTTGGGGAAGCCAGAGGCGACACTTATACCTTCATTCACTTCCCACTACTGGGCTCAGAATCTAGTGGGTGGTGGATGAATGAACGAACGAATGAAAGGTACTGACCAATAAGAGAAGAATAGAACCACACACAAAGGTATCATTCTTTAAGGAAACTAGAAATTAGGAACTGGCATCAACCAGGTCAGGCCGCTGCATTCTAAAAGTAAAGCATGGATGCTGAATGTAAACTTCGGTGTCTTTAAGCTTTGCCTTGCAACCCGGGAGGCTGAGAAGAGAATGAAAGAGCAAATGATAAAGCATGGGGACACAAATCTCACACACACACACACACACACACACACACACACACACACACACACACGCATACATGCATACATGCATACACGCATTGCATGTACAGATACACACATCAATGGCAGATACAGACACAGGCAAAGGAGAAAGGTGGTGGACCAATGTACAGAGCAGCAGAGAGCAAGTCCAGACCAGGTCTGTGAAGCTAGGAAGAGTCCCTTCAGCACTGGGATGAGTCCACCGTGCTCCCCTAGAGAGTGAGAGAAAAACTACACAGGACTAGGCAGAAATGGGAATGATGCACCGAGGCCCAACTTCACCGCATGAGGCGGCCACAACCGCCCACTCTCAACCCGGGGCGCTGCTCAATAGGACAGTGACAGAAACAACTAACGACTGACACCAGGCCACTGCCGGGGGGACACAAGTGGTGTTCCAGTGGGACTCCAGCCACAGAAGTAAAGGCAGCAAGGCGGGACCAGGAAGGGGGTGGGCAGCAGCATCCCACTACCGCTAGAAGTGATAATGAGGCCACAGAGGAGAGCCCTGGGTGTCCTGACCCCCTTCTCTGGACACACCAGGGGTACTCCATGTTGAGTCCTGTATCCCCAGGATGTAACATGGAGTCTGGTTCATGTCACCTAATATATATCTGAGGAGGGAAGGGTAAAAGGTGGGGGGATGAAAGGTGGGGGAGAGAGAATTAAGACTGAGGGGTTTGCCTAGTGACATCTTAAACATCAAATGGAAGCCACCATTGACCAGAAGACTTGGTTTTTTCCATTCCTCTGGTCTAGAAATAACAATTACACTTCCACTGAAAGACTGATAATTATTATTAAAAAGTTCCATCTGGCCAGGCAGTGATGGTGCACGTCTTTCATCCCAGCACTCAGGAGGCCGAGGCAGGAGGATCTCTGAAAGTTTGAGGCCAGCGTGCTCTACATAGTGAGATCCAGGACAGCCAAGGCTACAGAGAAACCTTGTCTCAAAAAAAAAAAAAAAAAAAAAAAAAACAGAAGTTCTGAAGAGATAAGCAGTAAAATAATCAATAACTACATTCTCACTGTGTGCTGTTGTTAAAGGTGGATGACGACAATAAAACTCACCCTGATATGAACATAATAAACACTAGGGAAGTCAAGGCCTTTCACATCAGCTGGTGAAGAGTCACCAGGTGTTTTAAGAGGTCTCTCTCTACCCAGGAGATACTGCCAGCCTGCTTTTGAATAGCCTTTTCAAATCTCTTAGGCCAGAAAACAAATATCAAGCATGGAATAAGCCTCTTGGACGTTTATTTATTTGTTTGTTTTTTGTTTTTGTTTGCATTATAAGGTGTTCAAATCACAAGAGCAATTTCTGTGTGAGTCACCTCTGTGCACACTTGGCCACAATCACCTCCATCTCCTCTGGCTCTCACACAGGGCTAGTGTGTCCTCCGGTCTCCTCCTTACACTCATTCATCCCAGCACACTCAAGCATTTACACATCCAGAAGGAACTTGATGTTACCTGAACAGAATCTCACTCCATAGACAGCTTGATTTTCTCACCAAGCAAGCTTGCAGCCCTTTCTTCATGATCAGAGGGTGGGGTGGGGTGGGGGGATTTCACATAAATGGAAACATACACAGCAGAATACCACATTCCCCTCTTTTTTCTTTCTCTTTCTTTCCTGCTTCTGCCCTCTGTTCCACTCTCACCTCACTGTTCAGGGACATGGCATCAGCAGTCAGATACGTGCTCTTCTACATTTGACCTTCTGCCCTGGAATATGATTGAGTACTTGATACATACAAGCTATCAGACAAGACTGGCTATTTTGTTACATACCCCCTGAGAAAGAAAATCTACCCTAGAAATGGGATCTAACAGGAGCCCTCAACTGAGAAACGGGAATCTAAAGATCCATATTCCCATCTAAAGTTCATCAAGAAGTAAGTTTTCCGTGAAGGGAACATTCGCCCTTTACCTTGGTGAATGCTGGAACTGTGAAGACAAAGCCTTACCTAGTAACCCATCAGAAACTAATCATCACTTCAACTTATGAGCTGAATTCACACAACTGTCGAGAAATTATATATATATATATATATATATATATATATATATATATATATATATATATATACCTCACCAGTAAAATTTAAAGTAGTTTAAATTTGGCAATTTTCCCTGCAGGTTCCACACAGAAGCAAATACCTACACACTGTGATGGTTCATCTCCACTATCAACTTTATTGGTTTAGAATCACCATGGAAACAGACCTCCGGGCACAGCTATAAGGTGTTTCCAGAGATGCTGAAATGAGCAAGAAAGAAACACCCTGATTGAAGGCGGCCCCATCCCATGAGCCAGAGTCCCAGTCTGAATGAAAAGGTGGAAGTAAACGGAACACCAGCATCCATCTCTCTCTGCTTCCTGACTGTGAGCGCCATGTTGCTGTGGAATATTATTTTAACTATGTAAATGTGTGCTACATTGGTTTATGTCTCTGAATATTACTTTAACTATGTAAAGGTGGGTTGCTTTCACTCATGCTGCATTTGTCTAGTGATGTAAAGATGTGTTGCTGTTTCACCTTGCCTGCCTAAGGCACCTGATTGGTCTAATAAAAAGCTGAACGGCCAATAGCTAGGCAGTAGAGGGATAGGTGGGGCTGGTCAGCAGAGAGAATAAGTAGGAGGAGGAATCGAGGCTATAGGAGAGAAGAGAGAATGAGGGAGAAAGAGAGGGAGATGACAGCCAGTCAGACACAGAGTAGGACATACAGAATGAAAGAAAAGTAAAAAGCCCCAAAGCAAAACATAGATGAAGAGAAACAGTTTAAAGTAAGTATTAGAGCCAGTGGGACAAGACAAGCCTAAGCTAAGGCCGAACTTTCATAACTAATAAGAAGTCTCCATGTCTTTATCTGGGAGCTGGTTGGTGGTCCAAAAAAAAAAAGCCTGCTATACCATGTGATCAGCTGCCTCACGCTCCAGCTGCCATGACTGCCCCCGCTATGAATTGGACTCTCAAACTATAAGCCAAAACAAACCTCTCCTCTCTTACGTTGCCTTCTGACAGGTATTTAGCAATGAAGAGAAGAACTAACCCATGCCATCTAGAAAAATCCGTGGCTATGGAACTGAGAGTGATTACAAGACCATTTGTATGAAGGAACCATATTAGGAAGACGTGGAACACAGGGGTAAAATGCTACACAGAAAAAAATGTGGGGAGTGTATGGCTGGCTATTTTATAAAGATGATGATCACATGCAGTTTGTAAATGGCCACTTAATAATGCCTTCTTGAGTATCTTCGAAGGATACAACCTGTTCCCTTTCATCCTCATCCATGATTTCATGGGCACTCCATGGAGAATGACAGTTAAAGCCTACGCAGCCATTTACTTACTGATCGGGATATTTAGTGGATAGGAAGTGGGTTGGTCTCTTTTACTTATATCCTAGAACTGGAGGCCAAATCGAAAAGCCCAGCACAGTTGTCCTTCCCAGGTGAGGACAAGTATACTGCGCCCTGGGCCAGGGGGGACAGGACTGTGCACAAAAGCCAAGTTTGATTCGCTCATCTTAGGACAGCCTCTGGGGTTCAAAAGAAGCTGGAATGCATGATAAACAGATGTCAGGAGGGCAGTGACAGCATAAGCCTCTGTGGGTCCCCAGTAAAGAGCAGGGACAGTCACCCAAATAAGGAAAACCCTGTTGAAAAGACACCATCAGTAAAGTCCCCAGATCACAGCCCTCTCTGCTCACCTTTGACTACACAGTGCAGTGAGAAACTGTGAAGAGATGCCAACCTCACCGAGCTCACCTAGGCTCCAGGTAACCATTTCTTTGTCATTAACACTCCTTGAAAGGGGTTTGAGGCATATAAGGCAGTTCCTCTAGTCTCTGCTGCCACCTACAGTTTGATATAGGAACAGCGGAATAAAATCCTCAGCAGGCATGAAAATTCTGCTCCAAAATGACCTACATTCGTGTTGTTATATTTGCATAACTTTTAATGTATGCATTCACACACACACACAGGGCCATTTGGTACGTGGAGGATACACAAGGCATCGCTTGCATTCAATTAAACTCATTCTAGGTTTGTTTGGCACTTTTCCCATGGTAAGTCAGTGTTGTTGAAATCGGATTTGTCACTTAATTAAGCCTGGGCATTAATTGTCCCACGGCCTTCAGAGACATCCTTGTGTCTAAGTGAACTAGTTTGGATTGTCAGTCTAAAGAGACAAGTACTTAAAAGGATGGAGATGTTGCAAATGAGATCAACTGCAAAGGCTTCCGTCTGGAGAGGGAAATGTGGCAATGTTCTTCTCATTGCCGATGAAGGGCTTTTCAGTTAAGTGCAGTCGGAGCTTGAACATTCTCAATTCCTGGGCTGGGTGTCATGACCACAACTTTAAAGATGGTAGGAAAGTAAAGATTATCAGCTGATATTATTATCATGGAAAGAAGCTTCTACAAGTGTCAATGAGGGAATTTAGATTGAATTGAGGTGGGAAGACCCCCCCCAAAAAAAAAAAAACTGTGAGCTAGTCCATGGGCTGGAATCCTAAACTGAATAAAAAAGAGAGTGAGCACACATCCATGTTCTCTCTCTCTCTCTCTCTCTCTCTCTCTCTCTCTCTCTCTCTCTCATTGGCTTTCTCCATCCTAGAGCTTTGTGTCTCCCTCCCTCTTCTTCCTCTCCTTCTCTCTCTCTCTCTCTCTCTCTCTCTCTCTCTCTCTCTCTCTCTCTCTCTCTCTCTCTCTCTCCTACAGATAACTATAATGGACAAGCCGCCTCATGGGCCAGCTGCCCTTCCTTCCTCACCATGATGGACTGTCCCCAAGAAACTATGAGGCAAGGTGAACTTTTCCTTCTTGGGGTTTCAGTGTCCTGGGCAATTTGTCATAGCAACGGGAAAAGCAAAAAGCAGAAGGTCCCTTTCCAGTAATAACCAGCATCATGTAGAACTTTCCAACCAATGTTCGTTTTTAAATAATATTTAAATTCTACCAACAGTACCAAAAAAAGATAATTCCTCTGGAAGAAAGGATTTTCAGGTGAACAGGTTTTGTTGTTGTTGTTTTTGCGGGATGTTTTGCAGTCTTTACTCTCAACTCTCAGCATAAGGTTTGTGCGAACCAGCTCACAGCAGTTCCATGGCAGTCAATATACAGTTGTGTTATTTTGCCATGACAAAATACCTGGGGAAGTAACTGAGGGAAGGGAAGGTCTGTCTGGGCTCACAGTCTGAGGGTTCAGCCTATCGAGGCAGGGAAGTCAAGAAGGCAAGAGGATGAGGCAGGCGGTTGGGTTGTGTCTACGGTGAGCAAACAGAGTTGAGTGCACGTGCCCACCTCACTTACTTCTGTCTACAAACCCCCTCAAAATCTGGCCAGAAATTTGTCTCCCAGGTGGCTCCAGATCCTGTCAAGTTGACAATCAACATAAAGTATCACAGCCAGGGATCCCCGGTCCTGGGATGGAGAAAGCAAAGCTGGGCCATGTTTGTGCCACACTCAGATCCCTCCAGTGAGAGAAGAGGCGTATGGACCCACACATTCCATGATTACCATACTGAAAAATACAGTTTTATCTTTATATAAGTAGAGCCTATTTCAGAAATATTCCAAGTTTACAATAAGTTCAATCTTCCACCAAAATGTATTAAGACAAGGGCAAGGAAAGTTGACTGTGATTTCAATATAATCACACCATACAGTCTAGTAGCAACTCCTTTCCAAAGACTGCATCATATCTGGTTGATATCTTAAAGGACATTCTCTGCAGGACATCTACAGGCCAAGCTAGAAAGTGACATGTGACATGTCAAGCTCAGGCCAAGCATTTTTCCATAAGATCATTAAAGTTTCAAAAAAATATAGAGTCCAAAATGACCTAGGCCATCTGTTATCCTGTGCGTCTCTGGCAGGTGAGGTCACACAGTACCCTCAAAAAGGCTCAGTATGGGGACTTGAGAGCCAGAGTGCTTGGGTCTGTCTTCACTAGGACACTTTTCTAAACTCTGTGACTCTGGGCAAGGTAGTACTGAAATGTTAAAATCACTGTGTGGTGGACAACGCAATTCTGAAGTTTGAAATCTACCAGCATGCTCTTTTTTAAATCTCTGCCTACCACACAGTGAGGCAACCCATGAATATTGTCAAAGCTGTTGTTCAAAGAGAGAACTTTTCTTTTTAATTACAGTCATCCAAAACTCATAATTGGAGGTTCGAGTGGGAAAAATCCAGTAGAATAAAACTGACAGAAATAAGTTCTTGCCTTACAGTAATGTGACCTTTTTGTGTTAGGCAAGGTCTTGAGATTATTCCACAGGAAGCTAGCGCCTGCCAAAGGTGTGAAAATTGGCTCCAGACCTGAGGAGCTCAGCCCAAGTACTGATGTATGCTGCTTTTTTTTTCTTCAAGTTGAAATTTTATCTCAGCCCATGTCATGTTCACCCAAGTCAGAGCTCCACTGCAAAGTTCAGAATTCAATTAACAGAGACAAGTAATTACTTTCTGCCTCACTGGTGGGCAGTTCTCTTCAGAGACATGCTCCTGCTTCCCCCTGGCAGCATTTCCAAAATCTGCAGCTATCAACCTTGGCCCCTGCATACCTGGCCAGGTGGCCAGAGAGAGGCCTGGGAGAACCCTTGGCTGTGACTCTAAGATGTCATCTCATGGGGGGATAAAAACCCCGGTCTGCCATCCTTGGCTTTTGGATGTGCTCATTGGCCAAATGCTCAGAATGTCTTCCTAACGGCTTTCACTTGGGAAAGACCAGCTCATGTCAATGACTTTGAGTGCGTATTTGCATGTGCGTACACATGTACCCATGAGTACGTGGGTGTGGGTGTGCCTATGAACACGGTTACAGGTGACTGCTGGGCCCTGGGCTACTGCCGCATGCTGCCATAGCCTGGTCCCTAGAGTTAGGGAGCTGAATATGACTGCTCACTCAGCTTCTTGCTAACTATATGAACTGCAGTCATTTATTCCATTTCTACGCACTCTATCACGTGTAAATAAAGCTCTTAGTGTGGCCCCTCTAGACATGTTCAGTGATTAAATGGGATCAAGTATGAAAGAAAAGTTAGTGATGTGCAAACCTTTCTATATTCATCAGTCTATAGGGTCAATTCCAAACAACAACAATAATAATACTTTTAACTATCCACCACCTAGCATACCTCAAACCTCTTGCATACTATTTGATGGCAAACAGCATCTTTCAGCTTTTAGCGCAGTAACTGACATATAGTAAGAGTTTCACACAAGTTTACCATGTAAATGAAAAGGCCAGCAGTGGTGTAGAGGGCCATTGAGCTGCCAGGGCAGATATCGGTAATTATGGGCTTCTCCCATTTCCTCGATTTGCCCCAGGCCTGAAAATGCAGATAGGATGTATCTAAGCAAAGATGGAGGAAACCAGAAGGTCATAATATGAAGCTTGGGTTTCACATCTAAATCTCATTTTAATATAGCAGAGTACCTAGAGGCAATGGGACAGAGAGAAAAAAAAGAACATTTTCCCCTATTTCATTTTAAGTACTATAAGCACCAACCTCCAAACCTGAGATCAGTTCTATTAAAAAAAAAATCTGTGAGACTGAGCAATGTAATCTGCTTGTGCAGGGCTATCCATCCAGACGTCTACCTCAGTGCTCAGTCTTTAGACTCAATCCCAGGGCTCTGGAGCTCAAGAGTGCACCAGAGTGGCTTTGAAAGGACTCAGGTTTAGGGTGGCATCCAGTGTGTTGTTTACTGTTTTCATTGTTGGGAAAACACCTAACAATAGCAATTTAAGGAAGGAAGGATTTAATTTGGCTCATGGCTAGAGGGTACAGTCCATCATGTGCAGAAGTCACGGCAACAGGAGCTTAGGCAGATGGTCACGTTGACCCACAGGCAGAATGCAAAGAAAAATGAATGATGTAGCTCAGCTCTTATCTGTGGTGTTTATTATTATTATTATTATTATTATTATTATTATTATTACTCATTCTAAGACCCCACCCCATGGAATGAATGGTCCTGCCCACTTTGGATAGATCCTCTCATCTAACTAAGCCAATTTAGAAACTGTGCAAGTCATCCCCAGGGGCTTGTTTCCATACGGACTCTAAATCTCACCAAATTGACAACCAGGATTACCCATCAGAAGCCATTTTTATGTTTAATCTTGTGAGCCTGACAAGACTTAGGGTGACCTAGGAAGCAAGCCTGTGGACAAGCCTGCAGGAGATTATCTGAAATAAATTGAGGCAGAAAGATGCGGGTTCCACCATCCCATGGTTCAGGGGCACAGGCTGATAAAAAGGAGATATCAAAGTGAGTACCACTATTCATCTCTCTGCTTCCAGACTGCAGATGCAATTTGACCAGCCACCTCACAGCTCCTACTGCTGTGCCTTCTCATCACAATGAACTGTGAACCCTTTAAGCATACACTGAAATAAACCCTTCCTCCATCAAGATGCTTTTGTTGAGGTATTTCATCACAGCAACAGGAAAAATCACAACCACACCCTTCACACCCCACAGTAGCCATCCGCACTGACTCATTCCAGTTCTGAGTAATGATTCCCTGAAACTGAGAGGCTGAGGCATCCTCAGTACAAGGCTACTGAGATTGAGAGCCTGGTGGCAACAGGTGTCCCAACCACGCCAGCAGAGGCAGTATAGGATTCCTGTAGAACAATACCCAAAGGGTCTCAGAGACTCAGGGTGGCCACAGGATAGCCCAGAGGAGTTCTGTGAGGATGGTATACCAGAAACCAGAGGCCTTGAACTAGACCAGTGACTCGTTGCAATGAACACTTGCTAGTAAAGCTGATAGGACAAAACGGTCTACTATATGGCACACTACTCCCAATGCCACTAGGAGGAATGAAGAGGTGATGGAGAGGTAGGGAAGAAGGAGAAGCAAAGAGATTTTGTTGGTGGTGGTGGTGTATTTTTTGTGTTTGTTTGTTGGGGGTGTTTTTTCTTGTTTTTGTTTATTTGCTTGCTTGTTTACTTGCTTTGTTTTGTTTTTTTGTGGGGGGTGCTGCAGGAGTGAGGGGCAGATATGGAGGGATAGGGAGGTGAACAGAATTGGGGTGCATGGTGTGAAACTCACAAAGAATCAATGAAGAAGTTAAATTTAAAAAAAGAAGAATTCATGCTCAGCCCTAAGTCCCAGCAACACCAGGCACAGGTCTATGGATATAGAATAATCTCTTGAGCATGGAGCATCCTCTTACCCTCACCCTCAGCCGCAGCACAAGATAAAAACAAACAAAATTCTTAGCTCTTCCAGCTCCCCATCACACACTAGACATGAATACCTGCTTATTAGTAACTCTTCAGTTTCTAGCAGAGTCACTGAGGCACAGTCAGGGTTTGAAAGAAGTATGCTGGATACACAGGAAGGTAACAGTTGACAGAGAACAGTTGTCTGGGATTCTGTACCAACTCCCAAAAGGTGGGTCCATCTTCCTAGGAGATTTAACCAGACTCTCACTAACTACAGACATCTCCAGAAGCACCATGGTCCTCCCACCCTCCAAATCAGGCCACTGATACTCACAGGAGCCAGGAGTCAGGAGCCAGCTTGGTTCCGTACCACTTTAGATGCTATTAATTGGCTTGGCAGCCTCCATCTATCCAGAAACACACCTATTTCCTGCTTCCTTCTGGCCTCTGACTCCTGCAGACTCCCAACGTGTTCCCTGACCATGGCAGGGTCCTACAAAGACACGATGCTTTACGTTCCTACTCTAAAACCTTTTACTGAAACTTTACAGTGAAAGCAGCCACTATTATTTAGTGAGACTAAAGTCTCCAGCGCTAGCTTATTCAGCAGCTCGATATATTCATCCCCTTTTTAGAAGCAATCAGCTCCTATAAATTATATATCAGGCATTCTTACAGGGCTGGCAGCCGAGGCCCTTCAGTGTCAAGTCGAGGAGAGCCTTTTGGAGAGCTCTTAAATTTTCTTATCCTGTTTCTACAAACACAACTGGAACCCTCGCCTTGCTCCCATCCTTTATACACAGAAGTTTCCCCCTCCCTCCCCTCCCCACCACCCCTAACTCCCCAAGCAAACTGTTGCCCTGAGGGGGGGGGGGTGTTGGCTCCTATGGTACATGCTGACTGACCCCTGGAACCCAGGCCTGAAGAGTCAATGTGGGCCTGAGAGAATTAAGGAGCTAACTTGAATTAGCAAGCCCAGCTATTCTGACAGCCAGCCAGTCTTCAAGTCCTCTTACTGAGTGGGCAGTACAAAATCATAATGACAGATATAGAAGCGTATGATACTGAAGCATCTATGCGTAAGCCACACTAATTTTCTTCTCTGGGTCAAAGTACAGCGAGAACTTGCTTTATCTTTCATTGGCTTTTCCCTACTCATAAGGAATATACTCTTGATTTTTTTTTTCCCAGTTTTTTCTTTCATTCAACCAACACCAGTTGAGTACCGACTGTGTACCAAGCACTGTGTTCTAGAAAGGAGCAAGCGGTGTACAGATAAATATGTCAGTAAGATCAACCCAGAAAGCGCATCCCTAAACACTAAGAGAGACAGGTGATGCGGCGATTCTGGAGAGGGAGAAGGAGTTGATTCTTACACCCAGCTCCGTTCCTTCGCACTGGTCCGAGCTGGGAAGCTGAGCAGCCCCCACAGATCTCTCTCTTTGCACCTGGCTTGCAAAGCAACAGCAATTTCAACTTTAAAGAGACCTTTAATCAGCCAACTGTTCCGAATCACCAGAGTTCAGAATGCGTCTGTCTCTATTTCAGGGCCTGTTTCACCCACGGTGGCTGCCAGGCCTCATCAGAGCATGCGTGTTAGAATCCATTCAGGGACTGGATTCCAGGAGTCCTGCCTGCTTCCTACCCACAGTGAAGCCCTGGGGCAGCCTGTGCCTTGGACTCCTCCGAGACCTTTAAAACTGCTGACAGACTAGCTCCCATTTCATCATTCTGGGGTATAACCAGAGAACCAGAAGTTTCCAGATCTCCCTGGGTTATGTATCAGCTGTATCCAGGGAAACAATGGGGGGGGGGATGTGGTGTATCCACAGAAGTCACATCTCACATTCGCCTGAATGTGGTGTCCTCCAGCCCCGGGGGAAACCATTCAAGAGGCTTGGTTCCGAGACTCAGGGAATAGAGCTACATTTGACAAGCCTAAGCTTTTGATGCAGGGACCAGCTACTTACTAACTACTTGAAAGCCTCAATTAAAACACCAAGGGCTAGAGAACGAATTATTCTTTAATGCCATCTTTACAGAGGAAAGGAAAAAAATCTAGGTCAGACCGTGTAGGAGCTAAACCGCAACTAATGGCCTGCAGGAAAAATTTCTTGTGTGCTGGGCCCCACAGGGCCTTTACCTGCCTGATTTAAATATTTAAGCTGCCATTGTTTAAAAGGTACACTTTTATGTGTCCCGACTTATGATGGAGCAAGTCAGTACTAAGCACCTTCAAGCTATCACCTTGCCTTATTTTTAAACATCCCGTCTTGGCACTGGTGCTCCCGGGTTCTGAAGGAGAAGCGGGTCCCTTTGCCTCCCTGTCATTCTGGGCTCATTGGGTAGCCCTTTCAGAAGGCAACGCTGCAGTTCAGAAGAAAAATCTCAACTTCAAAATCACTGCAGGGGAAAAAAAAAAATCTTCCCAGTGCAGAATATGTCCAAGAGAGGTCTTTGGAGGGAAAGCTGTCCAGTGTCCTCCACGAACAAGGGGCACTGGCTGCTGTAAAGCAACTGGTTGCCTCTATTTTCCCCCTGTAATATGATAAATGTAAGGAGAAGTAAATTTGTCTTGGTATTCCACAGTGTGATAAACGACGGGAAATGTAATTGTGTAAGGCCAATATAGCACTAGAAAATTGCAAATCTCCAAATAAAATGTTCCTTTCAATCACATAATCAAGTGACTGGCGGGGCATTCGGCGATATTACCTAAATTACAGCTAATTTTCTGTGAGGACTTTTCTGCACCTTGCTCTGCTGTGCTGGCAAAAGGCAGGCAGACAGAGAAGTCACTCATCGCATGCAGAGGAGTCTCTGTGGCCTTGCTGGCCCTCCTGACATCACCTGCACAGCCTTCATTCTTCATACCACACACACATCTGCAGCTGTGCATGCGGCATGGCCCTTCCCAGGCAGATGCTATAGGGGAATCTTGATCACCATGGAGACAGCAGCTGGGGACCAGAATGCTTATTGTCTTAATAGAGAATACGAAGACACAGTGGAGATTCTGAGTTTGGAATCAAAACTGTCCAAAAAGGACCTCTACTAGTAAGGACCCCTTATTACTTTTAAAAGATAGAAACCTCCTGTGAGGCCAAGAAATGCCCTGGCTATGCTTAAACCTATTGGGAAAACATATTAGAAAATGCATTGCAAAAAAATAAATAAGAAAATGCATCACAAATATCCTTTAATATTCTGATTGGAAGAGGCAGAAGTTAACTTGAGTTGGCTTCAGCATGATTGGAGATTTATTATAAGGACACAAAAATGTCTCAAAGCCCCCAAGACATTGATGCACCAGGGTCTTTGACCCCATGGAGCAGCTGCACATTGTTTTATTCTCTGATTCTTTTCTTTTTGTTTTGTTTTGTTTTTTGAGACAGGGTTTCTCTGTGTAGTTTTGGTGCTTGTCCTAGATCTCCCTCTGTAGACCAAGCTGGTCTCGAACTCACGGAGATCCCCCTGGCTCTGCCTCCTGAGTGCTGGCTTTAAAGGCATGCGCCGCCGCCGCCACCGCCACCACCACCACCACCACCACCACCACCACCACCACCACCCAGCTCTCTGATTCTTTTCATGTGTGATTTTCCTACTTCTCACACTTACAGCCACTCAGTGAGTAGCATGGATGGGAGAAGATGGCCATCCTCAAGTATCAGTTCCTAGTAACAACTTCAGACAAGGGTGGCTAACTCGGGTGCATCTCCAAAATCCCAGGGCAGAGAATTTGGCAAAATGACTCAGTGGTTAGGAGCACTCCCTGCTCTTCCAGAGGACCCAGGTTTGGTTCCTAGAACTCACATCAGACAGTCTACAACCACCTGTAACTCCAGCTGCAGGGAGCCAACACCCTCTACTGGCCTTCAGAAGTACCTGCACACAAATGGTGCACACACATGGATTCAGGTAGATGCATATAAACATAAACAGTAAATAAATAAAGTTTTGACAAGTGTAATGGTGTGTACCATTAATCCCAGTACTTGGGGCTCCAAGGCAGGGGGATCTCTGTAAGTGTGAGGTCTATATAGGAAGTTCAGCCAGAGAGACATAGTGGTAATGTATCTCAAAGAAAAAATAATTCCAAGGCAATGATTCTAAGTGACTCGGAGTCAAGTATTCACCATTGACCCAACCCCTTATATTCAAGTACCGGTTGAGTCATCTTGACAAAGACAGTGGCAGGAGCCCATTCCTATTGATGGAGAGTTGGAGCTAGCCATCAAAGGGGCCATTGTGAACTTGAGAAGGACCTTCCTAAGGCAATTTCCACGCAGTCATTATGCTGTCTGGTTCCCACAGTCACCCTCTAGGAGAGGAACCTCAGTTGTAATATTGATTTGACAAATGAAGAACAAGCTTCAAGAGGCCACACAGCTAATACACATCAAAGCCATAGAGTGAATTGGCGTCTTTTGCCTCCAGACGCTGTATAGAAAGAGAAAAGCAGAGCCAATCTCCTCTTCTCTTTCTTCATCTAGGCCTTGTTTTGTTTGCTGTGATTTTACTGCCCGAAGAAGGTTTAGGTTTGTTGCCTTAAGTGATGGATGATAGAAATCGTGATGTATGCAAAGCATTGTACTAACCCTTGTGACCCTGCTGCTCATAATTCATTTGGAAAGACATTTAGCAAACTCATCTGCCAGCACTCCGATGGTTGCCATACAACTCCAGGCTTCACCATTCATAACTGAGTCTTGACACTGTCACCCCACCACCTACTACAGCTCAACATACTTGCACCTTTCATGTGCTCCTTAGCCAAAGGATGATTTCTACCAGGTAAGAGCTTGAATGAAATAGAATTCTATCTTTAGCATTTCCACTTGGAATAGGAAGGTCTTTAGCATTGTGTCCTTTATGAAATAGTTGCATTTCAAGGGGGAGATGCCTTGTGGTTGATGCAGACAAGTCACAGCTATGGTCTATCACGTGGGATCAGGAAAGCACCAAGGCTTAGGAACACCGAGTCTCCCATAGTATGCCTACTCAGTCGCTGTTCCTGCAGGGAGGGAAGGGTCAGGGCTAGTGAGAGGAGTTACCTGGGATCATAAAAGAGTCTACATCAAAGAAACCAGATATGCAGGGTGGGGCATGAGACCAACAGAGATAAATGCAGCTCCAGAGGGCCAACTTGGAGGAGTGTGGGTCTCACTTATGATCCAAAGATATCCTCAAACTCTCCATACAACCCAGGATGTCCTCAAACTCAGGATCCTATTGCCTCAGTTTCCCCCATTCTGGTATGACATGCCTATAGCACTCTACCTGGCTTCATTTGTATCATGTAGCTAGAGTTTTCCTGCCTTGCCCACAGTCAGGACAAATCTTTGTCACCCGCCAGTCCCACAGCAGCTCAGATCCAACCAAGTAAACACAGAGACTTATATTGCATACAAACTGTATGGCCGTGGCAGGCTTCTTGCTAACTGTTCTTATATCTTAAATTAATCCATTTCCATAAATCTATACCTTGCCACGTGGCTGGTGGCTTACTGGCGTCTTCACATGCTTCTGGTCATGGTGGTGGCTGGCAGTGTCTCTCTGCCTCTGCCCTCTGCTTTGCTGTGGGATGTTCTGTATGTCCTGTGGGAGCCCTGCTTGGGTTCTTTGTGGCGTTACCCAGCAGGTCTGTATAGAGGATGATTAGGACCATGGGCCTGAGTGCAGGTGTTTGAGATGGTCTGCACTTGGGTGTGCTGGGGGATGGTCTGTATGTCAAGTTGTTCTGATTGGTTAATAAATAAAACCTGATCGGCCGTGGCTAGGCAGGAAAGATAGGCGGGACTAGCAGAGAGGAGAAATAAAAAAGGACAGAAAGGCAGAAGGAGCTGCTGCAGCCGCCGCAATGACCAGAGACACGGCAGCCGCCGCCATGACAAGAAGCATGTTAAGTCGCTGATAAGCCACCAGCCATGTGGCGAGGTATAGATTTGTAGAAATGGATTACTTTAAGATATAGATTTATAGAAATGAATTACTTTAAGATATAAGAATAGTTAACAAGAAGCCTGCCACGGCCAGACAGTTTGAAAGCTAAGTAAGTCTCTGTGTTTACTTGGTTGGGTTTGAGAGGCTGTGGGACTGGCGGGTGACAGAGATTTGTCCTGACTGTGGGCAAGGCAGGAAAACCCTAGCTACACATGCTTCCCAGAATTCTCCTCTCTCCTTGTCCCACCTACTTCCTGCCTGGCCACTGGCCAATCAGTGTTTTATTTATTGACCAATCAGAGCAATTTGACATGCAGACCATCCCACAGCAGTATCAGGAACCTCCTTGGGTCAGAAAAGCACTGCTTTTAGATATGAATCCATGGGAAATACTTGTCCCTGTGCTCCATCCCCAACTATCTCCTTAACCAGGCACTAATCAGATCAAACAGTTTCTAAAGTGGCAAGGGGTTATCTAGCCTTTCCTACCATTGAAAATCAGACCATAGCTGGTACCTGCTCCATATGTGGCTCATACTACAAGACTAGCACCTGAGTGTGAAGGCCAAGACAAGGAAAGAGCCACTGGATAGCACATGTAGAGTTGAGATGAAAAGTACCCAGAGACAGTCAAAGAGATGCTGTCTTTGTAAAGCATAGCCCAATAGCACATCTCTCATTTTATGGTTTCCCCATAAAAAAAAAAAGGAGGATGGGGGACTACAGGCACTGAACTCCCTTCCCAAAATGCACAGCTTAGGAACACCTGGCACCATGAATAAATTGCAAATGTCTCTGTTTCCTGAAGAAAGGAAACTTTTATTTCGATGGTGCCCTTATGAAGAATGGTGACTGCCTCACAAAAGACCAACAATTCCCATCACAACCCATGCAGGAGCCCAGGGGAAGAGACTGAATTGGTCTTTCAAACCATTGACAGTCTCTGGCAAGTCTGTAGTGTTTACTATTCTAAAATTAAACATCTGTTTGAAAGATCTGTTATTTTATGATTTTTTTTTCTATAACAATTCAAAAGTCATGTTTAATTTCGTTCTTCTTCCGCCAGTATTGTGAGTAACTTGACTTTTGACCATGGTGGTTCCATAAGCCTTGGGCTCCCCAAGGAAAAAGATAAAACAAACATCCCACTTAGATTATACCTGGTCACTTCTACCCTGACTTGATAAAACTCCTCCTAGGAGGCAAAATAAACTAGTTTTAACATTTCTTTTTCCTTCTAAATGTCTGCAGCAGTTGAGCGTGACTGTGGGTTTATGGTGCCTCCAAAGATTAAAAACAATCCCACTTAAAACGTTCAAATCAAATCCACAAGCCGCCTAATGAGCTGTGAATGTAAATGTAAATGCTTTACTAAGTGAGCACCCATAAGAGAATTATGCACCCTAAGTAATTACGTGCAGATGCTGACTCTCCGGAGTTCAGTTTGGGACATTTCTCAGCGATGGGGTGTCTCCTATTCAGCCTTCAGTGTCAGCTCCCACGTTCAGAAACAGCACTTCTCTTTCCAACTATAGTACAGGCTGCAATTTGTTCCCTGTGTGACTCCTTCATGCTCCCAGTTCCCAAGAGGCATCTTTCCCATCTCCCCACATACAATGCTTGCATAAGGGGAAAGAGGGCAGTTTGTTTAGACAGAACCTCACCTCGGAGCATGGTCCCCATAAAATTGGAGAGAACTGGAAGGAGAAGAGCTGGTAGAGTTGCTGGGTTCCATCCCCACTGATCCTTGCTAGTATCCCCTTCGCTCAGGATGCCAACAGACGCAGATCGGCCATCCCTATTTAAACTTCCATAAATGCATCTGCTTCTTAGTCCTGTATCCCTAGGCATGTCTCTCCATGTAGCATCTTTTAACTTCCAGAAGGTAGATAACTCTTGTCTCAGTCCACACGATTTCTACTCCTTCAGTCAGTCTGTGGGGAAACATGAAGGGCAAGATGAAAGGGTGACTATTCATTCACGTCAGACATTCTTCTGCTACTAAAGACAGCCAACTTTAGACCCTTTCCAGACTAGACCAGAAAGGATACTGGTCTGCATTATTCTGGCATCCATCTTCCTCTTCTCCTGAGCTTAATTAACTCTTTGTTATAAGTGCAGAAGACCCTTTTTCTTAGCTACTAAGTATGCTTCCTTCATATGAGTATTCCAAGGCCTGTCCATTGATTATGACTTTTTTTCTCACCAATCTCTTAAGAATTTTAAGTTAGAATGTTTACAACCATGGTATAGCAAACCACCCATTTATGTACGTACCTCTCAACTCAAATGAGAAAGGTTTATATCCAAAGCTGTGGCTACCAGGTAATTATTTCACTCAGGGTATATATGCATAAACATTTACACACAGAGACTAAATACAACCACATGCACAACACATACATACAGACATACAAACACATATCCACCATAACACACATATACTTGCAGGCATACAAATAACACACATTTACAACATGCATATAATACAAAGACTCATATATACAGCATGCATGCATAATACACATATATAGACACACATAAAACACACCAAGCATAACACACAGACATACAAACACAAAAAACATATATATAAAATACACACACACAAACATTTATTCAACACACATATGAAACACACATGACATAAAAAGTTATACATACAATACACCTATGAAGCACACATACACAAAGAGAGTTATACATATAACACACATGCATAACATGTACATACACACAGACATACAGAATAAACACATACCAATGTACAATGTATATACAGACACAGACAAGCAACATATGCACAAAACACAAAGACATATATACAATATACAGTCACAACACACATGCAGAGATTAAACTCACACTATAGACAGACAGACATACAATGCACACATAAAACAGCTACATACTAGCAGCATACATACAAAGCACATACATAACACATACACCCATATAACATACATATACAATACACATACACATACATACCACACACACACACACACACACACACACACACACACACACGTGCAACTTGTACACATAACACACATACACAGAGAGAGAGAGACCTACATGAGCAGAAATTCTGGCTTGTGACCTCCTCCCACTGGAATTACCATGACGATCACAGTGGGAAATTCCCACCATGCCTCACTATTAACTCATTTTCTCAGAGAATTGAGATATTGCTAAGCTTCCTCCCTAGGGAAATAAAAAAGATTATCAGTGAACCTCCTAACTCTCTAAGTCACTCAAGAGACTTAAAAATTCCTATTCAAATTCTTAAAATAGCTGTGTCTTTAAAAATCGCTTTGATGGCTGACATCGAGCTGATTTACCCACTCAACATCCCCAGTACTTCCTTTCTATGGCACTGCAAATGAAATCCACATCCTTAAGCCTTCAGCATGCAACATGAAGCCCAACACGAATCCACCGGTCCAGTGACTGGTCTATGCTGTACAGACATACCTTTCCTACTTCTTCTTCCATTGGAAAAAAAAAAACTCATCTCTGGTCTGTACCATAGTTTACATAGTCACACCAGCAGAACGCCCATCATAGAACCATTCTACGTTCGCTAGTTCAACGATTCAAGTCTTACTTCTTAATTACTGGAGCTTCCCAAAACATGTTAACCCATGCTGTTTATCCTACTAATGAAACCAATGCTCTATATTACACCAAGAGTGAAAAAACTCTTGTTTGAGCTGAGGTCCATACTGGACCATTTGCTCCCCATAAAGCCAAGGTTCTCAACCTTTTGTTTCCTCTAAACCAGCTTGTCTTTCTGAGATAAGGAAGGACACCAACAATCCAGAGAAGTTCCCATTTCATTGGTCTTTCTCATAAACCTACAGTTACTTATCCATGAGTAGCATTGCCATTTTTAGCAAATAAAAATCTAGGACCCTCATGCAATATTTAAGGCATATTTGTGCTAAAAAATATATATATTCATAGTTTATCTAAATGTCAAACTTATCAGGGCGTCTGCACTTTATCTGGCAGTATCTGGAAATCCTACACAAGGTTCCATGTTCTTTAATCACCAATCCATGTAAGCAACTTGAAAATGGGAGGAGGGGGTGTTGCCCAGGCCCAGAAGTTTCTGAAAGAGTACAGTATGAGTCATCCACTCTCAAGTGCTATGAGATAAATAGACACCATCTCCCTCAAGCTTAAGCTGGCTCAGAAAGCGAAAGCTCACTGAAAAATACATTCGTTCCTCTTTTCTCGAATTAAAGGAAAAAAATTAAAGAGCTTTAAAACTAAGATCCCCGCCCCTACCGACTTCCTTGGCCCCACCTGCAACCTCGCCTTCCACAGATGTCTCATAAAAGGAGCACATAAAGAAGCCAGTAGCCAGCCCACATAAATCTCACACTGGTTACCCTTCCCCTGGCCGCATATACGTGGGGAGCAAAGGCAGTTTCCTTATGGCTTGTGCTGTTTGTTTATGAGACTCTATATATCTGGCTACTGTAAAATACTCCCTAATCCCACTTCCACACTCTTCTCTCCACTTAGTCAAAGGGTATGCCCCATTTCTGTTTCCCACAAAAACAAGAACAATTCTCCGTATGTATGGAAGGGTGTCGCCGCTTTATTCCTGTGGGGGGGGGGCAGACCCTGTCACCTGCTGAGATTAGGCGCTCTATAAGGTTGTTGCCTACGTTAAATTGAAAAAGGAAATCGATACTCTGCCACAGAACTGTGGGCAGTGGGTAGCAAACAAGCTACATCAGAAAGAGCCCCGTAGTAGGAATTAAGAGAGAGTGGGTCAGTCTTGACTCTTCCATGACCCCAGTACCTCAGTTTCCTCTTCTGAAAAAAATAAAAATGAGAAAGCCCAGCCTGAGACTCTATAATGCCCCTCCAGCTTTAGTGTTTCCTAATTTTAAGTAAGATTTACATGGAGGCCAAAGTGAGGACTGAAACTCGACGAGAGGAAGTAAGATAAATGCCCCCATTTACAGCAAATGGCTCTGGTGTATGATAAATACTGCTTCCTCACAAGTAGAATGGAAAAGTCCCACAGACGCTCCCAAATGATTTCTTTACCCCCGCCGTAGCATTGAGCAAAGGAGTGGAGACTAATTATGTGTTACTTTCTTTCATGTTTGGATCCAAGGCGGAGGTGTGACAATTAAAAAGAAACAAACCCAAGAGAAATGAGATGGGATTCAAAAGAGAAAACCAAGCTCCTCGGTGCTAAATGCATTGTCCTGGAATTTTCCATTTCACCTGGCTATGCCACCTGGCATTCTAAACAAGCATTCCCATAATGCTCTTCCCTAAATCCCTTTGTCCTGCATCCTAACAGGATCCTTCCCTCAAAAAGCAATCCAAAACCACACAGTAGCTTGGAAGACACTCATCAGGAGGCTGGAGAGGTAGCTCGGTAGTTAACAGCACTTGCTGTTCAATCACGAGGACCAGACATCTGGATCCTAACACCCACATCAGGCGAACATCTGTCTTCCTAGTTCCAGTGGATCCCACACCCTCTTATGGCCTCCACAGACACCTGCAAACACATGTGTACGTACACTCCCACAGACACAGGCATACACATACACAAATGAAGTAAAAAGACGCTAAAAAAAAAAAAAAAAAAAAAAAAAAAAAAAAAAAAAAAAAAAAAACCTGCTCATCGAAAAGCTCTTACCCAAATCTCCTCCATACATAGAAAGGGAGAGATTTTAAGTTAAAGAGGATATTACCCTTCAAAATGCAACAACAGGAATTGGTGATAATTTAATTGTTCTGAAATGTGATTTTATTTGTATGTTAATAAATAAAGTTGCCTGGGGGTCAGAGCTAATAGCAAGCCATAGCAGAAACTGGGTGGTGGTGGTGCACGCCTTTAATCCCAGCTCTTGGAAGGCAGAGCTAGGTGGATCTCTGTGTGTTCAAGGACACAGCCAGCATTGGAGACACACGCCTTTAATCTCAATACCAACCATAGAAGACCTGGAGGTCTGTACAGACAGGCAGTGATGAAGAGGTCATGTGGTTGGGTTTACAAACAATGAGAAGGCAGAATAGAAAGTCTATAACAAAGACAAACAGACAGGAAGTACGTCTCTTGCTGAGGAAGATAGCAGTGGTAGTGAAGGGTAAGGTTTTTAGCTCTTAGCTATCGCTCTGACCTCTTGGGCTTTCATCCTTGCATTGGCTCTGTGTTTGTTATTTAATAACGTCTACAGGTAGATGGCTCCACAGTTAAAAGCACTTATTGCTCTTACAGAGGAGTCAGGTTCAATTCCTAGTCTCACATGGCAGCTCTCAATCACCTGTAACTGCAGTTACAGGGATTCTGGTACCCTCTTTCTGGATTCCATGGGCATCTGCACACACCTGAAGCATATCAACCCATCCAGACACTTACACACAAGCACCAAAAAAAAAAAAAAAAAAAAAAAAAAATTCAAGTGTCTAAAAATGTCTTTAAAAGGTAAAAACAAGCCGGGCGTTGGTGGCGCACGCCTTTAATCCCAGCACTCGGGAGGCAGAGCCAGGCGGATCTCTGTGAGTTCGAGGCCAGCCTGGGCTACCAAGTGAGCTCCAGGAAAGGCGCAAAGCTACACAGAGAAACCCTGTCTCAAAAAAAAAAAAAAAAAAAAAAAAAAAAAAAAAAAAAAAAAAGTAAAAACAAATGGTTCTTGTCTGTGCTTAGGGGGACAATCCCATGTAGCTAAAATAGACTGGATGGATGGTGGATCCTAACCCGTCAACTCAAGACCTGCATGTATTTGAGGACAAAGTTTTCCCGCCCCTTTCCGCCATTTCTCTGGGAGAATCCCATCCATGGCGTAGCACTTGGTGAGCTCTCACAGATATTAGAGTTTTCAAATAAGCATTTTATGAAGCGAGAATCAATAGGGTCTCACAGCTCTCCAGAGGAGCTGTATGTCATCTTCAGCTAACTGTCTGCTGCTGTTGTTTTCCCCACTGAGCATTTGGTAAGATACATTCAATTCTCCTGCAACTCTAATAGCATCGTTACACTGCAGACAGGGACCTGTGGGAGCCATACCACCCATCCCCTTGCCCGCAGGCAAGTCCACACTTGAGCTGTAGCAAAAACAGTGGAATAGAATACTAGCCTAGAAGATCCCACCATCAAGAGACACAAAGGCCCAGAAATACCCTTATGAAAGTACTCCATAGGCACTGGGGTCCTTTGCATGGCTAAGTTTCTTGGCATGAAAGTAGTAAGAATATTCTGGGGTTCTCTTATAGCCAAAGACTCCCTAGGCTTGCATTCCCAATAACGTGTGTCCCCTGCATGTCAGTGGGTACTAAGCCCTGGAATGGGTCTGCAGACACACAGTTTAGAAAACATTGGTTCAAGCCAAATTAAGTACATTTCTTTTTAGAACCTGCCCTGGATCTTTAATGTGTCTACTCTTCCCTTAAGTTGTGTATGTTCCCTTTCATTTTCAACACTGTTGGCACACTAGCGTGGTTCTTCCTCAGCACCCTTCACCACCATCATCAGTACCACCACGGTCCCATCAATTATCTTTCTTGGATGCAGTTCTTATATCAAACATCCTTCTTTCAAGAAAGCTCTTCCTTAGTTCCCTAGACAAGGGTTGGCAAACTATAGTCCATGAATCAAGCCCAGCCCATTACATGTTTCAGTCCCACAAGCTAAGATTTTTTTTTAAGTTGGGGATCGAGTTTAATTTAAAATAGTTTTATGTAGAGCTGATGAGATGGCTTAGTAGTTAAGAGCTCTTGCTCTTGCAGAGGACTAAAGCCTATTACTCAGTATCTATGTGAGTGACTTACAACTACCTATAACTCCCACTTCAGGGAGATCTAATGCCCTCTCCTGGCTTCTAAATATAACCACACTCTCATAAGCGAACCCATACAGAAACACGCAAGATTAAAAATAAAATAAATCTGAGCTGGGGAGATGACTTAGCATTTGAAAATGTCTCATTTACTATTTTATTGTTGTGAAGAAATACCATGGCCAAGGCAACTTATAAAAAAAGAACTTATTGGGGGACTTACAGTTTCAGAGGATCGGAGTCCATGATTATCATGGCAAGGAGCATGTCAGCAAGCAGGTGGGCATGGTGCTGGAGCAGCAACTGAGACCTTACATCCTTATCTACAAGAGACAAAGAGAGCTAACTGGGAATGGTGTGAACTTTTGAAAACCTCAAAGCCCACACCCAGCGTGACATGTCTTCTCCAAGGAAGCCACACCTCCTAATCCTTACCAAACAGTTCCACCAACTGGACCAAGTATTCAAATATATAAGCCTATGGGACCATTCTCACTCAAATCAACACAAAATGTATACTGCTCTTTCAGAGAAACCAAACTGAGTTCTCAGCTCTCATGTCAAGTGGCTTACAACTGTCTGTAACTCCCATTCCATGGAATCCTCTAATATCTGTGAGTACCCACACTCCCTTGCACATGCCCCCACACAGACACATATTCATAAACATAATTGTAAAAGACATAAATATTTTAATAAAATAAAATAGATCTTTAGAAGAAAAATAATTTTGTGGGCCCACAAGATGATGCTGAGTAGAAGTACTTGCCACTGAGCCTGACGACCTGAGTTCAGTCCTCAGAACCCACACAGCGGAAGGAGACAACTTGAAAATTGTCCTCTGGTGGGCATATCTTTCTCTTTAAACAGAGGTGGCTTGCAGAGTGTTTTAGCAAAGTGATGCTATGAACCAAATCAGCAAGACAGAGAATGTTTCATTTGAAGGAATGTTTCACCCTGAGGAGTCTGAAGGACCTCCTGGTCATACTCTTTAGTGGTCTATAGAATGCTACAAGATCAAGAAAGGCAGCACCCAGAATCTCAAGGAGACTGGGTTCTATCCAGGAAAGTTGGGGTCCCAGAGCATGACTGAAGAATAGAAAACACACAAGCAAGAAGAGAAGAAAGGGAAAGGGGAGTGATGGAATTCCCAGGATGTGTGAGGACTACAAGGGACTTGCTGACAAACGAAGACGCACCGTGGATGTCTGTGCTTGTCAATGACAGGTACTGAAGCCTGTCTGGGCATCACGTCTCAAAGAAAGAGCTTTGTCTTTTCTGTCACTCTCAACTTGCCCTCTGACTTCTTTCCCATTTTTTCTAAATCGCTGATTTCCTCAGCAGACACTGTTTATAAGGTATAATGCCAAACTGAAGCATTACCAAGAGCTTGTAGACCTGTGTCAGCAAGATGTCATTTCTCTGCCCTTCAGTCCAGCTGCACTCAACCATTTCTGCTGGCTGGTGTCCCTGATTCCACCTGAGAATATGGGCCTTCTAAAGAATCCCAGACTGACCACAGAAATCCACAAAGATACCTCTACAATAGACTACTGGCAATGGTCAAGAGACAGCCCAAACTGACCCACTCTGGTGATAGGATGGCCAAACACCCTAATTGTGCTAGAAACCTTATCCAATGACTGAGGGAACCGGATGCAGAGATCCATGGCCAGGCCCCAGGTGGAGCTCCAGGAGTCCAATTGGCGAGAAAGAGGAGGGATTGTATGAGCGAGAATTGTTGAGACCAAGGTTGGAAAGGACACAGGGACAAATGGTCAAATGCATGGAAATACATGAACTATGAACCAATAGCTGAGGAGCCCCCAACTGGATCAGGCCCTCTGGATAAGTGAGACAGTTGATTAGCTTGGTCTGTTTGGGAGGCATCCAGGCAGTGGGACCGGGACCTGTCCTCAGTGCATGTGCTGGCTATTTGGAACCTGGGGCTTATACAGGGACACTTGGCTCAGCCTGGGAGGAGAGGACTGGACCTACCTGGACTGAATCTACCAGGTTGAACTCAATCCTCAGGGGAGTCTTTGCCATGGAGGAGATGGGAATGGGGGGTGCGGTGGGGGGGAAGGCAGAGGGCAGGAGGGGGGAGAATGGGGGAATCCGTGGCTGATATGTAAAATTAAATTAAATTATAAAGTGAAATAAAAATAAAAAAAAGAATCCCAGACTGAAAGCACCTGGCCATTTCCTCCATTTAAAAATAATCAGGTCCTTTCATATCCCTTTATCCACAAAGAGCACCTCTCGTCACTGATTGGTTGTGCCACAAAACCTTCAGGTGTTGCTGTGACATGTCAGGCACCATGACATTACCCCTCACATTGTGGCACTTGCCACACTGTGGGGGACATTATGTAGGTAATTACATAAATCAGTAACTACTGGAAAATAAGGACTCTGAAGGAAAACTATATGCCATTGGGAGTGTGTATAGGGGACATTACTTAATAGAGGTGACAGAAAAGGGTGACACTGAACAGCAATCTAAAGAATAGAGGGTTTTAAGCAGCTATTCCTTTAGCACAAGTTTAGCCCTGAGATTTCCACCTACATATCCAGTTGCTGATGATTTCATATTATCTATAAACCAGAAGTGATGGTAGCCAGAAAGAAGGTTCCAGTTTTCTGGGGTTGAGCAGTGGGTTGCCTCTTTCACACTGCTGCCAGGAATGATTGGTAGGAATCTCTGTATTCTTTGAACAAGTTTACCATAGATTTCTGTGGTTTTTATTATATAGATGGGGACCTCAAGGAGGCAGGTGAGGTCTCAGCTATGGTTGTTAGGACATATTCCTCTTTCTGAAAATATTGCAGAAATGATCTGTTTATTCCAGAGCCACTGGGCCCTGAGTCCAGGAAGTCAACCGGTAGATTCAGTCCTTGGCCATATAATTTATCAACAAGCAGCATTCACTTGGCTCTGTCTGGAGCTTCGTCTGTTCAAAAGGGCAGGGGTATTCCTGAAGAGACACGTGATCTTTCTTTAAAATGAACAGGATAAAACAGAGATAACAGAGGAACAAGGACTCTGGATTCCACTTGATCAATAAGCACTAAAGGGAAATATGTTGTGGGTACTGTCTCTTCAGAAAGTCCAAAGTTAGTACAAGCTTTCCAGGAATTTAATCCGTTTGGGTAAATCTCACATACAGATACACACCAAGATCGATATACAGCTAAGATGTGGATCAGACATAAGTCACAAGTCCAATAGTCTAACACAGACAAGTACTGGAGTGGTTGAGAAGGACTCCATGGCAACATAACCAAGCATTTACAATACCTACATACACACAAATATATACCAACAACTGCAAACATTTCCAAAGCTCTTGTTTATGCTGTAGGCACGGTGCTAAATGCTTCTAGCACATTTATCTCTCTGAGATCATTAGAGAGGTGCTATTATAAGATGAAGAAACTAAGCAAGAGAAGTCAAGTAACCTGGCCAAGGCTACTCAGCTAACATGTGGCAGAATCGAGAGTGGGACCAAGCTCTATTTTTAACCAACAATAGACCCTCCCTACACATCAATAGAGTCCTGGAGGGAGAGATGAGGATGTTTCCATGAGTCTCGGGACAAGTAAACCTCTTCATCTCTGTCTGTTAACTACCACCTACGAAAGCATTTTCAAGACAACGCCAAGATCATAAATAAAGCATAACTAAATTACATAAGTCATTAAATACCATCTTGGTACACAGATGACTGAGGTAAACGGGCGAAGCCAGATATGGGAATAGTACTAAGTATCACGTATCAAAACGCAATTAAGAGTACCAACTGAGTAAGGAAGCTGAGTGTGAGGAGTTATTCCAGGTACAACTACTGCCATTGGTATTTTAACCTTGTTATTAACCTAATTGGAAATCTGAGAATGATATTCCTCCACCTCTTGGAAGTGGGTGAGGTCTGGTGGCATGCCCTCAGAGGTTCCTTCTGGAGAGACATCGCTTGTGATTATCTGGTCATGAGTGTGTGACTATTTCCCACACATTCCAAGGAAAAGTTACCAGATGCTTCTGATACCTAAGGCCAACTTGAGGAATAGTTCTGCATGCCTCCCTATGGTGCCCTCAATGTGAGGAGTCCTTCTACATGACCTCCCTAAAACTATTCTCTCTCCTTCTCTTTCTAACTTCCCCATTCAAAAATTATCAAGTGTTTTAGGAATATGTATAACATTATCCATCCTTAAATCCACCCATGGAATGGACCTTCAGCTAGAAATCTCTATTAAAGAACTCCTTTGAGGAAGATTTAGCAGTTCTCACTCATTTACTAAAAGGCCAAAAGCCACAGGGGAATTCTTGATATGGTGGGGATAAAGCAAAACCAGTTAATACCAGTGTTGACTGCAGTGATGTGCTTGTATACCACACAAACCTGGGACCATCACAAACTACAACCTGGAGTCTAGAAAAGGGGACAAGTTAGGAGAGCAGCTTTTCTGATGAAATCGCTCATCCTTCAGGGTTTTTCCTCTTTTTCCAGCTTTCCTTTCTTAGTTCACATGTCCCCTCCAGATAAAAATATGGCTATAGATGGCTTTGAACTTAATGTTTCCACAATCTTGTACCCAAAGGGAAAAAAAAGGGGGCAGTTTTCTTCATCTACTTTAGGTCAAGTGTTCATCTTTGGGCTAAGCTCTGTGACAAGGACAATGAGGCTCTGTGATTGTCAGTTCCCCCCTTAACATAGGACTGGAAAAAGGAAGGCATTTGCTTTAAAGGTAGGAGATACCATGACCAGAAAAAAAGGAAGAGAATCCATGAATGCTGAGAAGGCAAAAACAGTAGATTTTGCAAATAAATAAGACAGTACCAAAACCTATTCCATCACCCATTGGGTGTTGTGTGTCAATGTATTACATGAGACATCTATCCATCAATCACTGAGCAAGAGTTGTTGATGGGGTACCATGAAATGAGACTGTGAGCAGCTTTGAAATCAGGCTAAGGAATTTTTAAACATCTGGTATGGATAATATCGAATGCCAACAACATATCAGCATTGGGGGTACCAATAGAGATCCTGAGGGAGAGGGTTATGTAATCAGAGTAGTGCCTTGCTAGAAAACAGAGAGGAACGCTCTGAAATGCTGCTCTCTAGACGTAGCATGGTCCTTGTACACATGAACTCATAGCAGCTGTGGTCACCAGCACCAGACTAGTCCTCTGGTCGGGGGTGGGGGGTGGGGAGTGAGTGTTCCTGAGGTCCCACCCCTCCCTGAGCAGCAATAAGCAATTAATGGTTGCTTTGAGAAAGAAAGTCTTATTTGTCAATAGTGAGTCCGCTGGTAATGGCCCCTTGTTCATGTAAATTACTGCTTACACATGCTCATGTAATAACACCAGATATTACTAAAATAGTGGGACACCAAAAAACAAAAGCAAAAAAAAAAAAAAAAAAAACGTGAAAATAGAAGGGGTCTTGGGAAGAGGAAGGCATTCAGCAGAAAGGGGAAAGGGGTGAGAAATAATAATGGTAGAACTATGATTTTAAAGACATTGTATATGTGTGCATAAAGAATAAATACTAAAATATTTTTACCTTTGCTTTTGATATTTTTAAATGATGTTCAAGGGACAAAGTCAAGCATACTTTTGTGAGTTTGAGGCTAGCCTAGTCTGCATAGTGAGTGTCAGGCCAGCCAGGGCTACAGAGTGAGATCCTGTCTAAAAACAAATAAAAAGTGATGTTTTTCCTGCAACTTTTTGCCTCTGTCCCTGATTTCCAGTGACATGAGATGGTTTGGGTGGCATGAGAAGCCATGAGTATTGGCACTCTGGATAGAGTCTGGGAATTATTTTCCAAAACCCCTTGTTTCTTTATGCCGTGTTCAGGGACCTCTTTCTCCTGGTCGTTAACCCCTCAGAATGAAGAGGAACGATGATAAGGTTGGACCGAGCAGTACATGGAGACACATCACCTATTAATTCTGGGGCTCACCTTCCAGCTCCCAGGAAAGGCAAACATTTCCTCTGGCAGCTAAATGCAGGCTTCAAAGTCAATGTGAAAGCAGAGAGCACACTGTGATATCTTTCCTCTTAACAAGGCTTGATGAAAGCGATCTCCACAGAGGCTGCCTAATTGGGCAAGGAGCATCTCTCTGAGCCGCACGGGCAGAAAGAATGGAGAGCCAGTTAGTACATTCTGTCTGGAGGAGCCCCACTTCCCCAAGCAGGGCATGCTGCCTCACCTGAAGAGCCCCCGATTCCACACACCTCCCAGGGGCCTCCAGGGGTCTCTCATCAAGTGACTGTTTTGAATGAATTCTGAACGACTGGTCTCACCACTTTATCCCATAGCACAAACTCTGGTTTTCTAACCATGCAGCAGCGGTGTGAGTGGCCCTCTTAACGCTCCTGAAAACACGTGAGGTTTGTGTCCTGCTCCGAAGACTCCCAGAGAAGCCAGCAGTGGTAACCATAGCTCCTCGGGGCTGTGGAAGGGAGATTCGGAGGACAGATGCATCCCTGCCCAGGCCCCAAGAAGTGGCGCAGTAGGAAGGGACACTTGAGGACTGGAGAGCAAATGAATGATCCTCCTCAGTGGCCAAGTTCTAGATTCACCTTCCGTCAGGCAACTCACCCTTCCCTCTGCCCCCCTTAGCCACAACCTCAGTCCTACTTAATTCTCGACCTCATTATGTCCCAGATCTTCCCAAGACTAGCTGGCCACCCCAGTTGTCAACAAAGGCCCTCATTAAGGAAACAAACATTGAGATTGGTAATGGCTAAATGGATAGATGGCATTTTGGGTACCAGATTATCTTAGATACACACCTAATTTTAGATGCAGCTCCGTCATTTCTTCCTTTTAGAGACAAGAACCTGAGGCTTAGAAAAATCTATATAACTTTATCCAGTGTTAACACAACAAAAAAGGAGCCAAGATACCATCTCCAGGGTAGAGTAGGAGGAAGCGGGACACACACTGAATTCTTCGGCTGCACTGCTTTTAGGCGAGAAAATTGATACTCTGAAAAATCATCTCTACTCTCTTAACCTGTCCATCAATCAACCAGTATTTACGGAGAGCTCTCGTGACGCCCACGCTGTGACACACCAGCACTTGATACATGCCTTTCTGGTCAAAGAACTTCCATTCCAGCTAGAAAACAAGACATGCCCCCCCCCCCCGACAATTTAGTAAAAATATACCAAGGAGCGATATATAAAAGATGGTGTTACACTAGAATAAAGTTCTAAAACACTAGGCTCAGGGTGTCATCCTGGTACCCACACACGTACGTACCTGGCACACGTGAAGACTTCGGAGAAAGTTAAGAACACCCTTAGGACACATATAAATGGATCTTCACATATCTTCTTCTCCTGGCTTTCCTCAGATTAGTGGCTCTTAACCAATCCGAGGGTGGTTTTGCCCTTTCGTTTGTTGTGGGTTGTGAATGTGTATGGGGGGGGGTGCTTTTGGCTTCTAGTACCCAGTAGAGGCCAGGGATGGGACTGAACATTCTGCAGTGCAGCGCAAGACAGTCCTTTAAAACAGTCTTTTCAGGGTGGCTCCGAATGTCAGCAGTGCCAGGGCAGAGACACCCTGCACTAGATGCTCTGGGATATCTGAGTCCACTCCAGACGTGTTAAGGACCACTGCTCAGGAGCTTATGTACCTAATCAGGGGCCTGGACAAAAAGTGTCCCCAGAAACACTTTTCTGAGTCTCCTGGCACATCTTCGGGAACTGCTCTTCTAAAACCCTAATATTCCTCTATACCTAAGAGACTTTCTATAAAGATCTAAGCACTTGATTTCACTGGAAAGGCTCAGAGGATTATGCTGTCCCAGGGCCATGTTCGCACTTCCAACTCACCTTGAATCACTTGGAACAGAAGAAATCAAGAAACAGTGACTATTTCCATCAGCCCCAAAGGAATGAGACACAGCAGCACCAGGTCAGGAGGTGGGAGCCCTTAGCGTTTGACACCTATGCCTCGTGTCCCTGTTGAGAACTGGATCCTAGGTGATGGGAATATGATGCCCTGAGACCGTGACAGGACTGGGATGCAGGGCATCTGGCCCTCCCACTAAGGAACCCTTCAGATGAAACCCCCATAGAGAATGCAGAGATCATGGAGTCTGGATCTGCCACAAACCTGGAAGAGATAGGTATTATGGGGATTTCCTGCAAGGGATTGTCTCATGCAGTTGTGAAACCCAGTTCATCGAATCAGAAGTCCTCAGGACAAGCCATCCGGTAATACACACTGACATTCTCGGCATAGGCTCGATTACAGCCATTCACAGAATTCTTTCTTTGAGGAGCCTTCATCTAATGGCATGAGCCTCACTTACATTATCCAAGGTAATGTCCTCTGCTCAAAGTCAGCTGATATTAATCACATTCACAAAAATAGCTTCACAGTAACAGTTAGTTACGTGAGTGATTGACTGACTGGTAATTATCGCCTCTCCCAAATGACACAAAAATGACCATCACAGGCTTCATGATGTCTCCATTTACTTTGTAGCTTTAAGAAGTTGTTGTTGTTGTTGTTGTTGTTGTGTGTGTGTGTGTGTGTGTGTAAGAGAGAGAAAGAGAATGATGTGTGATGTATGTACTTATTAGTTTGAGTATGTATATATGTGTGCATATAGAGATGCACAAACGTGTGCTCATGCATGTGAAGGTTAATGTCCAACGTCTTTCTCCAATCACTCTCCACCTTTTACTGTGTTTTGAGACAGAGTCTCCCACTGAACTTGAGGCTCATTCTTATGGGTAGACTTGGTTGGCTAATGAACTTTAGAGATCTGCCTGTCTTCTACACCTACACACACATACACACACACACACACACACACACACACACACACACACACACACGTTCAGCTTTTTGCATGGTTTCTGAGGATCCAAACTTGGATCTTTCATGATTGCCCAGCAGGTCTTTTACCAAATAGGCCATCTCCCCCAGCGTAAGAACTATGATTATAGTATTCGTAAATGTACTGGTTTTAATGCTCATATCTAGACATAGATCCACTAAACAAATGGCTTCAGAGTCAACATTATCAGGCCATCAGCAGCATTTAGGAAACAAAATGCAAAGGTAAAGGTCTGGCCACAGCCAGGACCTTCCTCACCGCCTGTCAGGGAAGATTTAAAGGCTGTGTGGCTCACAAGGCACTTTTATTCCAAGATGTCACTACCAATTTGCTCATTCTCCACAATAAAAACTAGGAAAACATCTATAAGGAGCCTAACGTTTGCTAGATTTTTTTAAGAGAGGGGGGAAACCCACAATATCAGTATGGAGACCTTGGAGATTTCTAGCATCTATCAAAAAATTAGATTCACTGAATTTTGAAGCACCAAAGGATTGGGCGACTAATCTTGTGAGCTGATTCCTGTCACACACGAGGAGGACTAGAGAACCAGAGAGATTAAGAAAAAGCAGCATCAAGAAGCCAATCAGCCAGGTAGCCAGGAGAAACAAAGTATCATGATGCCCAGGCGAGAATTCTTTGGCCCACATCTGCCTCCAGCAAGCAGAGAGAAAAAGAAAAGAAATATTCTCCAGCCTGAGACGCCAGGCTTCTGTGTCTACAGGCAAGCTCTGTGCAGCTGACATTTCCTCTGACAGATATCAGTAACTACAAAAGGGTACACCGTTAACATGAGGTGACAAATTCTAAAATTGGCCTGTTTTCACAACTGTCACTTCTGAAGAGGTGAGCGACCCTTCTCGGGTACGGTTAAAAAAAAAAAAAAAAAAAAAAAAAAAAAAAAAAAAAAAAAAAAAAAAAAAAAAAAAAACCTCCCGGATTGAGCCAGTCACCATCCCCACACTTCCTCCCACCGTCCCTTGCTATGAAAATGTCATTATTCTATTTTGGAGAAGCTGGAGCGGTTGTGTTTCTTTTGTAATAACCGTGTTCTTTTTGAAAGAGACGAGAAAAATAAAATCACGAAAGCCGGGGCTAGGAAGCCTTTCACAGATCAGTCCACCATGTACACACACAGAGGGAAAAAAAAGCAAGGGTTTGGAGACAGCTCAGTGGTAGGGGACTTGCCTAGCAAGAGCAAGGCTCCAAGTTCAGTCACCAGCACCACAGGAAGGAAACAAGAATTAAAAGGGAAATGCAAATATCCAACTCCAGCTGAAAGTTACATCAAGCTCTTCCCTGGGTAGACTTTGATACAAACCTGAGAGAAATGTCTTGCTGCCCATATTCAAGGACCGCATCAGAATTCCACAGCACTTTACCCAATAAACCACTTCACCTTAGAGACAGAAAGTGGAAGCTGGCGACCAGTTCCAAATTCTGCCCTGAACCATATCAGTTAGGAATCTTCGCTATCAAGAAACAAAAACTAGACAAAAGTCTGAGCACACAAGGTGTGCTAGTCCGCTCTCTGTTGCTGTGATAAAACACTCTAACTAAAAGTGTCAGGGGAGGCAAGGGTTTGCTTGATTTACATTTCCAAGTCAAAGTCCATCCCTGAAAGAAGTCAAGGCAGAAACTCAAGCAGGAACTTGTAGTTCTGACCGTGGAGGAACCCTCCTTGATGGCTTTCTCTCAGGTTCATACTTAATTAGCTAGCTTTCTCAAATAGCCCAGGGAATGGTGCCACCCACAGTGGGCTGAGCCTCCTATATAAATTAACGATTAATTTCATCTGCTCAGTCCCTCAACTGAGACTCCCTTCTCAGGTGATTTCAGGTTGTGTAAAGTTGACTATTAAAGCTAACAAGGACCCAAGGCAAGGACTAATAAGGAGATAATATGAGCTTGAATTGCAAAAGGCCCAGTAAGGTGCCTATCATCCCCATAACAGTTTTACCCTACAGACTAAGAATCATTAATGTTTTAACTATCTACTAATGTCATTTAATAGAAGAGAGAGAGCTATCTTCTAACAGTGGGGTACTGGTTTTGATTATCAACGGCCTTTTTCACAGGAGTAGGAACAAGCTTGAGAAGGATGGAAAAGGATCAGCTGGTACTTTGATTGCTTAATGCTGGCATGGCTTCTTTCACTTATGTTTTGGCATAGTCTACTCTGCAGACAGAACAGCAGTGCCAGCAGAGGGGAATACTATTTACGGGAAGCAACTATGGAGTCCCGTGATGTTGCTGTCTTGGGGTCTTTCTGCTCCCAGGCTTTGGAGGAAAGAAAGGCAGGAAGTAGCATCTAACAGGTGCAACCCCACTTCCTGAGTTTGTACCCTGGCTATATAACCATACCAGGTATATGACACATGGAGATGAACCCCACTTCCTTCATCTTCTTACCTGTGAGATGGCATCCCTCCCACCGGGGTTTAATTAAGATCCTGGATGTGCCCCCACTGTATGGGATAACTGCGTGAATTGAATGTTGTGTCTCACCTATGGTTTGTAGAAACCGCAGTGGGGAATAATGTTGCTGCCTGAGATAATGATTCTGAGTGTGCCCACAGATGTATAGATGAGTGATATGATTCATTAAAGACTAAAGATGCCCTGGTCTTGGCTTGACCTTTGGTCTCTGTGTTTAAAGAAGAATGGGAACCCAAATGGGAACTTCAGAGCCTATATACCAACAGTGTCACAAGGACCAGCAGGGGCCCTGTCCCTTCTAAAAATAAAGCAGCACTTTCCTTGACTTGCTTTTAATTGTGACTGAGGAGAAAGGAAGCAAACTAAGTCAGGAAGATATTCACAAAGTTGACACCTTCATGTTTGAGGGTCATGACCCAACTACAGCTGAAGCAAATGAGTCCTGATGTTCGCTGGGTTCTTACCCAGAATTCCAGGGGGGAAAGTGGACAGACAAGGAGTTAGATGGAGCCCTGCTACCTTGGAAGACCTGAAGAAATGTAAATGTGTAAAATTTTTTTTGTTGTTGTTTTTTTGTTTTTTCGAGACAGGGTTTCTCTTGTGTAGCTTTGCGCTTTTCCTGGAAATCACTTGGTAGCCCAGGCTGGCCTTAAACTCACAGAGATCTGCCTGCCTCTGCCTCCCGAGTGCTGGGATTAAAGGCGTGCGCCACCAACCGCCCGGCGTAAATTTTATCCTTAAGGAGACTTCATCTTCTTCCTCCTACGTCTTTATTTGCCCCGGGTCTTCATGAAGATTATGAAGTGGTAGGTTACAGGTTTCAAGGTTGTACAAGGCACAGAAGTAGTCATTCTTCCGTACACATTGCTTTGAGTCCCTGAATACTTCCCAGATACACCAGTGAATTCTAACTTTATTCTTGGGCTCTCCTCTGACCACAAGACCTTCCTTCCATAAGACACACAGCGTTGTCAACTAGTAGATCATGAGTGCTATACTCTAGATTCCCCAGTGTTAATATTCTGATCTGCCCCCTTGAAATCCTGCCCCTTGGTGCTGCCCTTCATGTAAAAGGAAAAACTGCCCATTTCTCTTTCCTCTTCCGCTTCTCTCTCATGAGGTGCACACCTTTGAACCCCCCTCTCTCTCCCTCTCCTTTCTGTCTTTTCCTATCTTTCTCTTTATCTCTCATTATAATAAACCATTTCCACTTGGATGCAGCCTCTGGGTTGTGAATGTCCACCAGCCGCCACGCCGCCATACCCACTAGCCCGCCGCCATGCATTTGCCCAGCATGCCAACATGGTTACCTGCACATACCAAATACCCACAGGGCTCCCCCACGTAATAATTCATAACACCCAGACCTAGTGTTTTCTTGTCCTCATTGACCTCAGGAGCCAGTCTATCACAGAGAGTTTCTGTGTGTTTATTACCAACATAGATGCTCTTGATCTCAGAGGTACAATTACCTGACTCAGCACTAAAATAAACACATAAAAAAGGTCCTCAAAGAGGAAACCCGTGGACCACTCAATTTCATTTTATAGAGTCCAAAAAAAAAAAAAAAGACATCATTTAATTGAAATCTCAGAATTAAGAAAATATTCTTATTGGCTCAGAAATAGATATCATAGCTTTTAATATAATGGGCTTAACTTTTTAAAATTTTATCAGTGGCATTAATTGCAGGAAAAGTAACTGCTACAGGGCAGATTTTTTTTTTAATTTTTGAGATTACAATATAATTACATGACCCCCTTCCCTCTCCTCCCTCCAAATCCTCCCTCCCACATTCCCCTCCTTGCTCTCTTCCAAATTCATGGCCTCTTTTTTCATTCATTGCTACATTTTTAAAAAGAGACCATGAATTCGAAGGAAGGCAGATTTTAAACCACAACAGTGGGTCCCTCGTGTTCTGTCCCAATCCTTTTTGACTGTGCACTTAAGAGTTTTCTCTTCCTTTTTTGTTTGGTGGAGTCACAGTGAACATAATATGTTGTTATTGGAAGAGATTCCTTGTGGCAATTTCTAGCCTTTCACGGTGCCTCGGAAGGCTAATTGTAGCTTTTGAGGTTGAAGTAGCCATAGAAAGTGTCTGCTTCCACTTCTATTAGGACTAGGGGTGTGGAAGTAAGGGGACAGTACATTTCTGCCCAAGTTCTGCCTCTAACTGGGGCAGGGCTAGAAGCAGATAAAGATCATGCTAGGAATGTCCCCTCCACTCCTATCTCACGTACTTTATCCTAAAATATGCTTGGACTCTGTGCAACTCAGGACTGTGACTGGATAAATTAGAATTCAGGACTCCTGCCCTTGGGCATGTGTCTTTCGTAATTCTCGAGGGAAAAATAAGCTGTTCATCTCCATTTAGTAATGCAGGACTGTCACCCTTGGCTTAATGCTAGGCATCTAATTAATTCAGCCTTGTGGAACATACCTACCAACCTGGTCATCGATACACATTCCTTGGATTTTAATTTGTTACCTAATGCCAACGTTCCTTTTGCCTCAAATTTCAGAAATTTCTTTTAATAAGTAATTTAAACAAGAAACTCAAAAGCTAATGAATCCAGAGCACAAAGAAAGTACTCAATTAAGGCCAACCATGACTCTGGCTAAAGTTTCCTAAGCTTTGCAGCCTACCATGCATCTTGGAAGGGTGATACACATGAAGACCTGGAACAGGCTAGGTTGCTTGTGGACCAAAAGGGAACCCACGGGATCTGAAGGAACCTATATGTGTCCTCATCTGAATGAAGTTCTCCCCTGGACTGTTCTCTCAGAACACCATCATCCCCTCCCATGTTTGGACCACACTCTTCATGGGTAATTCGTGATGCGTCATTATATTCCTCTGGTGAACAATTCTCCTTTAAATATTCACCCACACCACCACATCTCCAGATGGACAGTCATCTCCACGTGCCTGGGATGCAAGCAGGAAGATGGGGGCTGTAAGCAAGGGAACACTGAAACCACCAAACTAGACCCCTCCATGGATAGAGAGAAAAGTTTATTTGGGGAATCAGATGGCCAGGATGCCACTCAGCAGACAGAGAACAGTGGCCAGGAGGAAAGTCCTTGTTGGTTTTAAGGGGACAAGTAGAGGCAGAAAAAGAGGTGTGGGACAGGAGAACAGCCTGGGGTTTAGCATGGGGGCTTTGATCTGTTTTTGATCTGTTGCAGGCTGTTTGTGTTCATCAGGAACTAGAAGCCTTCACCTGGGGTAGTTTGCCATTGGGGCAGATAAGGAAAGTAGTGGCTTTCCTGGTAAACAGAAATACCCCACCCCCACCCCTCTAGCCTCCACCCACTCCTTACCCACTCCCCTCCCCTCACCCACACCCCCTGCTTCATGGGATTCCTGGGAAATGTTGAGTTTAAGCTTCTGTTTACCCAGTTAGAGTCTTTTGGTTTAGGACATTGTCGTCAGCATGGCCATTTGGGGGGCCTGCTTTGGACCTAATAAAGGGCAGTTCTGAAGACGAGGACTGCCATCATGCACTCCTTAGTGTTAGCAAGTATGTCCTAAGGCCTGAGGGAGACACCAAGCCTAGTAAAGCCCAAGTATTATGTGATCCCTTCAGGCTTGACTACTGTACTCATTTGGTGTGTCTTTGCCCAGCTACCCAATCATCTGTCTTCTGATGGGCTTGCTCAGCTCCTCAGTCACATCAGAAAAAAAAGCAGTTGTTTTTCCATATTCAAGGCCATATGGTTGAAAGGACCAAGCAGACGCCATAGCAGGCTGCTCAGTCTTCTCTCAGAGATCAGGCCTCAATTTCAGTTTCCTGAGACTTGAGCAAGCAGTTTCCAGGAGGGCCATGAACAAAAGACAATTAATCATTGATGCCCCTGCCAGCTGGGACAGGGAGATAGGATGTACCAAGCCTGGGCCACTGAGCCAGCCCCCACAGTAGCTCAAGGACAAAGCCCGGGACTTGTCCAGGCCTTCGCAAAAATGGATAACTGTAACCCCCAACAAACTGTAGCCAATTAAAAGTTACTAACGTGATTGCCACTCGCATAAACCAATCCTGAGTCTGTTCCTATATAGTCTGTAGACCCTAAAACCCTCCCCCCTTGCTTTTCCCCCCTATAAAAACCCTGCCCCATTGCTACTTGGGGTCTCTCCTGCTCTGCTGCTGCATCAGACGAATGGAGAGGCCGAGTTAACAATAAAAAGACTCTTTGCTCTTGCATCAGATTTGGTCTCTTGATGGTCTTTAGGGGACTCTGGGTACAACAATGATAAAGTTCTCTCTCTCTCTCTCTCTCTCTCTCTCTCTCTCTCTCTCTCTCTCTCTTTCTGTGTGTGTGTCTGTGTCTATGTCTGTGTGTCTCTGTGTGTCTGTGTGTGTGTCCATCCTTTCTTTCATCCTTCCCTTTTCCAAATTCATCTTTATGGAGAGGGAATCGTACTAAACCAATTTGACCCAGATGCCCACTCTGGTGTGATTCATGCAGTCATGGCGGCAGATGAGTCCGTTACAGGAAGCACAGGGCAGTTGCTAAGAACACAGTAAAAAGAGAAGATCAAGTCACAAAGAAGGAAGTCAAATACAAACGCCAGGGCTGAGTCCATTTCACTAAGCATGTTATCATTGAGCCTGACAATCCCACCGAATCACTTCTTTAGACACTCTAAATATCTTTGTTTTAAAAAAAAATGCATAAAGGTCTGGGGAGATGGCTAGCTAGGTAAGTCCTTCTAGACAAGCAGCAGGACTTGAACTCAACATGAAAAAATCAAATGGCAACATGAGTGACCCTAGAGCTGGAGCTGGGGTAGAGGAGGAGAAACGGAGCTGATCCCCAGAGGTCATTGGCCAGCTAACCCAGCCAACCAGTGAGCTCCAGGTTGAGTGAGAAACCCTGTCTCAAAAGCACAAGGTGGAGACAATGAAGGAAGACTCCAGATGCTCATTGATGGCCTCCAGATAGATGCACACACACCCACACACACATGGGCATACACCACACACAAAATAAAACAAAATGGGTTTTCTAACAGCATAAGTGTTATAGAAAGAATATGCCTGCCCAGTAAGAAATCAGACACAGAAATTTAAAAAGAATTAGTTCTTTACTAGTGCATGGTCTAGTTGGGGCTGATGCTCAAAATAGGAGCTGGCCTCAAATAGATTTTACTAACTTTTATACGCCTTAGCCTTATGCATCCTTAAATCTCTTTCAGGTCCCAACCCCAGGTCAGACTTTGAACAATTTAAACAGATACAGGCCACAGACAGGTTTATACAGCAGTGATATTTACAGGATATTTCTTAAGTACACCAGTGTTGTTCTTTTCCAATAGTTGTTTCCCGGGGCCATCTCGCCCACCAGGCAGAATTATGCTTTTCCTGATTAAGGGCATGGGGGCTTAATGGCAGATTAGGACCTGGTGGTATTTGTGACCCTTTTTGCCTGCTACTTACTGCCTTCTTGAGCTGCCTGTTAGAGGCATGTTCCTTGGGGATGGGCCTAGTGGCTGGTCAATCCAGGTAAACAAACATTTATCAAGCATCATAAATTTTGAGTATCTCTAACAGGCCTGGTTATATCCTACTATATCCTTGGTATATTTCTGGAGGCATCGCTCCCTTAGCTAAATTCTGCTTTCTGTGATTTAGTGTCTCCTAAACAAACCTATTATTAAATCCTTTATAATGTCAATTCTACTACTTTGAGTTTCTTCTACATCCTAATAGTCCATGGTATTTTCAGTCATTGACATCTGAAGATGAATATTTGTATTTGATATGCAGCAGAAGTACTTTGGCAGAGATAGGAGGGTTTGGGTGTTTCTGAAATAGACAGTCGTGGAGAGAGCATTTCCCCAGCACAGACATCTCCTGGGGAGATAGAGACAATATCTCTGTGCATACAGAGAAGCTGCAAGGCAGAAAATCAAACCAAGAGAGAGGGAGGCAGCGATGGAAAAGAGACTCCCCAAAGGAACACGCAAACCTCCCCAGCAATGCTACGCACAAGCCAGGGTTGTACGTGGCCCATAGCATGGGGAATTGTTTTAAAACCAGCATTAACTAGTGACCCCAGTTCACACTGGAAAATGGAAGGAATTAAAAAGTTGGAGCTTGGTAGAGGGTAAAGTTATTCGGCCCCGAAGGAAAGAGAATTTAGCACTGGTACTATAATTTCCAAATGAATAATCAGAACACATAGCTGACAAAGTCTGGGGAACTGTTTGGGGTTTGGGGGTGTTATTGTTATTTTGAAGTAAGTAAAGTAGTCTGAAAAAATGTACTTTGGATATACAAATATAGAAACTCACTAGATATTTCAACACTGTACAGCAAAAAGAATAAATTAGTGTCAATTTGAGGTCTAGAAAGGGAGTATTGAATATATTTTCTATTTTAAGGGACAATATTACAAACAGTAGCACATTAAAGCCAGAGAAAAATTTTCAGAGACTGATTGAGGTTATGGTCTATGAAACCAGAAACCACCCCAGGCTATTAGTCAATAAGCTTATATTAATTAAGAGGTCCTATGATGCTTCCAGCAGGTGGCTGTTCTTTTCAGTGTAACCAGACAACATTAATTTGACTTATGGCTGGTTAAATGAATTGCTTTTGAGGCTGCCCTAGTTAGTGACCTCTCACAACCCCACATCACACAAGGGATGACGCCCTCCATCTCCTTACGACCTCCTTAAAAGGGTAATTAATTCATCAACAAAAAATTTAATTGCCATTTCTCACCCATTTTCTTGAAAACCTCTTGCTCAACCTTGTTGAGCCTCTATGATGCTCACTGTTTCTGTTAAGATTTGAATGCACCCTCTATGGCTCCGACCATAGTTCATGATTAGCACTTTGAACAGCTGTTAACCATTGAGTTAATCACCACCCTCTACAGTAAGAAGCTTCTCCAATCAAGGCTGGATGCTCCGCAAATCTATGGCTGTGAGCACAAATATTTAAAAGGGAGCCTGGCAACAGACTAACATCTAACAAAACAACATCAATGGGTTTTCCTTCCCTCAGGCCTATGGCTTCCCTAGTCATGGGTTAAGACCAAGTTCACAGTACTAGGTAAGAATCCCTTCCTGTGGAATGGGTCTCAGACCCAATCAAGACAGTGATTGGTTACCACCATGGAGAGCCTGCCCAGTATATCACCAGCAGGAATCTCTTGCCTGGCAGGTCATTGCTGTAGCACACAGGGTCCAGCAGTGACACTGTGTCTTTTCTCCTTCAGCTGCCTACATACCAGTCTGCAGTACTATGATGATGAGTCAGCAAGGAGAGAGTTTCCACCCCTCAAGGCTCAGGGAACATCTCAGAAGAGGGGGCAGAAGTTATGAAAGATAATTTCTCCATGACCTATCGGACAACAAAGCCACACACACACATGTGCATATGGGAAGCACAAACTGGACTTAGTAGATAATTTTTTTAAGAGAGACATGAAGTTGGGAGGGAGACACGTCGGAAACATGTGTGCAAGTAACACAAAATCTAATTTAAGACTGAGATGAGAAATCCATATAATATTCTGAGACACGTCTGAGCAAGTTTCAAGAGAGCCAAAGTCAGTAGCCTCCTCTACCAGAAGCTACAAGAGAAAGCAACTCCTTTTCCCGTATCCTCTGTGGTTGTCGCTCTGCATGCACAGCTGCCTGTCATAGGTGAAACAGTCTGTGTCATACATAGCTCTTGCATTTGTGTGTCCATTCAAACTATTTGTTCACATGAAACTAAAATAGTCGATTCTTACTTCTTAGTTTCTAGGAGAGGGAAGCTGAGTAACCCAACTTAAATCAACTCTGGCTCATTCACATGTGACCACCTGCCAACCGACCTTACTTCCATAGCAAGCCTAGGACCTATTCTGTTGTGCTGTGGGCTCGTCTGGTCTCCTTTTTCCATCTGCCTGACCACTCTGCTTTATATCTTGGAGAAGCATCTCAAATATGTCTGCTCCCCTCAAAGCTTCTTTCCTTGTCTTCTATTATTTTCTACGGCTCTTGTAGGAGTCTTCTCTTTCTGTCATTTCCAATGAATTCTCCTAGGAGGAAGTAGGCGTCTGTGACCTAGCCCGCTGTCCTCACGCAGTCTCCCTGATTTTCTCTTCTTCATAACCCCTACTTTAGTCTGATGCTATACCAACTTACCACTTCAATTATGTCGCTCCCTACAGCAAAACTCTTCAAAGAACACGATGGTTTCTCAAAGCCAAGTACAAATTCCATACCCTGAACATTTAATACTATTTATAATCTGGTCCAAATAATACTTTCTAAAAAATTCTGCCAGTTTCAACTCCTCAAAACAATAATTCGACTGACCCTATAAGATTCAGAATAAAGCTGACTTCTATGGAAGCCTTACACATTCAGGTCACTGTGATTGTGCCTTTCTGAAGTCCCATATAACTCTCAGCAAATCTTTTTTTTTTTTTTTTTTTTTTTTTGACATTTATGTCCTCATCACTTGTTCTTTTATTGCTGGTTAATTCATTATAACTCTCATTAAATCATAAGCAAATGACATGGAGATTCTCACTCATCTGTGGGCATACCCTTATGTATTTCATCATGCACACTGTTTACTCAGAAAAGAAGTTTTGAGGATACTAGGTTTCCTGTGTTCATCATGTAGACTACTGCAAAGATGGTCAAAGCACCTAAAACCCGAAGACTTTCTGTAGAAAGGGTGGCATCGGGCTAACAAATGACCCAGTACGAGGCCAGATCTTTTCATCCTTACATTCGTCTCTTGCAGAATGCTAATGATTTTCCTCTGCTTTGTTCTTTAACCTCATCTGCTTTTAGCTTTCCATCCTGTCCCATACATCTTAATCTTTCATCTCTTTCACTTTCATGGTTTTAACCTTTCATCTCATTGGCCTCTAGCCTTTTCTCATTTATTTTAAATCTCATCCACTTTATCTTTTCATTATTTTTTAATGTTGAATCATTAACCTTTATTTTGGAGTTTAATTCTCTTGTATTTTTTACTTCAAGACTCTTTTTTTCTTCTGATTTCACTCTCAAATTTTCAGTTTTACTTTCTTCTAAATAGCTACCGTTCATTATAAAAATGGACCAAGTGCTCTTCTCCCTCTTCCTTTATACCTCTAGACTTAAATTTTATTTTCCATGACTGGTAAGAAGGAGGTTCAAAGAGATCTTATTACCATGCACAAAAATGATTTAACGAGATATAACAGCCCCCCCCCAGACCCTGGGGACTCCATACTATAATAGAGCCCCATCTTCAGTCCCAGTCCTGTAGAGATGAAATTATAGCTTTTGAGTGGGAATTGAAAGGAAGGCCCGGTCAATGACCTAACTAACACTGTTTTGTTTCTGGCTCCATCCTGTTTCATTTCCTTCCTTCTCAGTTCACCTGAGTCTTTCTCCCCTAAAGTTATTTTGAATCCCAGGAACAATAGGCTCAATGGCATCTTAAGACAAAGGACTTTGATGGTGTTTTAAGACAGAAGACCAACACTACTCTCCAAGCAACAAAGACCTTCTTGGCATTGACACAGCTCAGCACGGGGATACTGAGATGAAGACAAGAGGATAAGGTCAACCAGGCTGGCACAAGACCAACAGACCTGAACTACTACCATAGAAAATCCCGATCCTTCCTTGATAACACTCAGAATCTGTCTTTTGAAGACAGATTCTAAGTCATCAGACCTTTATTCTTTCTGCTTTGGTGACACTGTTGCTTTCCTGTTTTTATCATTGTTTATCTCTTTGATTGACTCTCTCATTGGATGACCAAGCCTTGCCCACTGGAGATCCCTGGTGTTGGGGCTTTCACACTAACTCAGGTAACAAGTTCCCCTTGTCTTACTTACAAGTTCCACTGGGAAAGACAGGGGAGCCCATGAAGAACCCTTTCTGGTTTCTAATTTTCCTCCTAGGGGACTCATTTAAGTCCCCTTATAAAACAGTATAGACTCCTGTTACCTTGATCTCTCTACACTGTATTTTTGTGTTAGAATTTTTGTTGTGGAAAGGTAGACTTTTTATTACTTCTAATTCATGACTATGTAAAAAGGACCAAAAAAAACAAAAAACAAAAAACAGAGAGAAAATGCTAGGCAGGAAGAGTGAATGGAGCCAGAAAGTGTTAGAGTAAAAAGGCAAACATATCATTACTGGACTTGGAGGAAAAAGTATCAGAATCATTCTATGAGTGACCAGTAATGGTAGACAAGACTTTCCATAGGAAAAACTCACCTTGCAGAGTCCTGAACCATTGCAGCAAGAGCTGTGTAGTCTCCTACCTGATATGCTTAAAAGGAGATGCTCTGGAGGAACTGTGGGTAGGCTAATACCTTAGTTACTTTTCTATTGCTGAGAAGAGACACAATGACCAAGGCAACTTATAAAAGAAAGCATTTAGTTGAGGACTTGCTCACAGTTTCAGAGCATGAGTCCATGACCATCATGGTAGAGAGCATGGTGGCAGGTAGGCAGGCATGGTGATGAAGCAGTAGCTGAGAGCTTACAGCTGATCCACAAGCACATTCCAGCGAGAGACTGGGCCTGGTGTGGGCTTTTGAAACCTCAAAGACCACTGCCAGTGGCATACCTCCTCTAACAAGACCACATGAACCCTCCATAAACAGTCCAGCAACTGAGAACCAAGCATTCAGACATAGGAGCCTATGAGGGTCTTTCTCATTGAAACCACCACAGTCAGCCTCAGATCTCTTAACTCTACACTGATCCACCTCTTAGCTCAGCAAGGCCATTAGATGACCCTCTTCCTCTTCACTGCCTGTGTTGTCACTTCCTTGTGAGGCTTATTAAGGAAAGGTTGGTCTTAACTGTACCAATGGGGATGTTCTGTAGAAAGGGACAGTGGTTAGTTTGTCAAGGCCTACACTGGGGAAACATCTTCCAGAATATCAGAATCTTCAAGGACACCAAGACCTAAGTCATCCCTGGGCCATGGGCTTTGGGACTTCCTTCAGTGGGCAATTAATGAGACATAAGGATACATCTGTCACTGGATTCCAAGAATCCTCTCTGTCTCCTCAAGGAAGAATGAAGTATAAGTACGGAGATGATTTAACTCAACACTGGGGTTTTGATAACGATGTTCTTGATTTCATGTATTACTTTTCTACCTAAATTTGTACATGATGCTGAAGAGGAACTTTCTTGCTAATGTGTTGTGTTTTGTAATCATACAACCTGATGAATTATGATTTCTAACCACCTTCATGAATTCACATTCATAGCCTTATATTAATCAGGTTATCTAGAGAAATAAGACAAATAGGTGACAGATTAGATAAGTGATAGATATATACACATATATGATAGATATGACAGGTGATAAATGAGTAGGTGATAGATAAGTGATACATAAAGACATTTATATATACATACATGGATGATTACATGCATATATATATACATACAAACATACATACATATATGGATGGACAGATTCATACAAGATAAAAGGAAGGAAGGAGGAGGGAAGAAAGGAAGGAGGAAAGGAAGGAAGCAAAGAAAGGAAAAAGGAGAGAGAGAGAGAGAGAGAGAGAGAGAGAGAGAGAGATGGGAGGAAGGAAGAGTTGGTACAGGGGGCTGACTGATCATCACAGAGACTGAAAAAATAAAAAATAAAAAAACAGGCTCTGCCATCTACAAGATGAAGACTGGAGGGAGACAACAGTATAGCTCTAATCCACATTCAAAGGTCTGATAATCAGCAAACTGGTAATGTAAGTATTCTGAATGCAGAAGATTATTGGCCCAGACAGAAAATAGACAAAGGCAATGAAGACAAATGTTAGTGGCATTCATAAGTACCTTCACAAATACAACCAAAATGGTACCTAATCAGTAATCTGGTAGCCATGATGTCCCAGTCAACCTTAGCCATGCAAAGACTGAACCTTCTGTCAGTTGGGAGCCTATGGTCTCCTTAAACCATCCTGAATCACCAAATAAAGGCAACAGCAAGGTTGTAATTCTACCTGATATGACTATCCTGTCTGTGGGTGGAAATGCACTAACCCCTTTCCCAAACAGATAAGTCCATGGGTGATAGTATTCTTCACTTGATGTCCTATAAGTTAATAAGATATAAAATTAACAACACCTAGGCATTATCATAATCAACATATCACAAGTCACATATGATAAGAGAGGGAAACAAAACATACACACACATAGAGAGAGAAAGTCTTAACTTCAGTTCAGTGGAGTCTCTGTAGGCCCCGATGAAAGCATCCCTCCATTTGAAATGAATACTTCTAGTGCAGCAGAGCACAAGAGCAAAGGCAAAGGAAGCAAAAAGTCAGTGATGTATCATTAGTGACAACATTTGGTGGTGCCACTTCCATTTCTACTCTTGGGCTCCTGAACCGTTGAGTCCTAGTCATGAAAGAACTGACATCTTACACTGGATGTCACTCCACAGCAGAAGAGATGTCTAGAGAGCCTTGCCCCAGCCCTGCAAGGTATTTCTACCCTTCTGGCAATATCACTGTGTCTTTAAAGGCCATTTCATTGGTTAATAAAACTAGAAGTTTCAGAACAGTAGGGAATTGAGCAGACCAATGAGTCTAACTAGGGCCATTGACACACTTCCTTTATTTTGAAGTGAGTTCCTTGGAGGGAAACCATGCTGTATAGAACACTATGGTGGCAGATAAGATGTTCTGTCAGTCTACAGTTGGTTTTAGAGAAGAACTATGTACAGGGAAGCTAGTCTAGATCCATAGTCTATTCCAATCCAAAGGAAAACATTTGTGAACTCTTACTTCACAAAACAGTGAAGTATACCTGCCCCTGGGTAACTAAGACCAGTTCAAGAAAAGATGCCATGTTGAGAGCCCAGTGTTAACCTCTGCGATAGCAGACTGGGCATTCAGCAGTCAGCCTTCAAGAGGGGAGGTCCACATTGCTACACTCAGGCACCACCTCAGTCCCTGCTACCACATCTCTATGTTCATGAGCCTACTGGATGATGATGGGGGTATCTAAGGAAAGAGGGAGCTGTATCCACAGAACAAGTTATCCTGCCTACTTGGTTTTCAGAATCCTCTTCTGCTGGGGTCACCATTTAGTGAACATTCACATAAGACACAAACATCTTAATTTTTCTTGCTCCTTTAGAGTGATGAGTCCACACATCTTTTTCCCTAGAAAAACAAGGCACACTAGCTACACTGAGCATTCTTCTTAGTCCTTGAAAATACTTAACTGATTATCTCATAACACAGAGAAGAAATAAACAACCTTCTCTCCAGAATCTGACTACTTTCTACCTAGGACGATGTGAGCTTTGGATACAAAAGGAGCAAATTTTTGGTGGCACAGCAGGTGACAAGATGTATTTCCTTACACTTGTAGTATGTCCTATAACAACTAAGATTCACCTCCTGAAATATCATGTGTTGGAGACTGTATTAGTCAAGTTTCTTTAAAGGAACAGAACTGCTAGAATGAAAGATGATAGATAGATAGATAGATAGATAGATAGATAGATAGATAGATAGATAGATAGATGTAGATGAACAGTCTTATTAAATAAGAAACACAGAGCCAAATGCAGAGTTAAAAGCCCAAGAGGTCAGAGTAGTAGCTAAGAGCTGAGACTTAAAACCTCCTTCTTACCCTTCCTGCCACTGCTGTCCTTCCCCTCAGCAAGGAACCTACTTCCTGTGTGTCTGTATTTTTATTGACTTTCTGTTCTGCCTTCTCATTGGTTGTAAACCTAACCACATGACCTCATCATCACTGCCTGTCTATACAGACCTCCAGGTCTTCTATGGTTGATATTGAGATTAAAGGCGTGTGTCTCCATGCTGGCTGTATTCTTGAACATACAGAGGTCTGTCTGTCATGTGATCTGGACTAAAGGTGTGCATCACCGACTTCTGCTATGGCTTGCTATTAGCTCTGACCCCCAGGCAACTTTATTTATTAACATATAAATAAAATCACATTTCAGTACAAATATAATATCACGATAGATAGACAGATAGACAGAGAGACAGACAGACAGACAGACAGACAGACAGACAGACAGATAGATAGATAGATAGATAGATAGATAGATAGACAGACAGAGATGGGTAGATATGTAGATATACAGGACTTATTAGAGTGGCTTATAGGCTGTGGTCTGAGTCCAACAATGACTGTCTCCTGACAGAAAGGGAAAGTATCTGGTAGTTGTTCAGTCCACAAGACTGGTTATCTCAGCAGTCCCTTCTGATGCTGGAGCCCCAGAGAAGTCTGAGAAAGCTTCAATAACAGCAATATTTCCTATGATTCCAATGCAATCCTACTAGAAGAGCCAGAAAACAAAGGGGTTCCCTTAGACTTTCAGGGTGACCATATTAGTCTCCATGGAACACTCCTCAGCAAATACAGTTATGAACAGAGCCCAGTGCTACTAATGGTGCGGTAAGGATAAGCAGTTGCCCATCTCCTTTCTAAAAGCAGGCATAAGATGGCATTCCTATTGCCACAAACTGTCGATTCTTTATGTAAATGTGTGAAAATCAGACTCCATTTTGTTTGCAAATATGTACGTTCTTGTAAGCTTCTGTCCCCCTAATTTCATTTCTACCATCATATATCCTTTTCATGTAATTATTTCCCTCTGCATCCATTTTGCATTCATGCATTTTGGACATGACTTTCTCTTATAGTATTGTTCATTTTCTAAAGAAAATAAGCATTTTCTAGAAGTTAGATATAAATAAATAGGGAAACATTTTTCAAATGTAGCAGAAGCATAATTAGTTGTGGGTGTAAACATTCAGGAGTCAGTAACTTTTAGCACAGGAAGAATTACATGATGAAAATATTTTTTAGCTACATGGCCAATGAGTTTGACCGAAAAATAGTCTCCATTATAGACATGCTGTATATAAAATAACTGCAGTCATTCATAAACAGTGAGAGATATGGAAAATATGAGAAAGACCATGCTTAGAAGAATGCACTGTGCTCCTTGACCATGCATTAGTATGAGGAGCTGGTTTGTGAACTCTTCAGGTTTAACTATGTTATTTAATATCTCAAAACCTCTTGTTTCCTAACCTGCAAAATTAGGAATGTCAATAATTTATAGTCGTCCTTGGAATTGAATAATATATGTATAAACTGTTCAGCACAGTCTTTCATATGCTGTGTTAAATAGATATTGCTTGGTTTTAGAACACTGATAAAATAATGAGTTTAAAATGATTTCCAGGATTTGAGCCAGAGAGACTGAGGAAATGGTGATGTCAGACAAAATTAGACAGTTGTTCTGGGAAAGAGAAAATTAGTGTAATAGTTGGATACAGTTAGCACATTCCCAGATGCTATGGGTATAAATTTGGAAATGAAATAACAGACATTTCAAGATCACCTCATAGTCATAACCATTTCCTACCGTTCGCCCTGATATCTCCACCAGCTTGAGTGGGCATCACTCTTAAATACCTTGCTTGTTTACTTGATTTAGAAGCTACCTACATTCATATCCATGGCTTCGTCTCTCATCAGCATCAACCCATGTAAGTGCATATGCCTGCTTTATTGACAAGCTGTCTTCTCTCTCTCTAATTATTAATGAAAATGTTAATTAAATACATCCCCTGTGGCTTACCACCTGACACCTTTTCCCCATAGTGGATATGCCATAATTTATCATGAATCTTTTTTTTTCCTCTCCAGTTAGTTTTCAGAATCACAATTGGCTTTTTAAATACAGCGATTGGAATGAATTCACAGAATACATTATAATCACATCTGCCACATCTACAAGTGGCAATTGATATGCAGTGGCTATAGATTCCCCCCGCCCAGGGGGGGAACAACACAAGAGGGAACGAGGTTATCTAAGTAGAATTTATGGGAGAAAGACTACCACTATTTCAAATGGCAGAATAAAATACACAAGGTCAAACTAAGGATCTCTCCTTTTACGTGCTATTAGCACTTACCTGCTCCTAAAGACAATTGTGAATTCAGAATTGCAGGGGAGGGAAATGAGTAGCCAGAATGGCTATATAAAGCCCAGTTGTATTAGTTATTTTTCTTGTTGCTGTGACCAAGTACCTGTCAGGAACCAACTTAGGGGAGGAGGAGATTATTTCGACTCACAGTTCATGGGATCGAGTCCATCATGGTAGAGAAAACACAGCGACAGCAGAAGCCTATCGCTTTGGTACCAGGAACCAGCTCACAGGTGGATGCATCAGAAAATAGAGAAGGAATACCTGTGCTCAGCTAGCTGCCTGCTCTTTCTCTTTGCATTCACTCCAGTGTCCCAGGCTGTGGAATGACACCTCTGATGGCTATTCTCGGTTGTCAACTTGACGATATCTGGAATGAACTATAATCCAGAAATGGAGGACTCACTTGTGATCCAGATCTTAAGGCAGGGAGACAACATGCCTCTGCTCTGGATCTTGAGGCTGGAAGGCACACCTTTCATCTGGGCCACACCTTCTGCTGGAAGCCTATGTAAGGACAACAGAAGAAGAAAAGGGTGTTCTTCACTTGCTTGCCCTCACCTTACATTCATTTTCTTCTTCCAGATCCCAGCAGACCAGCTGAGACACCCAGCCTCGCGGGACTGAGCAGCTACTAGATTCTTGAAGTTTCCATTCATAACTAGCCGTTGTTGGACTGCAGCCTGTAAGTCATTCCAATAAATTCATATATATATATATATATATATATATATATATATACATATATGTGTGTGTGTATATATATACATAGAGAGAGAGAGAGAGGGAGGGAGGGAGGGAGGAAGAGAGAGAGAGAGAGGAAGGAAGGAAGGAAGGAAGGAAAGAAAGAAAGAAAGAAAGAAAGAAAGAAAGAAAGAAAGAAAGAAAGAAAGAAAGAAAAGAGGGGGGATTTGAAGGGTTCACAACACGCCCCCACAGTTGCATATACCAGATGGACACTTCAGCCTAGCCAATTCCAGGTCAGGATAGACATTTCCGGGTCAGGGCGTCTCTCATAACCAGGATACCCAGCGGACCTGGACACCTCCGCCTAGGCAGTTCCAGGTCAAGATAGCCATTTCCAGGTCAAGGTGTCTCGCGTAACCAGGATCCGTGACATTTCATGGCCACGTAAGCGCGCAACGTGACCATGTGATCTACGCACACGTGTGGAGTAGTAACGTGACCTGGCCACGCCCCCAGCCGGTTTTAAAGCAGAGCGCCATGTTCCCAGTTCCTTCTTCTTCTCCACGCACGTGTCTCTCCCACAGGCCTGCACACTCTCTATCCCTTTATCTCTAATAAAACTCTTATAAGCGAATTCTGTCGTGTTTCGCGACACTTCCTTGCAGGGTAAGAACACAACGCGGTTAAATAACTAACAGGAATCATTCTCCAAGTTCTGTGACTATAGAGAACCTGATTAATACAATACCACAATACCACCCACATTTGGGTCAGTTCTTTCCATCTTGGTTAAACCCCTCTGGAAAAATCTTCACATATAAACCCAGAAATGTATCTCCTGTCTAAATCCACTCAAGCTGACCATGATGACTGACCATCACAAAAGCCCATTAAACTTTCTACCTCATGACACAACTGTTAATATTTAACATACTCAATAGTTACTGTCTTTGTTTCCAACTTTGTTTTATTATCTGAAACTTTTCCTAAAAGGTTTTTATTTTTCTACTTCCTTGCCCTGGCCAGGGGGGTGTCAACGGGGACGACCCACCTCTGGGAGAGAATGAAAGGGATGGGGGAGACACGAGAGAAGACAGCAAGACAGTGTTCTGATCAAGCTGCAAATTTTATTCTCCTCAGCAAGGCTTATATAGCATGAGAGGGGGCAGGAAGGAGGGAAGAGGTGCACTATGTGCCTTATGTGCCCTACCTGCAGGTGAAAGGGGACGTGCAGGTCGTGAGGGTGTTGTGCTAGGTGGTAAGGTCACTGGTCAGGGCCCATTGTTCTGTTGCTATGCTACCTGACCTGCCTGACCTGTTCTTTATCTTTGGGGGCATCTGGTTTAGGGCAGGGGGCTTGTTCTCTGGCCTAGCTAGTACTTTTCCATGGTCCATGTTTGGTCTCTGACACTTCCTCTGTTTGGTGACAGTTAAAAGACGTTTGTTTAAACTAGAAGTCATCAAGCAACATCCAGGATTCATGGATCAGAGCTTGCCCTTTTCCAAAGAATACATATTAACACATAGGTCTCCCAGATTGGAGGAGACTAAATGCCAAACCGATACAGAGTAAGAGGAAAGAAATATTTAAGAAGAATAGGCTCCTACTACAGGCTCACATTTTAACCAGTTCTCACCTGTCCCTAAGGATAGCAACAATTGCAGAATACATTGAATCCTTGACAGGGAAATAACTAGCCATTTTATTCCTCCTTTGTATATAGCAGCCCTTTATGTTATGTTCCTTGAGGACACCTGGGCCAACAGTCCTGTCATGTTCTCAAGCTAAATGGCTTTAGTTTGTTGATGCTCACCATTGGACGGCAGGCTGTTGTCAAGAATAGGAATTCAAATTAAAACTACAGTGAAGGTCTATATCACTCTAATAAGAACAGCAGTCATTAAGAAGACAAATATCAAATGATGCTGAGGATGTAGACAAAACAAAAGCCTTACATGCTGCTGGTAGGGATATAATCCCATATTTCCATTGTGAGAATCAGTTTGGAGGTTCCTCAAAAGACTAAAAACAGACTTAACAAATGACCCAGCTATACCACTCATGAGTATTGACCGAAAGGATACCCAGTAGACATACCACAGAGATAACAGACAAGCTGTAGAACCAACTTAGATGCCCAACAAAGGAATGAATAAAGAAGGATGGAGTGATACAACGTGCAAGAATATGAATGCCATTGGAGATAATCATAGTAGGCAAGTTAATCCTGTATCAGAAAGACAAACATATTTTCTCTGGTATGTGGTTCCTAGGTTCTACATTGATACATAAAACCATGCACATATATGTGACACGAAAGCAGAAGGCCTAAAGGGATGAAAGAGAAGTGACAAGAACATGTGTGCAAATGTTTCACATACATGTGTGAGTGTGCACATACATCTCTTACAGATGGTCCCAGGTAGCAATCACAGAGTCAGAAAGCTCAATGGAGTTTGTAAATCTTTGTACTTCAGATGAAGTGCACACAAGTTAGCAGGTCCCATCTGTTTCATATCTAACACTTCTCTTGACTCTTCTTTAAGCGTTCTGATGCTGTTGTGTTGCAAAAATGACCTCCCAAGAACAGGGAAATAGCGCCTTTGAGTTTGTTATCACTTGTTACATTACCTCTGAAGCAGCCATGCGGGGCTCTGCAGATCGGAAAGAGATGCCTCCCTACCACAGTAAAACTGCCAACAGCCCCTCCAAGCATTTATGCTCCCAGCCAAAGAGACTTGACCCATTCCTGACTACCCTAAAATGAGAAATTAGGACAACTCACAACTGAAGGGGGCATTCAAAGAGAGCTTTTTTTTTTTCCTCTTCTTTTCATGGATTATACTCCAGGGAAAAAATAAATAAATCTGGGGAGGAGCAGGTCCTGAGGACAGCAAAGATTTCCAACATTTGAAGAAAGAAATCTCTTTCTGTGACAGAGCAACTGAGTATCAAAGGCAGAGTCCCACTCTGGCTCTAACAACACGAAAACCATCACAGTAAATCATTTACCCATAGAAGAATCTCTCTATACATAAAGCTGTCAGAAGTTCCTCCTGTACATGGAAAGGGTGCCACATTACACACCAAAAAAGAACCCCACAAAACTAACCCAGGAACAAGAAAGAAAAATGAACGCCCACAGTAGAAGCTGGGCAATCCCTAAACAGCAAAGGTCAGGAAAAATTCCTGGAGTAAGACTTTGATGTATTTCCCTTCTCTTCCTGACTGAGTATGGCTCAGGGATGCCCATCAATAAATGTCCACGGATGTTTTTATATAAACAGCTCACTTTTGCTAATCCAATTTCTACCAGATTTTCAGAGAGAATCACCAATTCGCCACTGCTCTGTAGCACAGAGGGATGAAGCTCCTTTTTGTCCTGTTGCTCGGTAGCTTTCCGGCTATTTATTTTTAGTGTTCCGTGGTTGCAGTGAGCATGTCCTTCCTGGTTAGTATATACAATGTCTATTCTACTTTGCAGTGGTTTTACTTCATGAATCTGTAATTAAAGAAGCCACTGAAGAATGTGGCAACCCCAGGGTTGAGGTGGTGGTGTTTTTTGGTTTGGGGGTTTGGGTTTTTTTGGTTTTTGGTTTTTTGTTTGTTTTGGGGTGTTTTTTTGCATGGGTCATATTTCTGCTCCTTTTGCAAATGATATTGAAATATTCATGGAAAATTAGCATAAGGTGCATCCTGCTTCATGAAGAAATGTTGCAGAACAATATCTGTAACTGATGCATAAAATATAAGCTTTCTATTTTTATACACCAAAGAGTAGACTCACGTATATCAAGGGTTTATTACATGAGGTTCCTTAGTCCCCCAAACTTTCCCAGTGGAATCCAGAGCACAACAAACTTAATTAAGTGTCCTATGGTTTAGAACATTTAGGTCTTTAAATTTGTATAGGATATTCCTTCAAGTTATTTTTCTCATTATATGGTTTTTGAAACATAGCACCTGCAAAAGCAGATGCTGAAGGGATCTTTATGGTGGGTGATTTTCCTTCCCTTACTATTGACCAAGAGTGGGGCAGTCACACTTGCCAGAGTTATGCTGACGCTTGAGGCTTAGCTAGTGTATTTTTCCTTGGTATATATGAAGAATATAAGTGGTACATTGTGGTCAGAGAAACAGAGGAGACTGTTTGGTTTATTAAACTGTTCTCCTAAGATAAAGGAGATGAATGAAAGAAAGTGAAGCTTTTCTATGACTGGATCTTAGAGGTACGTCAGTATAAATTTCCCCACTTCCAGGGCTGGCAAGATTGCTGGACAGGTAAAGGCATGTGTTACCAAGTCAGATGGCCTGAGTTAAATCTCCAGCTCACACTGGAGCACTGACTCCTGAAAATTGTACTCTGAACACCACATGCACCATAGCAGGCACACACACACATACAAATACAAACACATACAGACACACACACATACACACACCACATCCACAAACACACACACCACATACACAAGCACACCACACACGCACACACACACACACCACATACACAAACACACCACACACACACACACACACACACCACACACACACACACACACACACACACAAACACCATTAATAAACATAATTTTTTAAAAATTAAGCTCTAATTCGGAGCACCTGTTTTGAGAGGAAGAAAGAAAAGTAGCAATGGTATTCAGTTTTCTTGGATGGAAGTTTGGGGGTAAGGCTTGGTGGGGGAGGGGCACATCGGTTGTAAACACTTCTGGCCAACTCCCAGGTCAGTAACTCCCAAGTTAGGGACTTGAAATTATCTATCATTTATGTACTTACATCACAGAAATCTGCAAGGACTACAAACAGGGCTTTTCTCCAGCCTCTCAGCCCGCCACTCCTCCACATTCAGTTGATAAGCATGTTGCAGTATACTACTGATTAGGAGTGAGTATGAATTGTCTCATATCTGGTCCCAGACTGAAGCTTAGGGGTGGGGGTTGCATTTGCCCTCCTAGCATGGTTCTTTGAGCACAACTCTAGGATTATGTCCCAAGCTTATACTACACAGTCATAGGAGGAGTCAGCGATGCTGTATCGACTGTGTCTAGGGTCGCCGTATACCTGGGACCAGGTTATATCTGTTTCTTGCCTGGCTTAGCATGTATTCCAGAGTTTCCATTGCTTAACAAAAGCATATTGATATAATTGCGATAATGAAAGTGTATATATGGGAATGGATTGCCTTGATTTCCACTGTGAGCTTCCAGTTTCTGTAGTGCCCATATGAGACACAGATGCACTGAGGTGGTCCTCACACTGAGTCTGAGGCTTTCCAATAATGATTTAGTGCTGCATAACCACTCTACTATTTAGTGAAACCTGAAAGATGAGCAGGGATAATGCATCTCATTGTTGCCCCTTTCCAGAGCACAGTTCAGAGGACCTCCTTAGAGCGTAAAGTGTGATCTGTCACTAGAAACCAGGGACGGTATTTCATTGCAGCCACGGGTGAGGGGAGGAGTGTATGCAGTACTACTGCTGCTGGCACCTGTCACCCGTGGGTGGACAAGCCCCATGACCTATGCTGAGGTCAACATACTATACAGAGCTGCCCGGCCTCGAGAGGGAGGGTTCAATGGTAAGTAGGAGAGGTTATGGTTTAGACGTATGGAAAATTGAGTCTCAGCAATCCTGCTGCAGAGTCAATAGCATTTTCAAAGATTCATAGTATCCGTGAGAGGACTGGACCCCAAGTCAGTTCCACAAACACAGCTGCAGAATACACATTTATATCACGAGGAGACGCATGACTTCCCTGAGCCAAAGCCATTTAATTTTTTTCCATTTTCCATTTTATCACGAATATGTTTAAAAGGCGAATAGCTGTCCATGTGCTGACTCTGTTAGCAGAAGAAGTTTTACACAGAGATACTAACTTTGTAACCATTCTAGCAAGTGTCTCAAAGGGAAAATTAATTCAGCTTAATTCCAATCATGCTTCCCTGTATTTTTTTCATTCAATCTTTTGAATTGAAGTGAATCTTAGGAAGTTCTTTCTGTTAAACATCTAACATCCCTACAAATATTAAAAACCAAATTAAAATGTCAATTCATGGGAAAAAGTGTTTTTTAACAAGGAGCATGAACACAAATTTGGTAGAGCACAGCATGGCTAAATATGATATTACCAAAGTGTGATATTTATGGAGCAGGGATGGTTTTATAACTGTGTCATACATATGATCCACAACTGCCTTCAGAGAGACTGTGAATCTGTCCATCAGGAAGGAAGCCATGGTGCTTTCCATCTGCATACAGAGAGGAGCTGACATATAAAACACTGTTGAATGAAACAAAAACATCGAATGGAAATGGACACTTTTACTCATCATAAACTGGCCTTTATAAAGCTTGGACTTGTAAAACTGTTTCATAATTCAACCTGCGTGTGCTACAGTGGTACCTGACCATCTGATAGAAAAGAACTCTATATTTTCCATGAACTTGACCAAATCTAATTTTTTTTTGTTTGTTTGTTTGTTTGTTTTTTTTTTTTTTTTGGTTTTTCGAGACAAGGTTTCTCTGTAGCTTTGCGCCTTTCCTGGAACTCACTTGGTAGCCCAGGCTGGCCTCGAACTCACAGAGATCCGCCTTGCTCTGCCTCCCGAGTGCTGGGATTAAAGGCGTGCGCCACCACCGCCCGGCCCAAATCTAATTTTTAAATATGCTAATTTAAAAAACAAATAAGTAGAAGGACAATTCAACCTTTGAAGACTTGGCAAATTATAGTGATCATTAAAACCAGAGCTTTCAGGGCTGGCGAGATGGCCCAGTGGTTAAGAGCACTTGTTCTTGAAGAAGACCTGGGTTTGATTCCCAGGACCCACATGGCAGCTCACAACCATCCATAACTCATTCCAGGAAACCCAATACCCTCTTCTGACCTCCTCAGGCACCAGGCATGTATGTGGTGCACAGACATATATGCAGGCAGAACACTCATAAGCATAAGATAAAATAAATAAAACTTTAAAAATATGCTTACTTTAAAAAAAACAGAACGGGTAAACAGGAAGGAATTTAAATGTTTCCCAGGAAACTAAGAGAGCTCAGATTATGTCCATGCTTGTTTGTTTGTTTGCTTGCTTGCTTGCAACAAACTCATTCTATAGCCCAGGCTGGCCTGAAACTCACTACATAGCCCAAGCTGGAACTGAACTCACAGTAATCCCCCTGCTTCCATTTCCTGAGTGCTAGGATTACAGGTGGAAACCATCACACCCAGGTCAGAAGCAGTGGTTTAATTTTGAAATGTAGTTGTCTTTTGCAATAGGCTATTTTTTTTTTCATCTTTCTTGAGGTTTAGTTAGCAGACAGTATGTCTTTATGATGTACAACACAATGCCTTGACATATGTGTGGAGGCCCACAAAGGTTTCCTAGTGAGATCTGAGCTTGCTTTACCCAGCAGGGCTGCATTAGAGGATTGCTTGACCATGTGTGTGGTTACCAGGTAATTGGAAGGGTCTACACTTGGCTGTGCTAAGGGAAGGTCTTTTGCTCCACCCCTTGGCATTTCTATAAAAGTCCCTTTAGAAGAGACAGAAGGGGCTGGTGGATAATGATCCAAGCCCTCCTGAGGCTATCCTGGTTTCTGTTTCTCTCCTCTCTATCCTTCTATCTAAATATTTCTCCCTCCTCAAGAGTACCCTGGGGGAAAAAGTGAAAGGGGGCTTCTCACAGAGAAATGGGTAGACCCCTCACTTCATTGTAGATATCTAATGATTAAATGGAAATAATTAATATATCCATAGCCTTATACACTTATTTTTGTGGTGAAGACATTTAAGATCCACTCTCTTAGAAACTTCCAAGCATGCAACGTACTATTAATAATTACAGTCATTGTGTTCCACAGTGGATTTCTAAAACCCTTTTGTCCTTCACTGTGATTTGGACTTTTTGACTATTTTTACCTCCTTTCTTCAATCCACAGCCTCTGGCACTCACCACTTCATTCTGTCAATGACTAGAATGTTTTAAAGATTCTGCACATGAGTGGTATCATATGGTGTATGTCATCCTTTCCTTGTCTTGTTTCATGTAGCATATACCTTCCAGGTTCATCTATGTTGACAAATGACAGGAACTCCTTTTGCCAGTCTTAATAATTTGCCACTGTATATAACATACCACATTTTCTTTATCCACCCATCCACTGAATGGACTCCTGGGTTGAGTCTACTTCTTGCTCTTGTGCAATGAACAACCTACTGACTTTATTTCACTTGAATCTATACCCAGAAGTAGGATTGTTGGATCATACGGTAGCTCCATTTTCAATTGTTTTTAGGAACTTACAGATTGGTTTCCATGATGGCTTACAAATTTACATTTTCACTAACAATGTACGAGGTTGCTTTTTCTCCACATTATCATTGTGATAGTTTTGCCATCTTGCCACAGCCTAGAATCACCTAGGATGGGAGTCTCAATGAAGAGCTATATGGATCGAGTTGTCTTGCCGGTGTGTCTATGGGTTTTGTCTTGATTTCCTTAAATGATGTAGAAAGACCCTGCCTGGCAGTGGATTGCACCATTCCCTATGTTTAAGACCTGAATTGTATGAGAGTATAGAAACCTAGATGAGCACTAAGTATGCAAACAGCCATTTTTCAAGCCCCTCCCACTATCCCTTCCAAAGGCCTCAAGTTCCTACCTTGACTTCCTCATAATGAGGGATAGTAACGGGGCTTAATCAGCAAGTAAACCCTTGCTTCCCGGAGTTACTTTTTGTTGGGATATTTTATCCTAGCAACATGCGTGGAACTAGGACAGACATCAACACTTCCTATTGTCTCTTCTCTTTCTGACAACAGTCACTCTACCGGGTGTCAGGTAACACTGTGCTTGCATCTCCTGATTAACGATTTTGAGCACTTTCTCATTCATCTGTTGGACATCCATGAGTCTCCTTGGGGAGCTGCCTGTTCAGACTTTCTATAGCATCAATACTTAATATCTGTCAAAGGTCTCTGTGTTAAAGGATTGGTTTCCTACAAAGGCTGCCAATGGATGTGGTGGAATGCAAGGATGGTTGGCACACATCAATGAATGTGATACACTGCATTGAAGAATGGGGGGACAAAAGCCATCTAATCATCTCAATCGCTGCCAAATGGGCATTTGGCAAAATTCAACAACTGTACGTAATAAAAGTCCTCAAAAGTTAGGTTTAGAAAAATGTAACTCAACAAAATAAAGGCCATGTGTGATGATCCCAGCACTAACATTATACTCAAAGACAGGAAGTTGATAGATTTCCTCTAAAATCAGAAAGAAAAAAAGCAGGGTTTCCCCTTCCTGCCACTTCTGCTGAGATTCTCTGGGAGTATCAGTACTTCCAAAGGAGCCTGAGGTCTAGAGAGTAAGACAGAAATGGAGGCCATGAGACAGCAGAACTCACAAGCCAGAGAAGAGTCAAGAGAAAACAGTAAGATAAAAATCACTACAGAAACTGAGAAAGGATAAGTTTACTGGCTGAGTCTGCAGGGGACTGTTATAAGTTAAACTATGGGCCCTGAATTTATAGACTGAAGTTCTCACTCCCTAATACTTTAGAATTTGGCTTTAATTAAACATCGAGTCCTTTAATTAAACATCGAGTCCTTATGAACCTACGATCAAGTTAAAGTGGGGTCATTAGGGTGGATGCTAATAGGTCGCCATGTGACCAGGAACTGTGCAAAAGGAGAAATCTAGAAACAGACACACACACACACACACACACACACACACACACACACATACACACACACACACACAAATCTGGTAGAGATGGATGGATAATGCATCTGTGAGCCCAGGTTGCATGATACCGGAAGTGGAGTGAGAGGGACGGAAGAGGTTGTCTCAGCCCTCCAAAGGAAGCAGTGCCTTCACTAGGTCATAGCTTGCAGAGCCGTGGAACCATGCATTTCTGTGATTTTTAGCACCTCATCTACCATATTTTGGAGAGCCACCCAAGCAGGCTCACCAGATGCCTGGAGCCACCAATGAATCTGACAGACCTACTAGCTAACCAGGAGGCGTTTCCAGCTTCGCTCTTGCCCTCTGTATCCCCCACAGCAACCTCGTGGCCTCTGATAACCTGAGCTCCCTCTGTTTCGCGGAACCTGAAAGAACTTTCGTTAACTCAGTGGGAGATGAGCGATGTATAGGAATGAGTCAATGAAGCAGCTGGAAGCAACTGGAGCTGCTGCTTTGGAACCCTCGGATCAGAGTGGAGGAAATTTGAAACAACTTCCCTGACAGCTTCGGGGAGAGGCAAGCAGCCAGCCACTCAACCGCCTGGCAAAGAAGAAAACAGCAGGTGATGCTGGGAAACCTGTATCCTGGCCGCTTTCTGCTGGGGGCAGGATCCAGTCTCCCAGCGACTGGTTATTCCCAGCCAAGCCATGGCATCCAACAGAGCGATTCCCAAGGAAGCCAGTAGAGATAATCCCCTCTGCTCCTTAGGGTCCGCAGTGCAGCAAGTATTTCCGACATCCGGGCTACACCCAAGCAAAGGTCTCTGGTCATCCAAAACAGTTGCTTTTCATGGTGGACCAGAGACCAAACCAAGACAAGCACTCTCTGGGTTCTTTCAGCCATCAAGCCTTCCCCAGCAGCTCATTTTCCCACAGCCTGGATTCACCTGATGCCTGGTGTGAGGAAAGAGCTGGCAGGCATCCTGGCTCAGCCATCTGTGCCTCCTCTCCTCGCCGGAGTGGGAAAGCATTCCAAATAAATGATTTTCAATGCCCCTTCAAAGCATTCAAGTTCTCCTCACGACCTCACAATAGAAACGCCTCGGGGACTCGCGCTGTTGGTGGCTGCTGGAGGGAGAGCTGCTGAACAATATTCTCTGAACTTGTTCAGAAAGAAAAGGAGGAACTAGGGCAAAAATAAACAGCTCTTCTGAGTTTTTGGAGAGACAGGACTCAGTACGGAATTGCCTTGCAGGTGGCGCAACCACATGGCTCGTTTATGGGCTGAATAAGCATGACCAACCCATCCTGGCTCAAGGTGGCACCTGAGCATGTGACGCCAACTGCTGCCAACTCGAGGTTTAAATTGCATGTTTTATTTGTAACCGAGTTTTAATTTATTTTGTCTTTTTTGTACCTTGGCCTTAAACAAGCTTTCTTAAAGGACTTAGAGTAATGAACACATTTTCTTTTAAAGACTTCCCTTGTGCCAGACAAGATGGTGGGATCACAGTTCATCGTGTTTTATCTCCCAGAACATTCCTTTCAGGTGAATAGATTTGCCTTCACTTTTCAAAGGCTTTATCCGGTTCAGGAGGGTTAGCTAACTCAGCCAGGGGCACACAACTAGTAGACAGAAGGACCAAGAGTTAAATATGGGATTTTACCACAAGACATCTTCCTGGTGCTGATGAAAGGGTTCACAAGACATCTTTCTGGTGCTGATGAGAGAGTTCACAAGACATCTTTCTGGTGCTGAGGAGAGGGTTCAATGGTAAAGAGACCTTGATATTCTTCCAGAGGGTCCGAGTTCAGTTCCCAGCACCAACATCAAACAGCTCACAACCACTGCCAGCTCCAGCGAATCCAGTGCCTTCTTCTGGTCTCACCAAGCACCCACATGCACACACCTATGTGCATATACACACAGACACATACTTGCATGGAGTTTTTTTGTTTTTGTTATTTTTAGGTAAATCTTGAAAAAAAAAAAAAAAACACTTTCCTAGAGAAAGGGTGGGGTTTCAGTATCAGACAAGAGAGGCCATTTTGCATGCAATGAATGATTAATGTATTTCTATTGAAAAGCTCTCTTGCTGACTCTTTCTAAGATAAATCAATTAGCACCCCGCTGTCAGCTCCAGTGAGATAATTAATCATTTCTAGAATAATTCTGTAATCTTGATCCGTAGTTAACATAAAGCCCATTTTGGAATTGGAGCCAATGGGATTTGGACTGACTCTGCAAGGATCTGCTAGTCCCATAGAATTCAAATTTCAGACTAAAATTTGAGCTGAGGGAGTCTTCCAGAATGTATAAATAGTAGATGTAATTTTTGTATTGCTCAATGGAGAAGCAGTGATGACAGAATCTAAATGCAGTGGTGCCTTTAAATGAATTAGCAGCATTTCATTGACTGCAATAGGATCGACAAACATTTGAATAATTAGCAGTACTTACACATAAAAGCACCTTTATCATTCTGTCTACAGCAATGATCAGTCCATCCATAGATTCAAGATGCCTTAGACAAAGGGCTCAGGAGGCCCAGTGACTTTGGCCACCAAGATAGGAAGTCCCCGTCAGTCCTCACAGAGGAAGACGGAGAGGCTCATAAGGGAAAGTGCCTGTCCAAGGCCACACAGTCACAGGCCAATGCCTCTGTATGCCTCTTACATGCAGTCAGCTGAGCTGCAGTTCACCCCAATAATAATTCACCTTCAGCGCCTCGTAAAGCATTAGTAATGGGGAGAACAGACTCAGGTACACAAAGAAATTCCTTTTCCAAAACTGAATGAAATGCTACTCTCAAATCCTTACTTCATTGAACATAAAGATGTTCATCTTTGTCAATTCTGAAAAAAAAAAAAAATAGTCAGCTCAAGATTTCTTTCCTTGCTGAACTTTATCTCAAACAGAAAAACTGATATACTGTTAAGGAATCTGAAGGTCTCGGCTTTGCACGTCCCTCCATCCTCCACAAAGCCGTGTCTGACCTGCAACTCACCTCTTGAGTCTTGGGCATCATTAGGCTCCCAGTCTGCTCCTACCGACGGCTGTGCCTCTGCCTCCACACGCAAGCCTCTGGCCATATTGCCTATGTTGAAGCCCAGTCTACTCCCCTTTCTCAGCCTTGAGGATGCCTACGTAATTGTGGCTTTCCTAAAATTTTCTTATGCCTCTCCTGAAAACAAGACAAATAAATACTGACTGCCATCTCAAGCACTGCCCTAAGTTCCAAAACCACATCGTAAGAGGTGGGCTTTTTTTTCCCTCTCTAATCATTCTTTCTATAGCCTCCCTTAAAGTGCAAAAAAAAAAAAAAAAGATGTGCAACTGTGAAAAATACACTTGTTAAATGTCTAGACATCTGTGTGCTACATTTCAATTTACAGAGACTAAAGTAATTAGAGTTAGGGTGATGTCACCTATAACAGCAATCTCATGTGAGACACATCTTTTATATGAGATAACTCACAAAATGTGAGTGAGAGAGAGAGAGAGAGAGAGAGAGAGAGAGAGAGAGAGAGAGTGTATGTGTGTGTGTGTGTGTGTGTGTGTGTGTGTATGACTCTGGGGAGGGGGTGATGTTCAAAGATCTTCAAGAGAAACAAGCTATGGAATTAAAGAACCAGGTCCACCAGACCCCACTGTAAAAGAGAATGGTATTCATATGGCTATTCGGTAGAGTGGCTATGCATCACTTACGACTCAGAAGTGCACAGAATAATGCTCTCCAATTCATTTAAGTCCCAGCTTAAACTGCCTGGTTTAATTGCTCTCTAAGGTTCCACTTGCCTAATACCCTCCTTCTTTGGTCTAGCATGGCCTGAATAGCCTCTATAAGTGAACTAGGAAATAAGATCCAATCATTGCCTCCAAATAGACTGCCCCCCCCCCCCCCCCCCCCCCCCCCCCCCCCCCCCCCCCCCCCCCCCCCGCTAAATGAGATCAAATCCAAATGTCAGCAAACCTTTCTGGTCTATGAGTAAAAGCAGTTAAATAATCTCAGTCGCCCAAATTTTCTGTACTGTACTGGCTCTTAGTGCACTCAATAAACTTGTGGTTGTCTGGCCCCAACTCTCTCCCCTACCCTCACCCAAAAATAAATAAATCCTGCAGATGATAAAAGCCCAGTCCTGTTATCTGTCGCAATCACAAGGCACTCTCCCTAACAGTGGGACCCTTGTGAAAGACGGGATCTCTTCATCCAGTCTCAAGTTCTTGCCCAGCTGCTCCTGTTCCCGACCGCTGAATGCTGCTGCATTGTGAACCACTGTGAACAGTGCATTGTCTGTATGATACAAGTTCTTAGGGCGCTTTGGAAAGCCAAGGTGAAGCCGTCATCATCCCAGCTTAAGAGGAAAGAAGCCTCTGGTGGACGGATGGAGTGGAGCTGAAGAGAATCACAAGGGGCATTGAATTAAGTTAGTGCTAGAGCCGCCACAAGGTGGGAGGCACTGAGGAGAAGGAGGGCACTGAGAGGGAGAGAGAAAGAGAAGGAAGGGTGACCCAAAGTAAGACACACACTCCCACACACACTCCTCTCTCCATGAAGCCAGTGAGATGGCACTATGGGTTAAGGTGTTGACTACCAAGCCTGATGACCTGAGTTCAATTCCTGGGACCCAACATGGTGGAAGGAAAGAGCCACCTACACTAAGTTGTCCACTGACCTCCATGCACACGCGATAGTATGCACGCATGTTCGTACATGTGCATGTGCATGCACGCATACACTCACACACACACACACACACACACACACACACACACACACACACACACAAATAAAAGTGATGTTTAGAACTTTTTCTAAAAATGAAAAGAACAATGAATGTTCCTTCTCAACTAATATTTATCACAAGCCCTCAACTGCAAACTACTGTGAGCAGTACTGGATATTTCAACAGATTTCCCAGCCCAAATTCTTTTATCCACAGCTAAAAAGCTTAAACCTTTGATGAAATAGCAAAATGATCATGGAATTACCCCAACATAAACATGATAATGCTGCTGATTCCACTGCCCAGGACAACAGAAAGCAGGACTGAGTCTTGACTCAACCACTGCACCCTAGTTAACTTGACCTCGCTCCATGTTACTGTCCAAGGAGAGTCTCACATCAGTTCCTCAGACTCAGCTGCTAGTCAACAAATTCCTCAAGACCTTTTCAGACTAACTTCCTTCCAGCACCGTGGTTGTACAGTTTTATTTTTATCTTCGTGACCTTTCATTTGAATGTCATTCTGTGCCCTTGTCTCTGCTCAATGTCGCCTTGCAGTTTTAGATCATTGTTTCAATTTTTAATTCTATCTGTTCTATATATTCTAATCCTCCTATGACTGACTCACAACTTCTCAGGCTAACAATGCCTCTAAGTTTATTGAAATATTAAAAAGCCAAGGACACGAAGGACTTCTCTCCAAGCTAGAAAGAATCAAAATTTATCAAAAAGTATGGAAGCCCCAGGTGCATTATTATTGACTATCCTGAAAGGTGAGAAGGATGAAGACATTAACAATGGTGGTGATGATGGTGGTGGTGGTGGTGGTGATGATGATGGTGGTGGAACACAATGACATCCAGCACTTATCAGTCACCATGTGCCAATCCTTCAACCAAGAACTCTGAATGCAATCTCTAGTTTAATTCTGTTGCAATCAGATTGGCAGTTGCAATTAATATCCCCATTTTCAAGTTAAGGAATATGAGAATCTCATCTGAGGAGCTGCATACTTTGAGTAATATACTTTGACTATGCTTTGAATGAGTGATGGAGCTGAAATTTTAAAAGCCAGACCATTTTCCTCCAGAGCCAGTATCTTAGGATTTCTATTGCTGTGAAGAGACACCATGACCATGGCAACTCTTATAAAGGAAAACATTTGTTTATATCCAAACCATTACAGAAATAATATTGAGAATAAGCTGAACTCCTTAGAATCTCTATTACTGACCATTCACATACTGCTTGTGTCTGGGGTTTATCCGATAAGTCATGTAGAGTAAGAGTGCTTGGCGTCTCCTAAATAATATCTGAAATACTGGACACTGAAATATCCAGGCATCAAACAATTAATCAAGCAGGAAAATATTCCTACTGAAATTGGTGGACTGAATTTTTCCAGTTAGATGCAGGAGCCCCAGAGTTAAATTTCATCAAGTCCAAAAAAATCTTATCACCAATGAGATAGTCGATTAGAATCTCAATGTCCAAAGATAATGAGTAAGTCATGGTCTGTCATCTCAATTGTTCTCAGCAAGTCAATGAGAGAAAATGCCTTCAGAAAGGTCCATCTTAGTCTCTTACTGTGTGAATAAAATCGGTCTCTAGCTCACCTTCTGGCTGTTATAATGATCCTCGTACAATGACACGTTACCCATGGTAGATGTTCAATAACAAGTATTATCCATATGGAAAAAAAACATATGGCAAACCAAGCACTCTGTAATCAGACTCGTTCATTTCACTGACCTCAGTATATCTACTCTGTCTTCTCACTTCTCTCCTGCAGCTCCATCCACCATATTCCATGGAGACTCATCACCCTGAGAGCCCAGCAATTTTTCTCTAGTCCCTTGTGTTAACAAAGACATGATACTAAAGAGGTGAAGCACCACTTTTGTGTGCATGCAGGTACACACTAATGTACCTGTGAGCAGAGTTCAGAAGTCACTGCAGGTATATTAGTCAACTGCCCTAAGAGACCAGGTCTCTCTCTCACTTGACTGGAAGCTCACCAATTCAGCTAGAATTGCTGGCCAGCAAGTCACAGGGATCTTCTTGTCAGCCCCCATCTCATTTACACACACACACACACACACACACACACATACACACACACACACACACACACACACATACACACACACACACACATACACACACACACACATACACACACACACACACACACACACACACACACACACACACACGCTCTCACACACACCTGACTTTTTATGTAGGTATTGGGGATCAAACGTGAGTCTTCATATTTATACAACAAGCACTTTACTAACTGAGCCATCTCCCCAGCCCCCTCAAATACTCCTCTTAAAGAAAATTGGTATTGAAGCATACAGAAAACGTTTGATTCTCATTCATTTCCTATTGCCTGACTTTATCCCCTCTAGGCAGAATATCTTAATAACCAAATATTTGCATAATGCCTTTACTTTTATGTCTTTGAATCGAAGCAAATGTTTTATGATGGTTCCCATCCCTCTAATAGTATCCAATCCAATTAACTCTATGTTAATTTTAGGTAACTTGGGATATTCCGAACCCTATGATGAAAGACTACACATCACAATGAGTCAGAAAGAAAGGAGCTCTAGACAAGAAAATGTCAGAGACGTCTCTTTTCACCTCTGCCTTTAGGAGAGCTGTAATAGCAGTGGGAGGAGATGGGGTTGAGAAAAACAGCTTGTGAGGGTAGCCACGAGGGCTTCCTGAGTTAGCCTTAGTAACTTTATTTACTGCTCTTCGTCTAGTGGGTTTCCCATGCTCGATAAAACCTCCTAGCTGTTTAAGGCAAAGGTGGCTGAGATCATTGAATATATTCCAGGAGGGCTGGAGAAATGGCTCAGCAGTTAAGAGTGTTTCTCCTGCTGGGAGTAGTGGCATGGGCCTTTCATCTCAACAGTGTGGAGGCAGATCTCTGAGTTCAAGGCCAGCATTGTCTACACAATGCGTTCTAGGCCAGCTAGAGCTCCATAGTGAGACCCTGACTTAATAACAACAAAAGATGGGGGGGGGGATATTTGCTGCCCAACTGTGGGGACTGGAGTGGAGGTCTCAGTGTCTGTACATAAAAGCTGGGTGTGTTACACACTTGTAACCAGCGAGCTGAATGTGAGTGGAGCAGAGAGAGGATAGGATATCCAGGGTACCCAGCCTCAATGAAAATATATGAGCTTCAGGCTCAGCAAGTGTCTGCCTCTCAAAGAAACAGGCCGAAAGGGATGGAGGACATCTGATGCCTTCCTCTGGCCTTTGAACATGAGTGCAGGTACATATGTGAGCACACATACACATACACTCACATACACAGAGGTGGGAGAGAAGAAGAAGGAGAGAGAGGGGAAGGCACAGAGAGAGAGGGAGGGGTGGGGAGAGAGGGGAAAGGAGGGAAAGGGAGAAGAAGGAAGAGGGAGAGGGAGAGGGAGAGGGAGAGAGAGAGAGAGAGAGAGATTCCAGGATAGCAAGAAATTGTGATAGATTAAAAGGACCCTGTACTGTCACATCCTTTCCCCATGGTTTACAAGGGTTGCAATGCCCTCCTCTGCTTGCAAGTTGCCATTCTCCCCTGAAGAAACTGAACCATGCCACCTGTGAGCATCTCCCCTGACTCAGACAGACAAGGCATGGGGTCAATGGCACCATGGCAATTCGAATATTTGTCTACTTTCGTAATTATAGAGTTGTAAATATTTGTATAGAGGAAATACTCAGAAGGCCTTGTATCTTGTTTACTCATGGTTGAGCCCAAAGCTCCTAGCACAGAATCTGGCCTCTAGTAGCTGGGAAGTAATTGTTTATGCATCAGGAAAAACAGGTTTAAATGCAGTTGCATATGGATCATCCTTGGGGACACATCTCTTTGATTTCAAAATTCACATAAGCTTGAAAAAATTCTAATGGAAGTCTAATTATTGCTTTAGTGAGCTGCACACTTTCCGTGGTAAAATTCCCAGATGCCCAAGAGGCGTGGGTAGATTCTCAAAGCCTGTGTTTTATCATTTACCTGCATTTTCTTCCTCATATTGTGATGAGTTGGTGGAGATGAGACTGGTGGAGAGAAAAAGAGGTAATTGACTGAGTCACCCTTGAGGACACACTGGAGCAGGGCTCTCTTAGTCCCTGTTAATCACCTGATGATGTTTACAAGGCTCCAAATGCTGCCCTTAAATGAACAAACAACCCTACGCTCTTAGTCTCACCGATACAGGAGCCAATTAACTTCCAGCAAAGCAGATTGATCTGCACATTTTCCAGCTAGTTTACAAACAATAATTACCTTTTTATGAAAAAAAAAAGAATACACATAAGTGTGTGTATGTATATACATATATATTCCAAGAAAGTCCTTCTTGTAACTCCATTGACTGATGCATACTTTAGCATAAGAATATTTAATATACTCTAATCATCAGATGTTAGAGATGATGGATTCACAAAGCCATTTGCATGTTGTTGCTTCCGGGTTTTCCTCCAATCACCTTCTAGGCAAAGGGGATTCTTTGAAGACAAAGCTAGGCGTCGTTTCCTAATTCCTCTCCCTGACCCACTAAGCATTCAGCAAATGTACTTAAATAAATTAGAACATATCCATGGTTCTTATAGTATCGTAACTAACTCTATTGAGTTGCTACCTGTTCTGAGAGCCCATGGTCCTGAAAAGCCTCCTCCACACAGTTCTGATGAGGCCTCAGCTGGAAGCAGCCCTGTTCCTTAGCACTTGCCCCAGCACTGTTTGCCTCTGCCTCAGATCTGGATAGACACCCAGGGCCTCTCCATCTTTAACAGCTACCAAATGCTTTTGTTTCTTGCTTTATTTTTTAATTTATTCTTTGAGAATTTCATGCAGGTATACAATGGAAGATGATTATATCCACCCTTTTACTCTCCTTAACCTTCTCCAAACTCCCCATGGATCCCTCACATGTCTCCCTCCAACTTCATGTTCTCTCTCTCTCTCTCTCTCTCTCTCTCTCTCTCTCTCTCTCTCTCTCTCTCTCTCTCTCTCTCTCTCTCACTCTGTTTCATTTTGTTTTGTTTTTGAGACGGGATTTCTCTGTGTAGTTTTGGTGCCTATCCTGGATGTCACTCTGTAGACCAAGCTGGCCTCGAACTCACAGAGATCTGCCTGGCTCTGCCTCCTGAGTGCTGGGATTAAAGGCGTGCGCCACCACCGCCTGGCTCCCTCTCTCTTTTTTAAAATAACTACCAAGCCCAACTATACTACTTAGATTTGCTTGGGGGTGGGGCCATCCACCGGAGCCAGGGCAACAGACCATTGGCCACGCCTACAAAGAAGAAGGATTCTTTCTTCGCCAGTGGCAATCGTCTACCGATAGCTCTTCACTTAGGGGTGGGTCCTCCTGAATAACCCCACACACCGACCTCCATGCTGGAATTTTAGCTAGCTTGATCAAGTGAGGGCCTTGCGCCGGAGGTGACCACAACTGCTGAGAGTTCCTGTTTGATAGCCACATTCTTTCCAGAGGCAGGATTTTACACCATTCCTTCCCTATCTTCTGGCTTACTATCCTTTACCTAGCACTTACTGGTGAAACAGCATTCTCTCTCTGTCTCTCTGTCTCTCTTTCTCTGTCTCTGTCTCTCTCTGTCTCTGTCTCTCTCTGTCTCTCTGTCTCTGTCTCTCTCTGTCTGTCTCTCTTTCTGTCTCTATGTCTCTGTCTGTGTGTCTGTCTGTGTGTGTGTGTGTGTGTGTGTGTGTGTGTGTCTGTCTGTCTGTCTGTCTCTCTCTCTCTCTGTGTCTTTCTCTTTCTCTGTCTCTCCACACACACACCCCAACTTGATTTGAAGCTTCTCAGATTGGGTTTTTCCCTTCGCAGAAGTTTTGCCTTGGAGCAGTTCCCTGCTGATTCCAAACCCGAGGCAAGCGGCGCTCTCATTACCATAATCACCTCATCAGTCTACATTTTAATGGAGGCGGCTTCTTAAACCCTTTTCAAAACCCAAATCAGAGAGTGGATTTTAAAACAAACAAGTTAGCACCGCTTTAAAGCCCATTTCCAGTCATTCTCACATCCTTAGCACACATCCTTTCAAACTTCAGAAGTCATTACGGAGGGGAGGGGGCGTCCCCCGAAGGTTTTCTGATTTTCAGGAAGTGTTGTTGAGATGGATTTGTTGAAAGGATGCATTACACCATCTCACACTTCTGCCAAAGGTTTTTATTAGATTTCTAAACAGAAGAGAGATCTACTTTATTTTTAACCATAACCATCGGAAGCTTTCCAAGAGAGGAAAAAGTCAAATGATCCTAAAGTTTAGTGCTGAAGATGAAATTGGGCACCTTTCAAGTAGAACCAGCCTAGAGTCGGCTGGGGAGAATTTGTGCAATGAGGCTAGCTCCCCAATCCAGAATCACAAGGAGCTAACCTTCCCAAACAATCGCTTCATTTGATTCCCTTATTTAGTGCAGCTCCATCCCATTCATTGTCAACAACAAGAAGAAAACCCTTCCTTGACTCTTTTAATGCAATCACAAACCTTGACAGGCAGGCTCCTTACAAACCAGTGGAAAGACTCTCAAACCTAGAAAAGAGTTATGGGGATCATCTTATCCTAACTCCTCTTCAATGCAAGATTCCATTCTCTGGTGTCATTGACAAATGGAAGCTCAATCCAGCTCTGTTCCGAAGTTTTCAAGGAAATAAGGAAGACCAACATTTATATGGTACATTAAAGATAGCCAAGCAGTTTCAATCATACTGTCTCCCTTAAAATGTAGTGCAGATGATGACATGGAGATTTTGAGACACTGAAAGACTTGTTACCATGACACAGCTAGCCGATGGCTAAGGTAAGACTCCATAAATCTTTGGACTACAAATCTGTATTTATTTCTCCCCCTGGCTGCCTCCCTGGCCAGAGTCAAATGACTCTTTGTTCTTTACATGATGTTCCACTGTTTTCTTGGACTGTGATAATGATTTGAAATTTCACCAAGGATGGATGTGGGGATGGTTCAGTTAGCAAAAGGTTTGCCACACAAGTATGAGGATCTGAGTTCAATGCCCAGAAACCATGTACAAATCTGAGCCATGGTGGTACAAGCTTATAGTCCCAGCATTTGGAAGGTGGAGACGGGAAGATACTTTGGGCCAGCCAGGGTAGCTTAGAAGGTGAATCCCAGGTCCCAGTGAGATCCTGAAAAAAAAACAGAAAAAGAAAAAAGAAAGGAATGAAGAAGGGAGGGGAGGGAAGGGTGAAGGAGGGAGAGGTAAGGAGAGGAAAAGATTTCATGAAAGAAAAGAAAAGAAGGGGCTGGAGAAATGGCTCAGAAGAACACTGACTGCTCTTCCAGAGGTCCTGAGTTCAATTCCCAGCACCCACATGGCAGCTCACAACTGTTCCAGGGGACCCAACATCCATGGCAAACATCAATGCACATAAAATAAAAATAAATAAATTTAAAAAGAAAAGAAAATCAAGGTAAATGGCTCCTGAGAAACAAAACTAAAGCTAGCCTCTAGTCTCTGCATACATGCACATATGTGCATATATACCGGCACAAATTCACAAAAGAACAAAATGTATCTCTGTGTAACATTTTAGCCTTAAATGGTGTTTACTACATGAAAGGTACTAGTTGACATTCTTTGTCAATATTAACCCATTTAACTCCCATAAAAGTCATTAAATGGGTGCTATTATAATATCATGCCCCACTTTACAGGTGAGAGGCAGAGCTGGTCCTGGACCATAAGCTAGCCCATCTCCAGACTCTATACACCACCCAGCCTCGCTTCTACTGTAGACATTCCATTCTCGTCTCTCCATCAACAATGAATAAATCTCCTTTGGCCAGTTAGCGCCTGTCCTAGTGAGCGTGGTCAGCTTGACACAGCTTAGAATCAATCTGAAAGGAAAACCTCCATTGGGGAATTTCCCAGATCAGACTGGCCTGGAGCCATGTCTGTGGGGGATTGTCTGGATTGTTAGTTGGTGGAGGAGGGTACAGCGCACTGCGGGCGGCACCATTCTCTTTGGCAGGAGGTCCAAGACTGCAGAAGAAGACTCACTAAGCAGGAGCAAGCCAAAAAAGCAGCATTGCTTCGTGGTTTGTTTCAGTTCCCACCTTGGCATCCCTCAATGATGAACTGTGACTATGTTTTGTTAATGTTTGACTGACAGCGGCTTTTAAGCTTTGCCCCCACCTCACCCCCGATGCCCACATCTGGTAATAGACCGAATGTTTGCCCCTCTCTCATCTGCCTTCTGCCAAAACTAATGTAATGAACTGAATGTCTGCTTCTTATTTACCCCCCTACACATCCGATAATGGACTGAAGTTTGTCCTCCACAGTCTGCCTGTTGGATCCCAATCCCAGAGCCGCTGAATTTGGGTGGGGCGCTTTGGGAGAAAATGAGGTCAGCATGGTAGGACACTCATAAATGGGATTAGTACCCCCATATCAAGAGGCCATACAGCTTCCTATCTCTCTTTAAGCCATGCTAGGATACAACCAGAAGATGGCTATCCACAACCCAGAAGCACACCCTCAACCAGAACCAACCAGAATGGCACTTCAATCTCAGATGTCCAGCGTCCAGGACTATGAAGAATGTATTTTCAGGGGTGATATGCCACACTGTGTGTAACATTTTGTTACAGCAACACAAACAGATTAAGACATTTTCGTTAAATGTCTTAGGGGACACTGTGTCATTTCACACACTTCACACTATCCTTGCCCTTAACCAGGTTCAGAGGATGAGTCAGTCTCCTTCCCTGGACTTCAGGTCCTTGTAGACTACAGGGCCCTGATCTTAACACCATCATGTAAACAACAGCATAATCACTGAAACTAGCGATTCGTTCCCACGTTCTCTGTCCCTCTCACTCGCCCCATCACTTTCTCTCCTCCACCCCCAGGAGTCTATCATATTGTCTGTCATGGCTGACCTTAAGAGGGGAGATTAAAGAGACTGATCCAATCACCCGAGCCTCTACAGGGAGCTTTCTCTGGCTGATAACAGACAAACTACAGGTAGAACCCAGGCATTTGAAATGGTGCTGATGGATTAAAGATGGAAGGGCCCACACAGACAAGAATGTAGGTGGAGCAACAACGGATCCCCACCTGATAGCTAGCTAAGAATTAGATCGGATGGAGAGACCTAACTACAAGGAACAATTTGGGGGGATACCTAATAAGATTCTATAGCAGAAAGTCCACCCGAGCTGATACCCTGCCAAGAAATGATCACGTTTCACCATGCGGAAGAGATCGTCGTCGTTTGAAGAGATGACGCGGTTCATCCCGAGCTGAGCATTACACACAACGAAGCCTCCCACGGTTTCCGTCTTAGCTACTTTCCCTGTTGCTGTGATGCATACTCTGACAAAAGCAACTGGGGAGAGAAAGGACTTAGTTTGTCTGATAGTTCAAGGGTGTGGAGTCCATCAGAGGGGGAAGTCAAGGTGGCAGCAGCTGCTCCGGTCACATCCACAGTCAGGAGGGAGAAAATAACGAATGCACGTTTGACTCACTTTCTCCATTCATACAGTCTAAGATCCCCTGCCCCTGCCCAGGGAGTGATCCTGTTCACAGTTAAGATGAGTCTTCCCACATCAACTAACATAACAAAGATACTCCCAGACAAGCATGCTCAGAGGCCCCAGGACCCGGTGTTTCTAGATTTTGTTCAGTCGACAACTAATCTTAACCACTGCAATACCCTATTGACATGTAATGATAAGCATCATCTAAAATAAAAATTGCATCGCTTTTTAAAAATTATTGAAAGCAATTCTACACTACCCTTTAAGCCAATGAATGAACTCATGGGGATTCAAATACACACTCAGATTTTTCTGTGGGTTTTAATGTTAGTGAATTAGGTATTGTTTTACTTAGGGTTACTACTGCAGTGATGTGAAACACCATGACCAGAAGCAAGCTGGGGAGGAAAGGGTTTGTTTAGCTTACACTTCCACATCGCTGTTCATCGTCAAAGGAAGTCAGGACAGGTACTCAAACAGGGCGGGAACCTAGAGGCAGGAGCTGACACAGAGGTTGCAGAGGGATGCTGCTTACTGGCTTGCTCCTCGTGGCTTCTTCAGCCAGGACCACCAGCCCAGGAATGGTCCCACCTACAATGGGCTGGACCCTCCTCATCAATCACTAATTAAGAAAATGTCCTACAAGCTTGCTTACAGCACCATCTAAAGGAAGCATTTCCTTAATTAAGGTTCCCTCCTGTCAGATGACTTTAGCTTGTGTCAAGTTGATATAAAACTATCCAGCGCAGGTTTAGATCTATCACTTTCCATCTTCCAATAGTTTTTGTCTTGCAAAACAATTACAGGAGACCATTCCTCCACGGCCCTGCCTCCTCCCCTCCCCGTTACACACACACTAACTGCTGGTTTGACTGTGGTGCCCTCATCGCTGTAGAGTTTATTGCTGTGTTTTCGCACCCTCAGTAGACAAGAAGGCAGGAAGGAATCTTGGTGCTGAGTGCAGGCAGGAGGGGGAAATGCAAGAAACTCGTTCTTGTACTTGGCACTAAGTGTTTGTCAGAACCATTGCAGGGGGAGAAATGAATCTGTCGCTAGCAGCATTTTCATTCCGGATGGCCCTAAACACGAGCAGCTGGGCTGAGATTGCCTCCGCAGTGTTCACAGGGGACGTTTACAGCTGTCACATCTAAGCAAGTCTTGAAAACCATTTCTCAAAGGCAGGCTTATTTGAGACAAGCATCTGCTGACAAATGTTGAAAGAATAACAAAACCCCTCTGTCCTGTGGGTGTCTTGACCTTCGTGTTTATTAATGTTCAACTTCTTCCCTCCCCTCTCAATTTCTAAACCTCTTCACCAGGCGGTGCTTAGAGCAACCTGCTGGAGACAAGTGAAACCGAACAGATTCCTATGCTTCTCTGCATGACAAAAGCCAACTCATTAAAAAGTTAGCACATCAATTGGCAGAAGGAGCAGGGAAGCATATTTGCTCAATTCTCTAGTGGACGGTGGCTACTCTTTAATTGAACCCAATTCAAACCCTGAACACTAAATCCCCTTATGATTAACTATGTCAGCCAAGAATACTGTGTGAGGGAATTTTTTTAAGGCACAGAAATTCCTTCACAGACAATGAAGATTTCTGAGTTGCCTGGACAGAAAGCTTGTAAAACCTCCCCTATTCTGGCCTGAGTAAAGTTGGTCACTCTGGGTTTCTCCACCATTAAGATGGCAGAGATAGAAATTCAACTTTATATAGTAAGAGGAGCAAATAAGAAAACTGGTCTTTCCTAACATTGGGGAGACGGAGGCAGGAGAATCACAAGTTCAAAGATAGCCTGGGCTGTATAGACTCCAAAAAGAAAAAAAAAAGTTGTGGGGAAGAAGGTTAGGGCTGAGTTTGTATCTCAGTTAACGGAGTGTTCACCTTGAATGCAGAAAGCACTGGATTCAATATCCATCCTTACGTAAAACTAAGTGCGGTGGCTCAGGTTAGTAATCCCAACACTCAGGAGACAGAAGCAGGAAGACCAGTAACTCAACGTCATCCTCAGCTACATAGCAAGCTTGAGACCAGCCTGAGCTACAAAAGACCCTGTCTCAACAACCACAAACAGAAACGAAAAAAGAAAACTGGCTTTGTGCAAGGAAAAGAAAACAAAAGGACCTAGAACTTATCCGAGCGCTAACACCTCTAATTAACAAGTAGCGGCTGTGTCCTAGGAAGAATTCTAGCCGGTCCCTGGGTTAACTCAGCAAATGAGGGCCGAATAAAACTGTTGCTCCTGACCAGCGTGCGCGCACACACACACCCACATACACACACACACACACACACATGAGTCCAAACAGACTCGTTCCATAGTAGTCTTTCGTTCCAATACGGTATATTTTTAGGGATTACCTTTTAGTAGCTGTAACAAGCAATTTACACGATGAGTCCTTGACCTCTAGCTTGACCCCGACTGGACCTCTTAGTAGTAATATCTGTAATGATATGGCGTGTGGGAGGCCCTGGCTGGCCGGGCCAAGGTGGCCCGCGGGTGACAGAAACGTGCCATGCAGATGTGGCGGTGAGCTGCAGGGCATAGAAAGTCACTCACACCCCAGGCACTGCATCCACGTGGAAAGAGGGTTTATTAGAAAGATAGAAAGATAGGAAAAGAGGGAGAGAGGAAGAGAGGAGGGAGAGCAAAGAGCGGAGGTGTGCACACTTCATGGCAGGGGAGGAAGGAAGGTGAGGAAAGAGCAAAAGATGGAGTTTTCTTCTTAAAGGGACTGTAGGATGGCATCAGGGGGCATCCCCGAGGGGCGGGTCCCCAAAGGGGCGGGTCCCCAAAGAGGCGGGTCCCCAAAGGGGCGGGTCAGAATACTAAAAGTATCTATAATGGAACGCAAAGGAATTCAGTTAGGCCTCCAAAAGGCATGCAAAGAAACAGCTCCATATGAGTATTTGCCTCAGGCTGTGGATAGTTTTCCTGTTTGCCATTAAAAAAACAGACTTCTACCCTTCACTAACCCATCCTGTGTATGCAAACACTTCCCTGGCCTTTCTCCACAGCACAGATAAACAACACACATAAACAGGAGCACAAACTCAAACACCCATTCACGTCAGTTTGCTACATAAGAAGCAAGGAATTATTATCCATTAGCTCAACAACTTTGTCTTAAGTACTAGGTAGTGTTCCCCCAGAACGACAGAACAGTTACTAACGGTTGGTATCTGATTGGGGTCTTTCTAGGTTCTTGGCCTCCAATATAAAGAAATGAAATAAAGGCTCTCACTGGTTACAAAGTAGCAGGGAAATTTGATTTTTTTTAAAGTGATACTACAGGCCAGAAGGGAATATACTGTTAAGTGGGACAGTGGACTGTGGAGGGGCCCCAAAACAGCTTGACCACACAGCAGCCATGACAGGCTTAGGGGCCTAGACACAGCTTCTGTGACAGGCTTACTGGCAGGCAACACCCAGATGCAGGAAAAGACTTAAGCTGATACCACCCAGGGATCCACCCAGGGATGAGGAAGTACCTGATATCCCAAACATTTCAACCAATTAGATAAGGTGACCAGATGTCCTTGAGTCTAGCACACACCTATTTTTATTTTATAGATACCCCTGAATAATTGTCAGCCAATCAGCGTCCTGAACCCTGGAAATCCCCTCACCCCAACCTCTTCTATGATAAAATCTCTGACCCACCTGAGCTCAGGGCTCTCTGCTCTCACCCCTGAGTTGGACAGACAGAGGGACCAAGCTCGGAGCTTGAAGAGAATAAAGGTTTTTTGCTTTTACATGTGGGATTCGGTCTCTGAGGTGGTCTTTTGGGGGTCCCTGTGATCTGGGCATTACAAGACCACCCTGATCATGTATGAGGAGTTTTCTTCAATTGGATACAAAAGTAGGAGTTTGGTTGCAAATGGAGGTAACGTGGTGTGGCGGTTTGAAAAAAAATGGCCCCCAAAGGGAGTGGCACTAATGGGAGGTGTGGCCTTGTTGGAGGTGTGGCCTTGTTGGAGTGGGTGTGGCCTTGTTGGAGTGGGTGTGGCCTTGTTGGAGTGGGTGTGGCCTTGTTGGAGTGGGTGTGGCCTTGTTGGAGGAAGTGTGTCACTGTGAAGTCCGGCTTTGAAATCTCATCTATGCTCAAGCCATGCCCGGTATTTTTTTTTTTTTTTTTTTTTTTTTTTTTGGTTTTTCGAGACAGGGTTTCTCTGTGTAGCTTTGCGCCTTTCCTGGAACTCACTTGGTAGCCCAGGCTGGCCTCGAACTCACAGAGATCCGCCTGGCTCTGCCTCCCAAGTGCTGGGACTAAAGGCGTGCGCCACCACCGCCCGGCCATGCCCGGTATTTTAGACCACTTCCTATTGCCTTGGTGAATCGAGATGTAAGAACTCTCAGTTCCTTCTCTAAAACAATGTCTGCCAGAATGCTGCCTTGCTTCCCGCCATGATGATAACGGACTAAACCTCTGAGCTGTCAGTGAGCCACCCCAAGTAAATGTTTTTCTTTATAAGAATTGCCATGGTCATGTTGTCTCTTCATAGCAACAGAAACCCTAAGACACTTGGGTAATTCTCCGTTTTGACTAACAGGCTTCAATCAGTAGGCCTCTGTTCACTATTGTTCCCATAATGCATCTGATTTTAATCATATACATGCCCAATTATAGGATGGACAATTAGGAATTCTCCCTGGAAAGTTCACTCAGAACACAGAGTTGGTCTTATTACACACTCACCCAGAACCTGTCTAGGCAAGGCCAGCCACTGCCTATAATTCCCAGATGTGTTCCTGGACGTGTTTGGAGACAGGGTGGTGGTGTCAATGCTAAGATGCTAAATGAGGTAACTTTTCTCCATTGTTTAAATGTTGGTGCGTGTTGGGGGGTGCGGGGTGCGAGGCACATTGTTCAAAGAAGGGTACCTGTGCATAGTGCCTGCAGGTTAGGGGTCTTGGGCTGCCAAGTGAACTTTTAGAAGAAAGGTATAGTGCTGTGGGATGGTCTGTATGTCAAATTTCTCTGTTTGGTCAATAAATAAAACACTAATTAGCCAGTGGCCAGGCAGGAAGTAGGTGGGACAAGGAGAGAGGAGAATTCTGGGAAGCGGAAGGCTGAGGCAGAGAGACACCACCAGCCGCCGCCATGACCAGCAGCATATGAAGATGCCGGTAAGCCACCAGCCACGTGGCAAGGTATAGATGTATGGAAATGGATTAATTTAAGTTATAAGAACAGTTAGCAAGAAGCCTGCCACAGCCATACAGTTTGTATGCAATATAAGTCTCTGTGTTTACTTGGTTGGATCTGAGCGGCTGTGGGACTGGCGGGTGACAGATTTGTCCTAACTGTGGGCAAGGCAGGAAAACTCTAGCTACAGTGTAGGTAGACCATGCCCAGTGGAGTCTCAGGATGCTAAACCACTCCCTAGGCTTACCTGCCTTAGAACTAAGAGAATATAGAGGAGAGAGGGAAAACAGATTGATTAGGGAAATTGAGTCATGTGATGACAACTGCCTTTTGCAACCAGAGAATCAGAGTAACTGCTGCATAAAGCCTAGGGTCTGAAATCCCAAGAACGTGGACCCTGATGTCCAAGAGCAGTCAGTGTTCCCGCTCAGGAGAGAGAGACTGTGACCTTCTTTTAATTTTCTGTTCTCTTGGACTCTCGACGGCTTGAGTCTACCCACACTGAAGAGGGCAGCTCCTTCACTCTATACAGTCATCCACATTCGCACCTTTCCTGGAAATACTCTCCTAGACACACCCAGAGAATTAGCCACTCTGGCTCTGGAAACACTACCCGCAGATACACCCGGAGGTGTGTTTCCATGGTGATTCTAAATCCTGTCGCGTTGAGGATGGAGATGAACCATCACCGTGGTCATGTATAACAGCTGATTTGAGCCGGTTCAAGAGTGGATGAAAGGACAGACCACTAGTCAAGATAACCCTTCTGAGATTGGCCGTAAGCAGAAGCAAAGAAAATAGGCAATAGTTACAGAAGAATATACTGTCAAGTACATATTTATCTCTCCCATCCATGGGGGGAAAAAGTCAGTGTGTTTACACTCCAATGAGAAATAGCCGATAAAAAGGCAAAGGTTGCTCATACAGAAGGACAAAGAAATTTATGAACAAAGTCTCCAGTGACCCCCAAAATTATTTGAATTGCAGTGTAGGGGTAATAGGTAGACTTTGGTCTGAAGACAGCTAGTATCCAGAGGAGGGAAGCAAGGGTATGTCAATCCAAATATAAGTTGATATATAGGGAAATACAGACATTTTCATATGTACAATTGTTTTTGTTCGTCTGCTTTTCTCAGGGAGATAAACTATGCCAGCCGAGGGAAGAGGGTTCCTCCTTGGAGGACAGAGAGGATGTAAAACATAGAGTGGGTTCTGGGCAGCCTAGTGGAAGTTGGTGATCACCTATGTACTCAGGCAGAAAGATGCTCAGAATCCGTTATCCCACAACCTTCGTGGATCTAAGGTGAAACACCACAATGCTTAGAGAAATTCTATACAAGAGAAAAAAGGAAACTAAAATTTTTCATTCTCTACTTTGAAAAAAGATTTGTTTGCTGGGTGGTGGTGGCGCATACCTTTAATCCTAGCACTCAGGAGGCAAAGGCAGGCAGATCTCTGTGAGTTCGAGGCCAGCCTGGTTTACAAAGCAAGTTCCAGGAAAGGAGCAAAGCTACACAGAGAAACCCTGTCCTGAAAAAACAAAAAACAGAAAAAAAAAAAAAAAAAAAAGATTTGTTTGTTTTATTCTCTGTGTGTATGTGTCCGTGTCTGTGTGTGTGTGTGTGTGTGTGTGTATGTGTGTGTGCCATATTTGTATTTGTGTAGATCTCCATAGGACCCAGCAAAGGACATCAGATCCCCCAAGCTGGAATTGCAGACCATCATGAGCTGCCCAACATGGGTGCTGGGAAGCAAACTTGGATCCTCTCCAAGAGCAGCAAGCACTCTTAATTACTAAGCTGTCTCTCTGGCACTCTTATTTTCTACTTTCATGATTTCCAAATCATTTAATAATGATTGAATACAAACTCTGAAAAAAAAAACTGTTAGAAAAGTGAATATACTTGTAAGGGTCTGGTTTGGTTTTGGTTTTGGTTTGTTTTTTTGTAAGTTACTAAAACACTACCTAGCATGCAACTTGTAAGTGTGAAATAAACAATCTAAACATTGAATGGGTGTGCATGTATTTGTGTTACACATACCGCAAAGTATCCTAGAGACATCTACTTTCTGGCCTCCAATAATAGGGCACCCCAAAAGTCTCAATGGAACTTTAAGCGCTAATAACTTTAAATATATAAATGCTATAATCTTACCTCCCCCTAAAAAAATTCAGCTTTTGAGAGTTAAATTATTTAAACTTCTTGTTTATATAATTTTGTGGATTCAAAAAATAAATTCTTAATCCAAATGTTTTGTTTCAGTGTTTGACACCATGAATAAGGCCAGAGAAAATAAAATTAACAATTTATGATTTAAAACATAAATCTCAGAAAGTATGTAAGAGATGTGAATAATTCAACACTCAAATTATGGGCTTGTAATTTCTTGCCATTTCTTGCCGTTTACACTTTGGAATCCTTCAGAACTTAAAATGACATTAGGTTGTTTTTTGAAGACTGAGCCACAGTGGAAAGGTTCTCTCAACCTCTGGTTCTTCCGGAGACTGTTTCTCTGAACATGCCTGAACCCTCTTGGGATGCCTCCTCCTTATTCCCACTACTGCTCGGTGTTACCACGAGCAAAATCTTGACGATCTTAGCCTTGTGAGCTGGTCCTGTTGGAAATGCCACCCACCATCTCTATAGGACTCTGCTCTTCGGAGATGTGGGCCTCTTTGTCTGTGAGCACAGAGGTCCAGCCTCCCTGAGGTACATGGCCCCTTGCAAGATCAGATTACATCTTGCAATTAGATTCTAGGGTCAGACCTTTGCAATTAGAAAGGGTCTCACTCCACTGGAAACCTGAAAAAAAAGATCTCTTCCTTGAGTAATGACACTTTCTTTGTAACAGCCCCAGGACAGCAAACAGTGCCTGGGGACGGGTGTAGGTTTTGAACAGAAGCACAATTCTCTAATTAAGTAACTCTATTATAACAGAGAGTCTTGCCCAAGGCTAGCTAAGCACAAAATCTTGTAACAGCATTTTTTTTTTTTAAAACTGAAAGTTTTATTCTGTTTCCTTTCACTTCCCACCAGGAAAATCACAGAACTGAAGAAAGGAGCATAGCAAAGGACAGAGGACGGGAAAAAATGTGGCTGGATGAAGGGGACCCTTCGAAGGTGTGGGAGGAAAGCTCTAGACCAGCAGGGAAAGGCAGCTCAGTGCCCAGAGTCCCCGGCAGCTTGGCCCCGACACTCTTCCTGACTTCCCCCTCGGATTGATGATCAGGGCTGGCTCGGCACGGTTGAGTTAGACCAGTGGTGAGCATATTGAAACACCAAGCATAGCTTCTTGCTGCTCTGTGAGCAGTGCCAGCTGTCCCCTAAAAAAAAATGGAACTTTTAGAGAACATCAGACTCTTAAAAAAAAAAAAAAAAACAAGCAACTTGCGGAGCTGTTAAGAACTCTTGCTACTCTTGCAGAAGACCCAGGCTCGGCTCCCAGCACCCACGTTGGTTCACAACCCTCTCTGTAACTCTTCTTCCAGCCTCCTTGATCACCAGGCACACACATGGTACACATATGTACATGCATGCAAAACACTAATCTACATAAAATGAGAATAAGTGAGTCTTTTTTTTCCTTGCACAGTTGAGGAGTGGTGGCCTGCTTGTGTGGCCAGGGAAGACTGCGCGCAGACCTTGTAATTTTCCTCTCTAGTGAGGAGAATCGTTTCAAATTGCCTGCCATGCCTTGGAAGTAAACAGTGGCAATTGCAATATAAATAAAACAGTTCTAAAACGTTATCAGAAAATGAAACATTAGTGGGAATTTTTCAAAGTAGATTGTTCGGTGGGGGCGGGGGGGGGGGCAAAGGGAAAAACTCTGAGCATTTAAATAAGGCACTTAAAAAGCATGCTTTTAATGTTTTATAACTGAAGTTTTGAAACATAGAAAGGGGGGGGGCAGTGACATCCTGGCTCCCTCTGTCTCTATTCTCTTCTCGCCTACTGATTTTGTTTATGTGTTTCATGAACTCCAGGAATATATTTTTGTTTTGGTTTCACTTATTTATTGGTGTGTAAGAGTGCGTGTGTACATCCGCATTCGCACGGAGGCCAAAAGAAGGTGACGGTGTCCCTCCTCTACCGCTCTCCACCTCGTCTGTTGAGACGAGATCTCTGCCTGAACCCGGGCCTTAGGGTTCCGTGACTAGGCTGGCAGACAGCACCCCACTGGTGTTCTTCTCTCTGCTCTCTCGCTCAGAGATGGGGTTGCAGGCACGCACAGGTAAGGCTTACTGTGGGGTACTGAGATCCGAACCCCGGTCTCTGTGACTGTGCAGCAAAAGCTCTTACGCGCTGAGTCATCTCTCTAACCTCGAGTTCTAGGGATATATTCTTTCATTCATAAGTGCTTGAGAGTGTATCATTAAAGATCACTCATTCGTTTTCTTAATATAGCCAGAATATCTATACACACAACACATACAAGAACAAAAAAAAAAAAAAAAAAAAAAAAAAAAAAAAAAAAACACATTTAATGCCAAGAATCTCAAATAATTGTCTTGGATGGGGCTCTGACTCCCAATTTTCCCCTTTTCATTTATGGTATCTATGTCTTAATTATCTTAAAATTCTTGTCATTTGTTAAAGGCACTAATTCATTTGTCCCTAGGATTTCAACAGTCTGTTACTGATATCTTAAAACCCATTGCTGTTTAATAGAACTATCCCACAGTTCTTATAAAAAGTCAACAGAATTCCTAACTGCATTCTAAATACTTATTCTCACACTCACAGATAAGTGCGTCTCTGACCCCCCTCATCAAAGAAAATTGTGTATACAACATACAGAGGCCATTACAGAAAAACCATAATTCATCACAGTGCAGAGAAAAACTGATCATCTACAACAGCTACATCTACAACACATCTACCCTAGGACTCAGGGAACATCAAGGAAGAAGAGGAGGCAGACAGCTAAACAATCTGTGAGACTGTCTCCTAGAAGTGACAGGGAAGGGTCACTCATAATGCTTCAACAATATGGCTGCCTGAGCAAGTACAGCAGACAACAGACATGTTAACCTGAGGAGGGGAAACTCGTGGAGCCCAACCCGGAAATGGGCAACTAAGGGATGCTGAGGGCAGAGAAATAGTCTTCCCCTGGATGAGCTCCCTAGGGGTCAGCCTTGAAATAATATACATACAAGCAACACTAAACTGAATCAGCAGGTTGTATTTATAGGCGTGTGTGTGTGTGTGTGTGTGTGTGTGTGTGTGTGTGTGTGTAAAACAAATAAAAGAGGCTATGAATTTAAGAGGGAGCAGGAAGAGGAGACACAGGAGGGCCTAGAGGAGGAAAAGGAGAAAAATTATGTGATTGTATTTTAATTTTGAAAAATCACCACTTAAATTTATTTTTCTGTTTTGTTTCTTTGAGATGGGTTCCTGGAACTCACTCTGTAGTAGACTAGGCTGGCCTGGAACTCACCGAGATCCACCTGCCACTGCCTCCTGAGTGCTGAGATTAAAGGCACACATCTGGTCCATTTTAAAATTTTAAGAAGAATTGCTAGTTAGTTTTAATGGTTTTTTTTTTTTTCTTAGAGCCCTCCATTTGAACAGAAGGCACAGTAATACAATCTTAGTAGGTTTAACAATGTTTCTCTGTTAAATCTATCCAACAGTTTTATCTAGTGAAATATTCTATACCTGTCCTGTCCAATATGATCATGTGCAGCTACCAAGCTCTTGAAATATCACTACTGAGGCTGGGAATCTAAATATCTTGTTTTGCTTCCTTTTTGTTCTCTTTATTTTAGATAGCTGCATGTAAGCACGTGGTGCCTGATTGGACTGCTCAGTTCCAATTAGGAATGCCACTAAGTTTCTTTGATCTGTTCCCTTGGAGAATTGGGGTCTGTTCTTCCCTCTCTCAGCCTAGATGACGCACTTGTGACCATGTGCACTATTACATAAAAACATTATGGCTGTGATACAACTTCCAGGTCTAATTCATAAATGTCCTTTCAACTTTACCGACGTTTTTCCAGGTGGCTTCTGTGGATGTTCATCCCAGGGAACGCTAACTATAGGAAGTCCAGACATGCTCAGAGTGCCACACTGGAAAAGTCACACACAAAGGCCAGGGACACTTCCACCTCATCCCCAGTAAGTCACCGGGCTTATAAACCAAGTCCACGGGGATCCCCCAAACCAGCCCTTCAGCCGGATTGAGTGTATCAATATATGATGGACAGAACAAAATAATGTTCGGCCATTCCATACTCAACTTCCCATTTAGCAGAATTCATAAGAATGAATGATTGTTCTTCAATGCCATGAAGTTAGTAGTATGGTTTGATACACACTGCTGACAGGGCAAACCTTGGCACCTGGGACTGAGATGCAATAGCAGCAACACTAATAATAATAAAGCATGTGGCGTTGACACTGAGAATAACCATTGGAAAGAAACTCAAAAACCCTTGAGTTGCTTGAAGAAGGCTGAGTGAATCCTTTCTGCACTATATAGATATACATAGTAACACATATTCTTGGCTTATATCCCTGAAGATATAAATTCAATAAATCTGAGGTGAGATTTGAGTATAGATTTAAAACAAATCACCTGAATTGGATAATAGTTAAAAATTATTCATTAAATCCTAGTCAGCCATAATCCATAAACAATTTAATGAGAGGTTTAAAATGCAAAGAAATATACAGACAAAAATAATCATTGCAATATAATTTATAATAAAAATTACAGCGAAAGATCTAAATATTCAGTAACAGGTAATTGGCTTAAAATATGGTGAAAACTTGTTAGAATATCAAGCAACCAACAAAATAATTTCTCTAGGAAGCAATTATGTAGACAATTATTACTAATGATATTAAATATCTGAAATACATATGAACTGATGACAACTATTAAAAAATATACAGAGGAAAAATACAATTGAAGAAAATACAACAAAATATTAGCATACTTTCTGGTTGCCCTAGTTTATGTTCTAACCCTATGATAAACCCAGTGACTAAACGCAACTTGGGGAGAAAAGGATTTCTTTGCCTTACAGGTTGCAGTTCATCACAGAAGGAAATCAGGGTAGAAACTCAAACCAGGAACCTGGGTGGAGGAATGCTGCTTACTGGCTTCTTCTCCATGGCTTGCTTGCTCAACTACCTTTTCATACAATCTAGAACACCCTGCCAAGGGGTGGCATCACCCACAGTGGGCTGGACCCTCCCATGTAAACCATGAATCAAGAAAATGCCCCCAAGACTTGCCCACAGACAAAACTGATGGAGGCACTTCCTTAGCTGATATTGCCTCTTTCCAGATAACTCTAGTTTGTGTCTAACAAAAAAAAAAAAAAAAAAAAAAAAAAAACCAACACAATGTCCAAGTGGTAAGAATAGTAATTTTTGTTTTTGTTATTTTTCATTTCACTCTGCATGGCATATGTTTTAAATTTAAAAAAACAGAAAAGCTCTGACTCCTGACTATCTGAAGTCCTTCCCTACCCCAGGGTCATCCACTACCAGGAGAGATGATGGTCAGACTTTTGTTCCATCTTCTACCATCCTCTGTGGGGAACTTTCTGGCTGGGGAGACTTCAGCTTCTCCTGTGTTCTCAACTCTGCTTGACATTAGACCAAGATCCATGTATTGTAGGAGTTTCCAAAGGTCGGCTTCTTGACTGACCTGGCTTCTCTCTTGGGAAACCACGGAGCCCCCATAACAACACACATTAATCACTCGCAGCCAAAACTGACGGGTGGGGGGGTGGGATTCACGAGGCCTGAAGCTTTTAGACTTTGCAGGGTGGCCTCTCTCAGACATTAGAGGACCGCATTCACCTGCAGAAGACCGGAAGTCCAGAGGAACCAGAGGACAACAGGAATGTCCTCGCCTCCCTACCCTCCACATAAGCAACAGCCGGCCGCACAGTTGCCTCCTGGCATGTCCCAGAACAAAATGAAGGCTCCGAGTGGTCTCAGTTCCCTTGGTTCTTCCCAGGGTCACTGACCCACCAGACTGGCTCAGCAGGGAACAGTGGCCCTGCAGAGCTGGTGAGGTTGGTGGTGGGGCCTGTGGAGTCTGAAGCAGAGCTGCCTCCTGCTTGCTTAGAGGGGGGGAGGGGGGACTGCAGGCCACGAGCTCCAGGCATGCTCCTTACGAACAGTCTGGTGAAAATCGCTTCTCCCCTTGTTTACAAGACCCCGCCAAGGCCCGAAGTCGGGATCACAAATATTAAGCTGCCTTCCAAAGAGAAGGTGAAAGCTGTGTTGTGTTCAAGCCTAACCCTGTCACCTGGGTGTGGGTAGCCCTCCCCAGACACATGGGTGGAAACTCAGTCACCGGGAGAACATTTATGAAAGCGGCCTCAGAGAGCTGCCCTGCCACTTTCAACCACAACTTCCCAACTGCCTATTGCTTAGGAGATGCCCAGGCTAAATTTTATGATAGCAGCCTGAGAGACTAAAATAGCTAGATTTGCGCCTCCTGAGTTTTCTTTTGACAGTCGGCCTGCAACTCATTCTTTTCTTAGTGATCAAACCAAGAAGGGGCTCTTGTGTGATATTTTGTTTGTGTTCTGGCCAATAAAGCTTTCTTGGGAGTCTGAGGGTGAAGCTAGCCACTAGTTAACCATAGAGGTCTGGAGGTCTGTACAGACAGGAGACAGGAAGTGATATACGGTGGGTGCAGAAACAGACTCTCCTCCCTCTTGGTCAGAGGACTCAGAGACGTAGGAAGTGGCCGTGGCTGCTCCCTTGCTTCTATGATCTTTCAGCTTTCACCCCATATCTGACTCCTGGTTTTTATTGATAAGATTAGGATTACGCTTCAAGGGACCTTCAGAAGAATTCTACCCACCAGCTTGCACAAGATACAGTATCTCTCCAGCACATGACCTGGAAACAACACTAACCCTTCTAGCCAAGGCAGACGGTGCTGCCATTGTGACCACAGGTAGAGGAGCACTCTCCAAGGACCATCAGGAAGTGGCCTTTCGTTTGGTGTCGGTGGAGAAGAGAAGTCTCACAGTGCTCAGTGTTTCCTGAAAGCTGTCAATTTATGTCCGTTGTGTGACTGTTCAACCTTCACCAGAGGAGGGGCATTCAGACAAAGTCTCACGTAGCCCAGGCTTATGTAGCTGAGGCTGACCTCAAATCAGGTCCAAGGAAATAGAAGAGCTCACCAGCATTTACCAGAATGTCCGAGTTAACTCATTCAACTAAATACCTAACCACAAACCCATGACACTCATCTAAACAGGGGCAGGTATTACTGTCACATTGAAAGCTGCTTCACACAAAGCACTTTCTGTGGAGGCTGGAGCGCCAGGCTTCCTTCCAAGCTCAGAGTGATTGAAGGAGTGAATCACAAGAGGGAGAACAGTCCAGAAACAGTAAGCCTTACCTTTGCTTTCCTTGTAAGATCCATCCTTAAATCCTGGGGCTGCCTGAGAATTGAGAATTGTGAGCCCTCACAGAGCCAGGGCTGGCTGACTGGAGAGCTGGAAACTAAGTGGGAAAGACACAGGGATGGAGGCCCTATGAGGATGGGTGTCCACTGAGTACCCATCTAAAACGGCCTCTGACTCTATGTAGACAAGTTCCGTATACTATTGTAATAGAGATTATATATCTTCGTGTAGGGGGAAGGTTTCCTGTGTCCCACCCAGCCCTGCAGTGGCTAGGTCCCAAGTAAGCACACAGAGACTTCTATTACTTACAAACTGTATGGCCTATGGGTCAGGATTCTTGTTATCTAGCTCTTATAACTTAACTCAACCCATTTCTATTAATCTACATGTTGCCACGTGGCCGTGGCGTTACTGGTGGTCTGCAGGCATCTTGTTGCTCCTTGGGTGGTAGGCTGTTGTCTCCTCCACCTCTGCCTTTCTTCTTTTTTTTTTTTTTTTTTTTTCTCTCTCTCTTGGATTTCCCACCTGGTTATAACTTGACTCGCCAAAGCCCAGAGCAGCTTCTTTATTAGCCAATCATAGCAACACACATTCACAGCATACAGAAAGACATCCCACAGCACTTCCCCTTTTCTGTCTAATCAAAAAGGAAGGTTTTAACTTTAACCTAGTAAAATGACATATCACGGTGAGAAATCACTGTACACTTAGACATGAAGGCGAGCTCTTTACTTAAACACATGATCAGCTGGGGCTAATGCCAAAATAATAGCCGATCCTGAGCAGATTTTTACTATTATATACACCTTAGGCTTATGCATTTTATATACACCGTCATCCTTAAATCTCCTTTGGGTCTTGGCCCCAGGTTATACTTTGAACAATTTAAACAGAAACAGGAGACTACAAATCTCCTGGGGCAGATGGGAGGTTTACCCAGCAATCATACTGCCAGAATTATTTCTTAAGCACACCAGTGTTGTTCTTTTCAAATAGTTATTACCCAGGGTCATCTTGCACATCTAGCAGAATTGTGCTTTTCTCCAGGAGAGAATTGGCAGGCCAGGATTTAGGATGAGTTGTGACTCTACACTGCCCCCTTGAGCTGCCTGTTAGAGGAATATTCTTCAGGGATGGGCCTAATGCCTGGCCAATCATGGTGAACAAGCCTTTACTGATCCTAGCATCATAAATTTCACTTGTCTCTAACAGGCCCGGTTAGCATGCTACTTATCCTTAGGGTGCTTTGGAGGCAGAGTCCCCTTAGCTAAATTCTACTGTGTGTGATTTAATACCTCCTAGGCAATTCTAAGATTAATTCTATAACTTTGAGTTTCTTCTACATCACTCTTCCAGTCATCTTTTTGGAATACAGATCTACAGAAGAGCAAGTCACAGGGAGGTGTTCATGATGGTCAAAGCACCGAGTGTCCTGACTAAATGCCATCACGGTGACACTCCTGGGTGTTCCTGAGGCGGCCTCTTTCCTCAGGCAAGCTTTTGAAGCCAACCTGAGGACACAGAAGCAAAGTGTGGTGGCTTTGAGAGCCTGTGGCTTCCATCTGGAAGCAACCCACCCCGTGACAACAAGCCCCGCCTCTTGGTTCAGTTCAGGCCCGCTTCTCCCAGGCTTCTTCCTCATGTCCCGCAGTTTGCTTCCATGGAGCCTGGTTCAAGCACTGACTTCCTGCTAGCCTGCGCCTTACCACCAGGTGTACTCTGACACTGGAAAACACCAGATGAAAGGCTACATATGGTCACATATCCAGGGCTGCAGCAAGACACACTCCTATGGCCCTGGATATGTGACCATATATAGCTTTTAATCGCTACATAATGAATCACCACAAACTAGAAGGCTTAAAACATCTCGGTTTCGGGGGCTTGGAAGGCCTCTTGCAAGTAGCTAGGCTCCTTGCTCAGGGTGCCACAAAGCTGAAGTTGGCTCAGTCAGGTTAATGGCTGGGTCCTGACCCTTGCAGCTGAGGGACCAAGATCACATTTTCTGGCTAGATATTGACTTAGGACTTGATTAAGCTCCCAGAGAGGGCTCTCAAATTCTAGCCACATCAGTCCCTCAATGCAGTACACAGGGTGGCTTTTGCTGCTTCCAGGCCATGGAGGAACTTTTGCTGTGAACTTCTTTCTTTCTTTTCTTCTTCTTCTTCTTCTTCTTCTTCTTCTTCTTCTTCTTCTTCTTCTTCTTCTTCTTCTTCCTCCTCCTCCTCCTCCTCCTCCTCCTCTTCTTCTTCTTCTTCTTCTTCTTGGACTCATCTGACTAGGCCAAACCCAGTTATAATAGGATAATCACCTTGTGTCAATAGTGTAACATCATCACCAGAAGTGAAACACCATAATCATTGGTCTAGCCTGTACTAAAGAGAAAGAAACGGCACAGGTGTCTGCACCAAGAAGCCACCCCACCGTTCCATTTACCACAAAATGCAGTTTAAATTTTTTTTAAGATTCTGCTTCTTTTTCTGTTATGTGTATGAGTGATTTGCCTGAATGCATGTGTGTTTACCATATGCATGCCTAGTATTCATAGAGACAAGAAGGGGATGTCGGACCCCCTAAAACTGGAGTTGTAAGTGGTTTTGAGCCACCATGTTGGTGCTGAGAACTGAACCCATGTCCTCTGCAAGAACAGCAAACATGCTCGGCCACTGAGCCAGATCTCCAATCACCATGAAATAGCAAGTTTATACACCTTGGACAGAGTCTCATAGATTTGCCCAATCTTAAGTAGCTGGGTTAAAAACAAAGCAAGAAACTATAAATGTTACTCACTGTGGAAAAGGGAACGAAGACTCGACTTTCAGCCTGGTCTTTGCTCTCTCTTTGCCTTGAAGATCACCAGCAGTCAGCTTGCTGTAGAGAACTCACATTCGTAAGATCCTAATGACCCAAGTGTCCCCTGGCCATTCGACCTGTGAACTCAGTGCTGGCATGGAGCTAAACAGCCCATTTCTCTCCTAAAATGATGGGTTAAATCTGGTGCAGACTGGGTGCACAGGTAGAGAACATGGAAGTCCTTCAGGGAACATGCTGTGGGGTGGACGGAGGGCTGTCCCAGCACCTCAGGGAACAGTTTCCTCATCAGTTACCTGCCAAATCCCAGGGGCACCCAAACAAAAAGATGGTGTCCATTCCAGGTTAGTCAGGTGGGGGGCTCAAATAAATGTGTGTATGTAGAGACCCAAGGACAATCTCAAGTTTGTTCCTCAGGCTCTGTCTACATGTCATCCTTGTTGATGTTGTTTTAATGTTAATGACTGGAAGCTTGCAGAGTAGGCTAGGCTGGATGACCAACAAACCCCCCCCCCCAGATCTATTTCTTCTCCTCAGGCTGAAAGATTACAATTACATGCTACCACACTCAACTTTTTTACGTGGGCACAGAGGACTGAACTCAAGTCCCCATGCTGATAAGGCAAGTATTTTACCAATGGAGCTGTTTCTCCGGCCCCTTCTACTTAGTTTTGATGGTTCTTGCATTTTCCATGCATGGGAATACACAGAGTGTTCTCTTCCATGCTTCCTCCCCATGTAAATGATTTTGATTTCTCCATGTTCTTGCCTGTTAGTGGCTGTGTGTGTGTGTGTGTGAGCACTCAAGTGGTTGAAAATGTTCCCAACTTTTGCCTATTACAGATAAACCTGTTGGGAACATTTTGGTAGACTTTCAGTGTCCGTAAGTTTTCATTCTTGAGAGTAAACATAGAAATAAAACTGTGGAGTTGGCATGGGCATATGTTTAGCTTCATGACACTGAGTGAACTTGTCCCACAGCATTGTTTGAGGCCTAGGAGAATTCCAAGAGCTTTATGCCTCTGCTGACACTTTGCAGACCTGATCCATCTGCAAAGACAGCTCACTGTGGTTTTAATTTCTCATTTCCCCACTGAAAAATGACATTTGGGGGAGGGGGGGCTTTCAAATGTTCTTACTAGATAACATGCAGGACATCCCTTGTAAAGAATTGTGCAAATCTTGAACACACTCTACTGAGTGGCTTGGAATTTTGTTTTTGAGTGGTAAGACCTTCATGTATTCTACACACTGATCATTTGCTAAATATTTTGTTCTTGGTGGATGTTTAGGATTTGATTTTGAAACAAGGTCTCACTGTGCAGCCAAAGCTGACCTCAAACTCACTATGTAGTCTAGGCTGACCACATACTCACAGCAATCCCCTTGCCTCAGTATTCCGGGTGCTGAGATTGTAAGTATGAGCCACCACATCCAGTTCAGATGTCTCTTGAAAATGTTTTCCCAGCCTCTGCCTTATCAGTTCATTTCTTCAATTTCCAGGAGGAGTTTGACTTCTGCTCCTAATCTTGTTCAGTTTTTAATGAAGAGGTTTCAATGTCAATAGTATTGTTTTCAAGAAAAATATTATATCTTCAGAAATCTTTCACATTATTCACAGCATCTATTATACCTTTTAATCGCTATCATTTTGTTTTTGTTGAAAGGTGACAAGATCTGGCTCAAAGCCTTGCTCAGAAGTTAGGAGCACTCACTGCTGAATCAGCGGACTGCAGTTCAGATCCCTCCCACCCACATCACTTGGCCTTCAAATGTCTAACGTCCAGCTCCCAGGGATCTGATGCTTTGCTGGACACCCACACACACATATAAATACACACCAATGCACATGTGTACACGCAAAAAAAAAATAAAAATAAAAAATGAAAATCCAAAAATGTATAGTGGCTATATTCATCATGGTATTCACCCACCTCTTAGCCCAACTAAGTCTTCCCTGTCCTGGGCTTCTGGGTCACCTCTCTCCCTTCCCTCCGCGGTCACACGCTGTCACGCCACATGTACTGCTTCTCACATTGCCACAGGGCTGTTTCTAACATGTCCCAGTGACTGTGGGGGTTTTGTTTTGCTTTGTTTGGGGGGGCAGCAATTGGTCTTGCACCTAGGGCCTCATGACTCCCCTCGCTTCCTTAATAAAGGACTCCGTTGATGGGTTTCTAAAGCACTAGCCAAATAAATTTGAACTGTTTCTGCCAAGCCTTGAGGCTTTAAATCCCAGTCCAGAATGACTCGCCCGCTCCACGGCGCTCCCTGCCTGAGTCCCACTCATAGTGACCTTCCTTCCTTCCTGGACTTTTTACCCACCATTTCCTTGGCTTGAAAACAGTCCTTTTCCACCTGGCTGCTTCCTCTTCCTTCTTTAAGATGCAGCTGGAGCTACCTATAGCCTCACTTAGTTTTAGAACCTCCTTAATGACTCCCATTAGCCTGATGCTGACCTTTCCAGTTATAACTTTGAGTCTCTTCATCCATCTTTTCCCACTACATTGGAAGTTCCTCTGAGAAAGAGTTAACTTTCTGCTTTGTGGCACAAGGGCCTCACACAGTCTGTTATTGTAGGGGCCATAACAGAATCAACACCCAATCAAATACGTAGAGCCAAGGAGGGCAGGGTCTACAATTCTCTCTCCCACCTTAAGCGAGCTTGCCTGTTGTGAAGGATCTCAGGTAGATTGCACTGCCAGAAACCAGGTCCAGGAGTGACTCAGCGGGATACCAAGGTCAGCCCTGTCTGGTTACAACTATAATGCTCACAGTTTGATATTTATGGTGGACAGAGGCTAGAGTGAGTCTTCTTCCTAATGGGCCCTAATCTGGGCATTTCCGTGAAGACGGCGTTTTCTGAGTTTTAAGCAGCACAGTAAGGACGATAATACATAAGAGTGTTTTCAGTCACTACAGAACAGGTGCTGGCTTGACCATCCTTTGTGCGTCCAGATGCTCAGTTTATCCCTTCTGAAGGACATCACAAGATGCGGGGGTTGTTTGCTCCTTCGGCCTAAGTGTGTTCACATGGGAAAACTCACCCTCAGTGTGATACTGCCAAGAGATGAGCTTCCACTGGGTTATTAACTCACGGATCCCCCACGAATGGGGTCAGGACCTTTCTTAAAGGGCTTACCGCTCTTACGGCAGTGAACACATCCTCAGACCCACCCATCCTTTCTACATCTAAGGACATCAAAAGGGTGTCGTTAATGAGTAGCGGCTCCTCAACAAGACACCGAGCCCACTAGTTCCTTGATCTATACCCGGGCTCTATGTCCCTGTTGTTTATAAACTCCCCTCATCTTAGGTATTTCGTTACAGCAACACAGATTGAAGCAGGCTCTAAGTCCAACTTGTTTTTCATAAGTCACACACAAAAAGAGATGTTAAAACATTTTAAGGGAGAAATATCAAGCACCGTTTCCAGCACACAGCTGGTGCAATGCCACCTGCAGAGATATTGGAGAAATTGGAACGGAGATTTTTTAAAAAAAAAAAAAAAAAGAGCAAGACCACATTGTCCTGACTCTGCATCCTCCAGCCTTGTGTCCATCTAGTTTCAAATCCCTTACTTCTAAAGTTCAGAAGGGAAGTCAGAAAGTGGAGTTTCTTAAGGACATAAAACTGATCCTCTTCCCGATGGAGCAAGATTTTGTGGGGAGAACAGTCACTCTGGTTCTTAAAATGAGCTTCCACGTCTTAATTTTGCAGAGATCTTGCAGCAGGAAACAGAGATGGGGTGGTGTGCCTACACATCTGACTTCAACAAAGATATAAGCACTGGCCAAACCTGTGTATGCCAGAGCTGGGGTCGTCTCACCAAAGGTTCGGGGGGCACCTGTTAACACAGGTGACTTTGCCGTGGTGCCGTCTCTTCAGACACTGGAGGAGATACCGTAGCTCGTTGACCAGGTATTTTCACTGAGGCAAAAAAATAAATAAAAAAAATAATAAAATAATAAATTAGCCACACCACACTAAACAGTAAGCAGCCTTGTCCCCTGTGACCATAATCAAAATGCTTTGGCCACAAGCTCCCCCAGGAGCTCAAGACAACAGAGCTCCTGGGGAGAAGTATCCCCAAGCAGGAGTCCCATGGTGTCTCCTGCTGTGCCACCTGCACTTCAGCCACATGGGCCACATGCTCCCCCTGTGTGTGAGAATGTAAGGGCCTACAAGCACAGAAGTGGTCCTGGCCTTTGTTGACATCTGTGCATGAGCTCTGGTCAGGGATGTCCCGTGTGCTCAGATTGGAGGCGTGAGAAGTATCTGGCTACAACAGAGAAGGCTGAGCCCTCCCACCTCCCCCAGAGTGTTCCAGCCAGAGGTTTACCAGGACCTCTGACAGAAGGTGAGAAGTCTCCCCCCCAACCCCCCACCCCCACCCCTACCCCGGGCCCATATGATGCTGGCGGTACCCGGTAGTGAAACAGGATGCACCCTGCTAGGATAGGTCCCGCCTTATTTGAACACAAGAAAACACAACATTGCCACTTGGCTCTTGTGTCTTCTCAGTGATGCTGACCGCTTGCTGTAGTAACAAGTTTTCTTCGCTCATGGCTAGGATTACAGGCAGGAAGGAGAATGATGACCCCCAAGGACAGAGGGGCTCTTACAGATATCAGAATCAAAGAGCCACGGGCGGGCAAGGTTATGGTGCTAAAGTCTGTGTTCCTTCACTAAGGCACCAAAATGGTCCAGGCATAAAGCTGGGGGCTGTGGACCCTGTGGGTACAAGTTAGCTAACAGCGGTGTGGACAGATGATAAACTACAGTCCTCAGTATTGAGCTTCTGGTGGTGGCTCCCATGCTGAAAGTATTAGCTTCACCAATGGGGGGGGGGATTGATAAGGTAAATGCAATGGCAAGATGAATGGTTGTTGACAGGCATACGATAGCGCTTTGCCGGCGGCACTGAGTGGCTGGGATGTGGCGAAGGTTGAATTAGAACTGGCTGCTGGACCTGTCAAAGCAGGGGCTCCAAACAGAGGCTCGAGCCCCACCTCTCCATCATCAAAGGAAGTTTAAGGGTGGGGGTATTTAGGCCACCGAACAACTGTGCAGCCAAGGTGGTAGAGACACCACGATAAAAAAAATGCTGCCTCGAGGGCCCGGGGGTTCTTGGAATCAAGCTGATCCATGGACAGTGTGAAGAGGCGCCACAGTAAGCAGAAAACCAACAACAATAGATTGAGGAGGCACAGGAGGCACATCGATGCCATCGGCTTCATCAAAGGCAGGCTTGGGTGTGGAGGTGCCAGCCGCACGTTAGAGCTGTCGAGGGACAGGAACGGGTCAGCCAGGAAACACGGAAGTAGGGAGGAAAGTAGGTCCCACCACTGTCCATTAAGGATCTCAAGCCGGGGCTGGGCTGTGGCTCCTGGCCCAGAGGAAGATGAAGAAGAAACTGTGCTACAAATCCAAGAGGATGGTGAAGCCTGAGATCGTTGCAAAGGATCCACTCCGCAGAACCGTGGTTCGGGGCATATGGGAGGGAGTCACAACGCTGAAGCCTGCAAATACCTGTGCTCCCCATTTGTGCCAGCTCCTCAAGAGTAACAGGTTTGCTCCAAACAAGGCAGACGTCAAATGCGCTGACCATGTGCAGAAAACACAGTTTCTCAATGCAGTTCGATTCTGGCTCCTCTGTCCCACCCCCCCCCCCACCCCCACCCGCAGCCCAGGTCCCGTGCTGGCCTTGTGCTGCAACAGATCGATTATAGCCAGATGCATCTCAGGTTCTGCATCTACCATCGTGCACGGAGTTATCTCCAAGCACAGAAATGGTAGAACACCTGCAGTGGCCACAGATATGTCCTAGTCATGTAGGCCTGGGTTCCCTGATGCAAAAATGGAAAGGAGGGACTGTACAACACACACAAGTCTGGTTCTGGTCCCTCCGGCTGGCAGCTGGGTGCTGGCATGGAATTACCTGAGACGCGACCATGGCCAGGGACAAAAGTCACTCAGAGCTCATCTCCTCTACACAGTACTGACACTTCCAAAAGGGTCAGAGGGGCCTTCCCAAGAAAAGTGTCTCTTTGGAGCCGAGGCCAGGCTTCAAGAGCAAAATCTGGGGACAGAAGTCAGTGAAACCACAGTCCCAAAGCAGGCTGGGAAACGGGCCTTGCGCACACGCTGGCTGGCTCCAGTAGCGGCTGTGACTGCAGTGGTAATGGTGTTCTGGTGGGCCAAGTCATTGGGGGGGGGAAAAGTGTCTAGAGTGTGGTTCAGTATGAAAAGGAGGGAAGAATTCACATACACGGGTGCAGGTGACTCCGCTGCGCAAGAAGCAGGCTATCTGGAAAGCATTGGGGTGCTGGAAGCATGAGGGGGTCAATAGCAGGAGACATTGCAGCTTTAACTGAGCAACAGGAGTTCAGAAGCTTCAAGATTTTTCCATTCGTATTACTGAGAAGACCAGCAAAAGTTGACTTAAAAATCTAATCCAAGGTCAGCTCGAGTTAAAACAAAAAACAAACAAAAAAAAAAAAAAAAAAAAAAAAAACGGGGAGAAAAAGCGCACTTCACTGTGCTTTCCTTCTCTGGGTCAAGGGGCAGACAAGACCGAGGACAGGTCAGCCAAGTCAGTGACTGAAAGCATTCCAGTAGCCAAGGTCTAGGGGAGACAGAACCGGCAGAGCCTGCCACGGCCGTCTGACATAGCTTTTGGTCTTCTAGGACACTACTGAGCGGTTTGCTCTCAGCCGTCCCCCCACTCGGGTCCTTGATGGGCATTATGACGGAAGTCAACAAGGGCCCCAACAATGTGCGAGGGAAGATCAGCTCTACCCACAACAGTGGAATCGCTGTAGCATTGGCAACTCATGCAACGATGACTCCGGTCCCAGCGTGGGAAAGCGTCCCTCCGGGTTAAGCAGAAAGCTGGCAGCTGGTCTACGTCAAGCGAAGGATTTTGTCACCCTCTCTGGAAGCAGAAAACTGAGGCTGAGCCAGAGACTCTCCTGGCGCCCTCCTCACAGGAGTCACTGCTTGAAAGGGGCACAGCACCTCCAGCAGGGCAAGGCAATGGGACCAAAGAACTCACATAAGGCAACTGGCCGCTTTATGCAAGCCATCTTCACTGACTTGAATTTTAAGTTCGCCTTAGAGACCTAGGATTGATTCACCGGGAAAGCAAATACCCTTCCGAGGGCGCTCTGGAGACCTACACAGTGCTACGGGTCTTTCTTTCATCCCGCGGACTTGGGTGAGCTTATCGTCTCCCCGAGTTTCCCAGGGTCTTCAGCTCGGTCTCCTGGAGGCAAGATGATGCGAGTGGCTAATGTATCATCAGCTTCAAAATATAACTGACTGTAAGTGGGTAACAGGGTGAGGTCTATTTGTCCCCGAGGGAGCAAGATTTACACTTCTGGGTGGTCCCCAGGTGGCAAACATCTGAGAGCCGCTCACTTCTGAGCAGCTGGGGAGGAGAGGACACACACACACACCCCTCCCCGCTCAGGGCTGGGCACTGAGCCTCTTTGGGTGATGTGAAGCCAAGGCCGGTAAAAGCAGAAGAAAAGCAGGGCTCAGCTGAGGTGCCCAGGAGGTCTGAGATAAGATGGGGCCACAGCGGGGAGCCCAGCGCCGGTGAAGGGCAGTTGGAACACGTGCTCCTTGAAGTGGCTAGTGCCATGCAGCCTTGGAACGTTTGCACAAACGCACAAACGGCAATCCCAACAGACTCTCCAGGGCCCAGCTACTCCACGCTCCCACGGGCAAATGTTTGGGACCAAGAGAGACCCTCGTTAACTCCCCAGTACCAGGCACAGGGCAGCAGCTTGGGAGATCAGTCCCTACCATCTTCCTGCCCTTTCCTGGGAACACTGCCAATCACAGCCTGCTCCAGGCTGGGGCGTGGAAGTGGACCTCCTGGGAGTATGGAATGAGAAAGCTTGTAGGGCGGCCTGTTTCCTGTGGGTCACCAAGATCGGCTGAGACAGGGTGTGTGCTGAGGTGTCTGGGTACACTACCACCAACCTTTTCCTTTCCAGTAATTTACTCCGGGGACCTGGACTGTGATCTTTTAAATCATGGCTTGGGGAACTCTGTTCTCCAGCAACCTCTGAGCGATCCCCCTCTGATCAGAATTGCCAGGTGCCCTTCTGCAAAAGCCAGACAGCAGTCCCAGCCTGTCTGCAAAGCTCCCACTGTGTATAGAAAATACAGTGGCTGTTACATGCCAACTTTGTCCAGACAGTGCTAAATTTAGTTGTTTTTTGATATTTTCTGGGTAGATTCCTTTTGGGTTTTGTATTTGTTAGGTTTCTCTATTGCTGTGATAAAACACCATGACTAAAAAACAACTTGGGAAGGAAAGGAGTTGGGGTGGGGGAGGGGGGAGTCCATCTTGAAGAGAAATCAGGGCAGGAACTGAAGCAGAAGCCATGGAAATGAGTGCTGGTGACTGGCTTTCTCCTTAAGGCTTTTATACAGCCCCAAACCATCTGGCCAGGGGTGACACCACCTCCTCACACAGTGGACTGGACCTTTCTCATCAAGCAAGCAAGCAAGTGCCCGCTCAGACTTGCCTACCGGCCAATCTGATGGAGGCATTTTCTCAAGTGAGAGCTCTTCTTCCCCAGATGCCTCAAGCTTTTGCCGAGTGGACAACACCAGCCCTGAAGTGGGGCACTCCTAGTGTGAAAAGGAATGGGGGCACTTCCAGAGGTGGCTACCAAGTGTGTTGGGTGGTCTCGCCCTCCCGCTCTGCTACCACTGAGCTTCCAACTTCCTTACCTAAGGACAGTTGAATACCGCCTTTCGCCAAAGAAAAGTCACTAAATACACGTTAAACAACATGAATAACAGAAGGCAAAAACTATGTCAAGATTACATTCCTGATTAAAAAACAAAAACTCATGTACTACACCTTAAAAGCTCAGACCCAACTTTAAATTTTTTAGTGTGTGTGTGTGTGTGTGTGTGTGTGTGTGTGTGTGTGTGTATGCTTGCATGTTCCACTGAATGTATGTGGAGGTCAGAGAATAATTGTGGGAGTTCTCTCTTTCCACCACATGGGTCCCTGGAACTGAACTCAAGATTGTCACGCTTGGCAGCAAGCCCCTTTACCCACAGAGCCATCCTACCAGCCCCTCAATCCTATTCTACAGATTAGAAAACCTAGGCCGAGAAAGTTGTTGCCCTACATTTTAATTGGTGACAAAGCAGGGACTAGAATTACTGTCTTCTGATGAGTGTTGTCCCTAAGAAACCAACAGGGTGAGAATGGGCAAGTGTTCCCTCAACCTGTAGGTCCATTTGCAATGGACCATTTACACTCGGCTTAATTGGTGACCAAGAAACTTAAAATTACATTGTCAAATCACATCAAAATCTCTGCTATGGCAAAGTCAAGAACTCATTCAGTACTAACAATTTACTCGTGGTTATAAGGTCAGAAAAGGAAGAAAACCCAGTCTCTACCCACCGTTTAAATTCATGGCATTGACCCATTTGTCCCTTGCTCTAGCCATCTAGGCTAGTTAATGATCTTTGCAATGAGAAGATACCAAAACATTTATAAATCTAAGGGTGCACCTTGGGTGAATGTCAAGCACTGTATATGATAGATTGGGTTGTTTTGTTTTTTTTTTTTTTTCTTTTCTCAAGTACTATGCCAACCGTGCATTTAAAAAATGTCATTGTGTTGCTGATAATTGAAAATGGATTTACTTAGTTGGGTAGCTTTAATTAGCTTACTGGTGCGCCAAAGACTTTTGGGTGAATAGGATCTACCATCACTCACCTGTAACGTATACAAGCATTAAATCAAAGCTGAGTCCAGCAAAATCTAATTCTAAAAGCCCTAGAGTCAAATCAAAATGAAATAATTTACACCGCGCACACCTCATACAACAGAAGGAGCAGCCCCCTGGCTCTCACTGCTATGACGATCCAGAAAAGGGAAACTGGAGGTTGGCTTTTCTAAACAGTTCTGTGTCCATCACAATGCTGGGGCTGTTTCTTTGTACAAAGGAGTTATCATTTGTAAAAAAAAAAAAAAAAAAAAAAAAAAAAATAGCAAGTAGAGACTGGGGGGGAAATGCACAAAAATGAAGAGCAACTCAAATGGAATTATTGATTGTATTCTTTCTAGATGTACATTTCATGCACTGTATGATGGTTATTTAAAAACTCAAAAAGCCAAAGAATCGAGCTCTCTAGGGATGGCATCTCCACTGAGTACCACTGAAGCACTGCGTTGAGCTCAGCTTAGCAGTCCCCTGCGCTTTGAGGGACTCTATTCCCCTGGGCCTGAACCCCCCTAGCAGGAGAGTGGCAACAAGTGAGCCCTCCAACCACTCAGAGCATAAAGAGGATTTAAAAAGAAAAAAAATGCAGTTCCCAAATCTAGGCAAGGAAGGTGGTACAGGCTTCTGGAAATGTGCATGAGCAAGCGTGAGAAAGGAAGAGGGATTTCAGGAATTCTCTAAGACAGACTGTAGATGTAACCAACCGTCTTATTAAATAAGAAACACAGAAACAATGTAAAAGAGAAAGCCGAGAGGTCAGAGCTCAGAGCTAAATCTCACCCTTCCTTCTGCTGTCCCAGCTTCGCGAAAAGAGACCTACTTCCTGTCGGTTCGTTTTTTTTTTTTTTTTTATAGTATGTTGTTCTGCCTTCTCATTGGTTGTAAACCCAAACACGTGACTGCCTCATCACTGTCTGAATGTACAGCCCCCTAGGTCTTAAAGGCATATGTCTCCAATGCTGGCTGTATCCCTGAACACACAGATATCTATGGGATTAAAGGCGTGTGCCACCACCGCCACACTCTTGCTATGGCTCTAATAGCTCTGACCCCCAGACAACTTTATTTATTAACATACAATCAAAATAATAATTCTGTACAATTAGATTACCACCACAACAGACCACACGCATTCCCATTAACCAAGGCTGGACAGTAGCCATAAATACAAATGCTGACGCTGCTTCGTTCCTCCATTACTACAGCTTGTCACATGCCAAAGGATGCTAACAACAGAGAAACGGAAATTCCATAAGGGTCAAAATATCCAGAAGATTGGGCTCAGAAGACCTTGGAGTTTGCCCCCCACTGCTGATTCTAGCTCTTAATCACGAAGTCTGTCTTCACAGACCAGGGATGGCTCAGTGAGTAAAGGCGATTGCCACCGAGCCTTGTTCAATCCCCAGTGCCTGCAGAGCAGAAGGAGAAATCTGAATCCTACAGGCTCAAAACCTCCACACATACACCATGGCACATGCTTGTGAACACACACACAAAAAAAAATAAATAAATAAAAGTTAAACTCTTATTTAAAAAAAAAAAAGTCTTCAGAGTCCCTAATCTGGAAATAAAAGATAATGGATAATGTTAGCAAAGTCCCACCCTCAACAGCTTTCATGAACCTAAGTGGCCAAGATGACCTAGAGGAGGCCACCATTGTTCTAGCTCACACGATGGCAGAGTGTCTGGCTGGAAAGAAGTAGGCTAAATTCTGTCCCAAGTGTGACTCGTGAGAGGAGACAGATTTCCCAGCTCCCCCAGCTCCTTGTATCATCTCAAGTCTTTACCCTAATCCTCTGTCTCCTCAGCTAACCCAGAAACGAAGAGAGAAGCAGGGTTGAGGGGAGGTGTTCCAGACCGGAGCACCTGTGACAGTCCATGGACCAAAACTGAAATAGCAACCCAGTCATTTTCTCTACAATGGCTGAATTCAGATGTGAATTAGAAGACACCGTGATGGTTTCCTCATTGCTGTGTTAACTGTGTTCATCGGCACGTCTGTGGGCTCTGGGCTAGTCTCTCTGTGTGCTTTCAAGGCAAAGCTGTGTAGTTCACAATTGGTCAGAATGATTGGGTGCCTGTGAGGCACATTCTGCTTGGGGAGGGGAACTGAATGGGAAGATCCACCCTTAGGGTGAGTGGGCACCATTTATCAGCTGGGGTCTGATGGGAGGAGGGTGAATTCTTCCCTCCTTCTTCCCAAGCTGGAACACCCTTCTCCTGCACTTGGATGTCCGTCTCCAGGGTTTTGGACTCACAAGATTCACATGAGCAGCACTCCAAGCTCCTCCCAAGGGTCTTAGGCAAACCTAGACCTCAGACTGATTTTCACCATTGATTCCCCTGGCTCTGTGGCCTTTGGACTTAGATGAAACAGGCATCCCTGGTTCTGCAGTTTACATATAACCTTCTGTGGAACTTGACAACCTCTATAATTGGCTACACCCGCCCCATTAAACTTCACTGACCCCAAGCTGGACAGCGATGGTGCACACCTTTAACCTCAGCACTCAGGAGGCAGAAGCAGGGGGATCACTGAATTGTTCAAGGCCAATCTGGTCTGCAGAGTGAGTTCCAGGACAGCCAAGGATACACAGAGAAACCCTGTTTCAAATAAAACAAAACAAAAACCCTAAAACTTTCAGAAACTCCTAACTAAATCACAATATAAACACTCCCCATGGGCTCTGGAAAGATGGTTTGGGGGTTAAGAATACTTAATTGCTATTTCAGAGGACCCAGGTTTGGTTCCTAGCAACTACATGGATGCTCTCAACCCTCTGTAACTCCAGTTCCAGGGGATCCTTGATGCCCTCTTCTGACCTCTGCAAGCACTAGGCACACATCAATACATATACAAGCAAAACATACACATAAATTCTTTTTAAAATGAATTAAACATTGCCTGTGTTCCTGTGTTCCACGGTCTCAAATCCTTAGATTCTAAATCACAGGCCTGATAACTCTGGGGCCCTCTCAAAAGCTCTACCATAGTACAGAACATAGACCAAAGCTTTGGAGGGTCTCAGTCAATGGCATTTCAAGACTGGCATTTACCTTGAGCCTTAGTGACAATAAAGAGGGAGAGAAAAATAACTTTTAAAACGTCAGCCCTTCAGTTTTAGTATAAGGCCTTATCATGTTTAATTTTTGTTTATTTTTATATTATTTTGTGAATGTGTGCTGTAATATGTGAGTAGGTCAGAGGACAACTTGCAAGAGTCAGTTCTGGGGATCAAACTCATGCCATCAGATTTGGTGGCAAGCACCTTTACCAACTGGGCCATCTTGTTGGCCCTATTAATGCTATTATAATTGACTAATCACAGCTATATACATTCATGAGATACAATGTGATGTTTTGACATATGTAAGCAATGTGGAATCGAGCTGAATCAAGCTAATTAACATATCCATCATCTCACTTGACATTTTCTGTGGGTATTTGAAATTTACTTTTACTTTGAAATACATAATTATTATTGCATAACATCAATCTGCTGTGCAACAGATCTCAAAAGTCATCCCCTCATATCTATTGGGGGGACCATTGCATGCTTTGATCGTTTGTCCATTCCAGCCTTCCACTCTGCCCTCCCTCTCCCACAGCCTATGGTAACCAGCACGATATTCTCAACTTTTCTAATTCCACATGTGAGTGTCTTTGGGGTTTCTATTGCTGTGATGAAACACCAAGTTGGGGAGGAAAGGGTTTATTTGGCTTACATTTCCACATCCCACTGTTGATCCTAACCAAAGGAAGTCAGGACAGGAACTTAAGCAGAGCAGGAACCTGGAGGCAGGAGCTGATGCAGAGGCCATGGACGAGTGCTGCTTACTGGCTTGCTCTCGTGGCTTGCTCAGCCTGCTTTCTTATAGAATCCAGGACTACCAGCCCAGGGATGGCACCACTCACTACGGGCTGGGTCCTTCCCGATTAGTCACTAATGGAGAAAATGCCTTACAGATGGATCTCATGGAGGCATTTCCTCAATCGAGGCTCCTTCCTCTCTGATGACTCTAGCTTGTGTCAAGTTGACCCAAAGCAGCCGGTATAAAGAGGCTGTATCAAAAAGCTTCCAGAATTGTCCATATTGTAAAGTACACAGGGTTGCCCTCTCTTTTGAGACTTAATCATACTGCCTGTGTGCATACACCACATTGTTCTTATTTCCTGGCCCATGCACACATTGAAGTGCACACATGCTGTTCTAAAGGGTGTGAAATTACACCTCACTGTTGCTTTCCTGGAAATCTCCCTATCAGTGAATGTTGTGTGTGCTTGATGCACGTGCGGCTGGCACAACTTCGTGGCGTCTGTTTTCTTCCACCTTCCTTTGGGCTCCAGGAATTGAACTCAGGTCACTGTGTTTGTCCAGGGAATGCCTTTACCTACTGAGCCATCCCATCAGCCCGTTTTTTCCCTGTACCTGTTGGCCTTCAGTAGATCTTTTGGAAAATGTCTGTGGAGGCGGTTAACCCATTGTTCACTGGGATGTGCCCTTTCTTGCTAATCTTTGAGTGCCATATATATAGTATTCTCTTATCAGAATGCATGCTTGTGAACGTTTTCTCCAATTCTGTAGGCTATGTCTTCATGTAGTGAGTTGCCTCCCCTACAATGCAAAGCATTTTAGTTTAATGAAACCCCATTTGTCTGTGGTTGCCTTCATTGTCTGCTTTAAGGTTCAGACCCATAAAACCTCCCTATTAAGCTTTCTTGTTAGCTATTACATTATTCCCATTATTTCATAAGACAATGAGGCCCAAATTTAGTATTTTGCCAAAAAGTGCCTCCTTCCCAAAACTATGGAACTTTTGAAGCTATTTATTAATGAGTTAGAAAAAAACAAACAAACATAATAACCCAGGATATACGTGAGTAAGTAATCTTTCCAGTTAATAAAGCACAAAGAAATGCTTCTCTGCTTCTAGCCAAGAACAAATATGCACTAATCGTATTTTCCAGCTCTTATAGGAAATAACACCTCTCCAGAGAAGAGATGTTACAAAATAGTTTTCCATTCTCAATGGGGAGTGTATTACTTACACCCAAAGGGAATGAATGAGGAATGTCCTGCACAGGCTCATGTGTTTGAACATTTGGACCCCAGCTAGCGGTGCTCTTGTGTGCTGTGGGATGTCTTTCTGTACACTGTGAAAATGTGTTGCTCTGATTGGTTGATAAATAAAGCTATTTGGCCTATGGCAAGTCAGGTTATAGGTAGGCAGGAAATTAAAGAGGGAGGCAGGAAAAAGAAGATGGGAGGCGCCAGCACCGCCAAGAGAAGCAAGATGTGAAAGTACTGGGAAGCCACGGCCACGTGGCAACTTATAGATTAATAGAAATGGGCCAAGTTATAAGAGCTAGCTAGCAAGAAGCCTGCCATAGGCCATGCAATTGGTAATTAATATTAAGCCTCTGAATGATTATTTTACAGGCAGCTGTGGGACCTTGGGGCCAGGCCGGGCAGAACCGGAGAAACCTTCCGGCTACAGTTGTGGAACCTGTTTTAAGAGGTAGAGCCTCACGGGAGGGCATGGGTTACTGGTTACTGATGATCCGCACCCTACTTCCTGTTCATGCTGTTTCCTAACCATAGATGCAATATGACCAGCCACCTCAGGCTCCGGCTGCCGTGCTGTGGTCACTAATCTCGGTTGTCAACTTGACACGCCCAGGAAGAGAGAACCTCAATTGAATGGCTTCCGTCAAACCTGGCCTGTAGTCGCTAACTGATGGAGGAGGGCCCAGTCCACTGTGGGTGGCGGCATCCCCACACAAGTGGTCCTGGGCTAGAAGAGAGGTAGCTGGATGTGAGCCTCAGAGCATGCAGGTCAATAAGCAGCATTCCTCCTCTGTGGTTTTTTTTGTTTTGTTTTGTTTTGTTGTTTGTTTGTTTGTTTGTTTTTTGCTTCAAGCTCCTACCTTGAGGTCCTGCCTTGGCTTCCCTAGACGATGAACCATAACTTGTAAAATGAAATAAACCCTTTCTTCCCCACCTTGCTTTTGGTCATGGTGTTTATCATGGCAACAGAAAACAAAATAGAGCTCCTACCTTCCCTGCCATGATAGGCTGCATCCCCCTCACTGTATAAAGCAAAAAAAGTCCTTTCTTCCTCAAGTTGCTTCTTGGCAGGTTGTTGGTTTTTTGTTGTTGTTGGTTTTTTTTTAATCAAAGCAACTAATGTAAGTGATGTGATGCCTGATCATATTGTCCATACAAATATCACTGTATAGAAAATGTTTAATCTCAGATGGAGAAAATGGTCTTCATGAACACAAAGTTTGAAAAAAAAATATTTTGCAAAGGACTGTTGTCAATTTCTTTTAGTGTAAATTATTGATGTATCCAAATCAAAACCAATGAAATGTAGAAAGAATACATTAAGACCAAATTGGATTTATCCCAGAAATGCACTGTAATTCACCATATTAACATAATAAAGTGCAAAAATCAATGATCAACTCAATAGCATTGCAGGAAACACGTTTAATAAAACTCAACCACTTTCAGAGTAAAAAGAAAAAAATGCTTCAACAAACTAGAAATGGAACTTTTTTAAACCTAAAATAGGATAGCTGCTAAAATAAATTAATTAATTAAAAAAAAAACTAAAACTTACTGTAATGTTCACTTAATGGTAAGATATCTTTTGAAATCTTTTTTTTTCCCTAAGACTGAGAATATGTTAAATCGTATTTAACACAGTACTGGGGACGAGGGGGACCTAGAACAATGTAGGGAGGGGGGAAGGGAGGGCAGTGGCAAGCAGCAAGGTGGAGAGGAGGCTACTACAGAGGACAGGGAGCTGCTGTCCCTGATGGCAGGCTGTGTGGTGTGCGGGGAGAGCAGCTGAGTGGATGCGCACCTGGCCGGCTGGAATTAGCAAGTGCCCTGTTGGACTCCCCATAAGTGTGACAATACCTGAGGGGAAATGAAAGGAGCAGAGATTTACTTCAGCTCATGGTCCCAGGCATCTGCCTCCATCACCTGTGTGGCGGGGCAGAACAATTCACAACCAGGAAAGCAGAGCCAGCACCTGAGCGAATGTTGTGACCCCACCCGCAAGCAAGACCACCACTGAGCCAACATCCGATGCAAAACACATGGGGTTTATTGATAACAAGCAAGCCCGGGCTTGGTCCTTGTCCACTCAGCGGGCAGAGGAGGACGGCCCTGAGCTCCCAGGGGGAGTTTCAAAGGGAAAAAAAAACACCTGCAAACAGGGTGGTACAAGCCTTGGCATCATCTGATTGGGTGAGAGTGTGTAACCTTTGAATTTACGGGTTGGGGGTTACAGTTATCATGTGGGGGGTGGGCCTGGACAAGTCCCAGGCTTTGTCCTTGAGCTGCCATGGGGGCTGGCTGGCCTCGCATGTGCACATTGGCCCAGACAGATAGCTCTAAGTTGGTGAGGGGTCCCAGACGGTAAACAACTGGCCGAACCTTGAGCAGTCAGAGTACTGCAGAAAGGGAGCTGCTGCAAGGACTATGTCTTTTGCTCACGGCCCTCACAGAAACTGCTCGCTCAAGTCTCAGGAAACGGAAATTGAGATCTGATCTCTGAGAGAAGACTGACAGTCTGTTATGGTGTCTGTTTGGTCCTTTCACTAACAGGTTCCTCTTTCCCTCTTATTCCATCCAGGACCCCAGGCTAAAAAAAAAAAATTGTAATAATTCTATTTACCAAATAAATGGGGAATAATATTTTAAATATTATATTGTTATATGTGCATTTTAAAAAACATAAACTTCTGAATAAATCTAAAAATATGTATAAGATATACATACATAGAAGCATAGACGGGAAGAGGTAATGGTGACTGACGTCAACAGTTTCCTAATGTCAGCAAGGTTTTTTTTTTTTTTTTTTAGTTACAGAAACTGACAACTCATTCAAAAATCTTATAACTTGGAGGAAACAGTTTCACCCACAGAAGGGATCCAGTCCATCATGGTGGGAAAGGCATAGTAGAGTAAGTGTCAGGCTGGCCTGGAGGTCAGGAAGCCAAGAGATATTTCAGCCACCCACAGGAAGCACAGAGAGACAGAGTCAGAGACAGACAGACAGAAATAGTCATCAGCCATAAAAGAAACTAAGAGGCTATAAAGCCTCAAAGCCCGCCCCCTGTGATGCGCTTCCTCCAGCAAGGCTCCACCTCCTAAAGGCTTCATCTCCCTATGGAGCAGCACACCTACCAGAGACCAAGGGTCCAAACACATGAGTCTGCAAGGGACAGTTCCCATTCAGGCCACAATCGTAGACAAGACATCAAGATTTACAAAGCTAACAATGAAGACAGAGTAGAACTAGACTTCTGGAGGAGGAAGCCTGCAGCCAGCTCACGGGTTTATGGAGAAGTAAATGACGTCAGGAGATAGAAGGTGATTTTCAGTACTAATGCTGAGTGGAATGGACAGTGTCGTGATGGAGGAAGAAACACCTTCCTCAACCCTAGCTCATAAGTTGCAGATCTACATTTCAACGTTTAGAGATTCCAGATGACAGCACAGAATACTAGCTTTACAGCCTGGAGGTTTGGACAGAGTTCTCGAGTCATATACAGACTATAGAAGGCATTTAGAGAGAATGATTGGTGAATAACCTATATTAAAATAAAGAAAAAATTAAAATAGAAAAAAAAACTATTTTTTGCCAAAATATAACATCAAAGGTTTGAGATACAAAACAGACAGCAGAAAAAGACTACACGATGCTTTCAAATGTACAACATGACGAGGAACTCATAGCTAATGCACATAAAGAATTTCTACATGGCAAGTGGCTTAGTAGAAAATTGAGTCAAAGGCCCAAGCAAGGGAGGGAGAGGTGGCTGGGTGGTGAAGCACTGACTGGGCAAGTGTGAGGACCTGACCTGAATTCTCGGCACCCACAAAAAAAAAAAAGGGCCAAGAGCAGCAGCATACACCTGTAACCCCAGAGCTGTCAGGCTGAGGCAGGGGGATCCGGGAGGAACACTAGCCAGCCAATCAGTGAGCTCCAATTAGAGGAGAGATCCTGTCCCAAAAAACAAGATGGAGAGCAATAGCCGAAGACCCCGAACACTGACTTCTGTCCTCTCCACACCCAGGCACGGCCACACACACCTGCACGAATATCAGAGCACACGCACACGAAATCAAATATCTTACAAAAAACATGAGCAACTGCTTTTCAATGAGAAGATGTAAACTGCTTTGAAAAAACACAAGTAAAGACATTCGACTTGGTTAGTCATCAGGGAAATGCAAATTTTAAAATTGGTGTAGCGACTAAACAATCAAAAATGGGGAAAAAATTAAATAAAAAGGCTCCCACGACACTGCGCAGAATTGCATTGCTATCCAGAAGGCAATATTGTGAAAAATGGGAGCGTCCAGGCTGATGCGAACACACGCAGCTCGAAAACAGCCAAGTTGTCCTTGATGTTAGAATATGGCCACGTGTGTGTGAAGAGGGAGACTGAGAATGAATGCAGGAGGGAATTGAGAGGGCTTCAGAGGTGCCACTCTGTTCTTGGGGTAATAGATTTTCATCTACTGGGAGAGTCTATATCTGTGTTCATTTTATGACGCCCCACCAAACTGCATACTTAATACCTGTGTGCCTCCCTGAGTGTACACTTCACAAGCGAAAAGTTTACTGAAAAAGGAAACCATGGGACAATTTTCACCATAAAGAGACTATGGTGCAGGTTGACAAATGTCTAATAATCTTGCAACCGTGAGACATTACTGAACTACAGATGGCGTCTGTTGGTCCGCCGGTTTCTTTGTAAGCTTTTCCTGACATTGTATAGCCAAAGCCTCTGGGAATTGTTTCACCTTTAACAAAGCATGACAGTAGAGAATGGGCAGTGGTCACCAGAGGATGTGGGTGAGACAAGAGCAAACATTGGAACCTCGGACAATAAATAAAATTACATGTCTTAGTTACTTTTCTATTGCTGGGATAAAAAGCCTCATCCAAGGCAGCTTAGAGAAGACAGGGTTTATCCAGGGCTCATCACTGGGACTAGAGCCCATCACCATAACAGCAGGAAGTGTGGCAGAATGTTGTTCAAATCTAGATGGTCTTTTAGTAAAAAACCAAGAGCCAGATATCAGGGTGAAAGATCAGAGAAGCAGAGCAGCCAGCCACTGGTTCTTACCTCTACGAAATCCTCAGCCTAAAGAGAGTGAGTTCCTGTCTCCTCACACCTTATATACCTTTCTCTGCCCAGACATCACTTCCTGGGATTAAAGGCTCCTGTGCTTCCCAGTACTGGGATTAAAGGTGTGTGTCACCACTGCCTGGCTCTGTTTCCAGTGTGGTCTTGAACTCATAGAAATCCAAACGGGTCTATGTCTCCCAAGTGATAGGATTAAGGGTGTGTGTCACCACTGTCTGGCCTCTATGTCTAGTCTAGTGGTGGGCTCTGTCCTCTGATCCTCAGGCAAGTTTATCAGGGTCCACAATATATCACCACAGCAGCAGGAACAGCAGAGAGCACAAACAGGAAACAGAGAGCACACTGGAAATGGCATCAGGTCTTTAAACTCTCAAAACCTGGCCCCTGTGACATACTTCCTGCGGCAAGGCCACACCTCCTAAACCTACTCCGAGAGTGTCACCAACTGGAGAGCCAAGGATTCAAATGTCCAGGAATATAGAAGGCACCTCGTTCAAATCACATTACAGTCAGATAAGAGCTGTTCTCTCGCGTAGCATCGTGACTGTGTCTAATAACGTGATGTGAATTTCAAAATAGCTAAAAGATATAATTTTTATAATCACAAAGCAATAGTGAATAATTGAAATGTAATATATATACTAATTAGCCCAATTTTGTCATTTTGTGATGTATATATGTATTGAGACATTACATTGTATTTTTACAAATATATATAATTATTCGTTGCTTAAAGATAAAATTTGGGGGGGAAAAATTTGAGACAGTGTTTTTTCTGGGTAGCTCTGGCTATCCTGGAACTCACTCTGTAGACCAGGCGGGCCTTGAACTTAAAAGATCTGCCTGCCTCTGCCTCCCGAGTTCTGAGATTAAAGGCATGTGCCGCCACCACCCTGTAGCAGGAATCTTAAAAGTTCTTATTAATAAAAATCAAACCTGAGGCTAGTTATTGGGGTCAATGCTGGTAGATCAGAGAGACAGAACAAGCCACAGCTAACCTCACCTGGCCAGATCCTCAGCTGGTCCTGTTTCCTCAGACTGGAAGCCTCTGAGTCCTCATCCAGAATGAATCTCAGCTGAACTGTGCTGCTCGAAAGCCTGAAGCTTAACCAGCTACATGCTTAACCAGCCAAATGCTGCTAGTTTCTGGTCCTCATGCCTTATATATCTTTCTGCTTTCTACCACCACTCCCTGGGATTAAAGGCTGGCTTTCTGGGACTAAAGGCGTGTGTCACCATGCTTGGCTATTTCCAATGTGGCCTTGAACTCACAGAGATCCAGAGGGATTTCTGTCTCTGGAATGCTAGGATTAAAGGTGTGAGTGCCACCATTTTCTAGCCTTTGTATTTAGTGGCTGTCTGTTCTCTGACCCCAGATACATTTATTAGAGTACACAATATTTTGGGGAACACAATACCACCACACCACCCAGTCAATTTTTTTTTTAAATTTTGTGTTTTTATAAAATACAAATATTGAAAATCTGAAGCTTTGGTTAGTCTTTTTCTCCAGATACCCGTCAGGTCTTGAGCACCCGAGAGCTGGGAGGTAGAGGCGGTGATAGGCTGTTATAGAGCTCAGCTGACATAGAGCCCTTGGAAGTTGTTGCTATAACCTTACCATGCACAAGGGGGCGCTTGCAGCACAGCAGCAAGCGGACACTTCCCTTCTGAAACCTCTCCAAGGTGCAGCAGCCCAGACAGTCCCGCCCCAGAAGGAAGAGCCTGTTTGTACTCAGTCAGCCCGCCAACAGCACCCGACCTGCCTCTGCTCGAGCTGACACCCTTCGGATGCCCATGGCAAGCCCCTCTCTAAATAGCAGCTTTTCAAATACAGGACGCAGATACAAAAGCAGTCTCCCTCCTCTCAACAGCCTTCGTCCCTTAGCACAGTCAATTAGATGGCGTCGTACTGGGAGAAGCGCGTTTCTTGTTCCTCTATGAACATGGAATGGGACTGAGCAGATTTCTCCAGAGTCAGGGTGAGGAGATGAGTGCAAGCCAGGGTTTTGTTTTGACGGGCAGAGCATCATGTCCGATACCCATTCTGCCTAGTATTGAAAGGCAGATACACTCTCTGCGACTGAAAAAAAAAAATCCACACTTGGTTCACCTTGAAACCTGAAATTCTCATATAAATCACAGTTTTGCGTTAGGGCAACTAAGATCGCCATGAGAAGACAGATGTGATCGGACAAGAGCCCCACCCCACCTGCCCTGGGCATGGAGGACTGCTGCCTTTGGAGTTTACATAGAGAAACCGAAGGCAGGGATCAGGAGGCAGGGGCGTCAGAGGAGAGTGAAGGGCCCAGAAGGACCCGTTCCTTCACCTCCATGAACTTAAACCTCCAACACCATTGGGTTACTAGAGGGCACCGGTCCCCGTAAGCAGACTACAGGACATACCTTAGATGACAAACCTAGTTGGGATACCAATATGTGAGACACTTGTAAGAAACCATGGGCTGAGTGACGGCATAAACTCCGAGGAAGCCAAGGACACTGAAGGAGGGGGCGGGGATGAGTAGGTAGCCAGGCAGCAAGGACAGGTGGCTTTCCATCAGTAACTCCATGAATGAGTAGGTGGATAGATGGACGCTCGCTATGTGACAGAATACTCTTTCTTCTAGTGGCCTGTGTTTTCAAACCTTGGTCCCCAGAGTGGCGTTATGGAGGGCAGAAGAGCTTTTAGGGGGTCCCTAGGTCACTGGGCACGCAAACCCTTAAAGGACGCGATGCTGGCATCCGCTCTCCTCCTCTCTCTGCTCCCTTGTTCATGATGTAATAAGCAGCATCGTTCTGCAGCACACCACCCCCAACCTATACACACACTTGCACACCTCCACACCCCCAACTGGGCCACTGCCACCAAAGACTCAAAGAAATAGGTCTGCCCAATCTGGCATTGGAAGCTCCCAAATCATAAGCCAAAATAAAACCGCATCCCCAGTATTTTGTCGCAGTGATGGAGAGTGGCCATTCCCCCAGCTTCCGTGCCCGTGACTGCTGGGTAAGTGGGTAAATCATCCCAGCCCTAATTGGCCCCATGCTGGCCTAAATTTGGCAAGTGCCGAAGGACTGACTGGAAAGCCTGGTTTGGACTTGAGGCATCCATTTCCAAATAACTGAGTCAGCTGTGTCGGGGCGGGATATGGGGCTATTTAGCAACTAAAGACAATGCAGTCTGGGTTGTCTGTCTTTAAACAGTGGCAGCAAAGGTGGGCCACTGGAACCTGGTGTATTGACAAGTGAGATTAGCTCTTTTACAAGCTTTTTCTTCTATAAACGTTTAAACAAAGGTGTGCCCAGGATAAGGCTTTGAGACCTAAGTAAAGGCTTTATCAACCAGCGTGTTCCAGCTTCTGTAGCATTCCTTTAGGTAGCAGCTACAGAGAGGATGACTAAAACAGCTGCCAGAGGGTAAGGGATGCACCCACAAGAGGTAGATAGAATTGGGAACAGAGCCCGTGATTTGCTGCATCTAGGACAGTGTGACCCTATCTTGCAGACCATTGAGAGTAGGCATTTTCACTCTGACACCAGTAGGAGGAGCTGTTTTAAACCCTCCTGTCTAATCTAGAACGGAAAAGTCCACAAATGTCTCTCTCTCTCTCTCTCTCTCTCTCTCTCTCTCTCTCTCTCTCTCTCTCTCTCTCTCTCTCTCTCTCTCTCCTCTCTTTCCTAGTCACACCTGAGACCATATGCAATGAATTCAGTTAGAGCAATTGTTGATTTAAAAGTTGATTTGGATCTAAATTTTTTTTTTTAAAAAAAGGATTTCTTTAGCCAGTTTTTTTTTTTTTTGCTTAAAAAGATAATTATGCTTTGAGATAAAAGGCATTAACTATATCCCTAAGTAATGGATTTTGAACTTTGCAAGATTTATGCCTGTTCCTTCATATTTAAAGACACTCGGCTCAGAAGATTGCAAAGTTAAGTAGAAATGACAATTACCCAACTTAGACTTCCCTGAAAGCCTTTGGAACCGGGAAGTAATCCAGTGGGGTTTCTTTTCTTTTTAAAGAAGAATAGAATGGAATCACAGAAATCAGATGTCTACAACAAAGAAAAGCATTCAAAATTTGCCTCAAGACCCAGCAGATAATGTCTGGAATATACTTCATCAAGTACTTATTATGTACTTGGTTGGATTTTGTTTGTTTAATTTTATGTGTATGGATATTTTGCCTGCATGTACTGTGAATGTACCACGTGAATGCCTGGTGCCTGTGCAGGCCAGAAGAGGGCATCAGATCCTCTGGAACTGGAGTTACAGACAACTGTAAGCTACCATGTGGGTGTGGGGAATCAAAACCAGGTGCTCTGGAAAGGCAGTCAGTGCTCTTACTGCTGCGCTGTCTTCCCTCCCTCAATTTTTAGACACCTGATAACTATTGAGCACTGCACTCACTTACACAAACCCACACATAATTAAAAGTAAAAAAAAGCCGGGCGGCAGTGGCACACGCCTTTGATCCCAGAACTCGGGAAGCAGAGCCAGGTGGATCTCTGTGACTTCAAGGCCACCCTGGTCTACTGAGTGAGATCCAGGACAGGCACCAAAACTACACAGAGAAACCCTGTCTCCAAAAACCAGAAACCAAAAACAAAAACCAAAAAAAGTAAAAATATATATATATATAATCATTTTTTAATCAATAAATATACATATATGTATGCACAACCTTGTTTTCTGATTCCCCAGGTGTTCACAAGCTCAACAAATAAGAACTGCACTGTGTGTGTGTGTGTGTGTATGGGTGGTCTTGCTAGCCAGCCCATTCAGGGAATCCTGCCTCCCCCTGCTGAGGCTAGAAATACAAATGGGCCACCATGACCCTCCATCACTTACATGAGTTCTGGGGATCCAACCCCAGAACTTGACACTTGTGTGGCAAGTACATTACCTACCGCACTCTCTCTCCAGACTTGTACTTTCCCTTTAAAAAGGAACTTCGCTTTGTGAAGCAGCGTGTCCTATGTGCCCAGTGAGCAGCTGTTCACGACCAAGTTGGTCTTTTTGTGGTAATTTCAGTTCGAAGGAAATCTAAAGCCTCTCAAAGGTGAGAAAGGAAGGCTGTAATTTCTAGCGCTGACATCTCCAACACCTGCTGCTAATCAAACACCTGCACTCAGGCATGATGTGGAGGCTCCTGTGATTGGCCATTTCAATGGCTGTCTCCAGAGATCACTGTCCCAGCTGAATATCCAGGGACCACATTCATCAAAAGAGTAATTTGGGCAGAAAGTGACTGTTTTCCCAAAGCCAGAGGGATGGCATCACAAAAAAAAAAGAAAGAAAGAAAGAAAGAAAGGAAGAAAGAAAGAAAGAAAGAAAGAAAGAAAGAAAGAAAGAGAGAGAGAAAGAGAGAAAGAAAAGAAAAGAAAGACAGTGTCTTTAAAGTCAAGTTTGTTGTCTATGGGAATAACGGGAAAAAAATTTTAATTTTTACTATTAAAAGGAAAGGAAACTATCCATTCTTTACAGGTGGTTCCAAATGCCCTGTATTTGCTTGACCACTCATTATATTTGTTTGTTTGCCTGCTTGCTTGCTTCGTGTGTGTGCACATAAAAAGATCAAAAGATGTCAGAACACTGTCCAAAAAAAAAAAAAAAATGACGCATGGTGAACAATGCCTTGGGGGAACTGAGAGAGAGGCTCCAGGGAAAAGGCAGGGGGCCTTTTACCTCAGGTGCATTTTGTTCCCTGGATTGTCCTTGGATGTGATTCTGTGCCTCCTATGAGAAACGTTTCATTCAATTTAAAAGACGTGTTTATTCTTGTCGGATGTCGGAACACAGCTATAGAACCCAATCTGGTGAAAGGGTATGCTGAGTGCTGTGCTCTGTTGTGGAGGCTTCCTAGTGAGATCTGAGCCTGCCTTACACAGCAGGGCTGCCTTCGGGGATGGCTTGACCACGGGCATGCTCACCAGGTGTCTGGGACGTCTATACTCTATACTCGTGTGCTGGGGGAGGTCTTTTGCTGCACCCCTTGGCACTTCTTTCTTTAAAAAGTCCTTTAGTAGAGACAGAAGGGGCTGGTGGGCTGAGACCCAGTCCCTACGTTTCCTATCAGTCTCTCTCACTTTCTATCTACAAATTTCTCACTTCTCCCTCCTCAAGAGTACCCTAGGGGGAAAAGAGGGAGCAAGTCTCCCTCACTCAGTGTACCCTGAATCTGGATATGGTCTTCTGCCTTGCCTTCATGTTTTCCCAGATAGAATCTACAGTACATGCCAGGCAACTGTGTTTAAATGGGTGTGTGGTGATACATTGTGTACATTATAAACTTTACCTGAAGATCAGAGAGACAAAGGAACAAGCCACTGCCACGTCTCACCTTGCCAACTCCACGAATCCTCTGACTGAATGTCTCTGAGTCCTCAGCTGAAAAAGCATTAGTTCCTGTCTCCCTTATATACCTTTCTCCACCCAGCCCTATCACTTCCTTCTTAGTGCTGGGATTAAAGGCGTGTGTGCTTCCCAAGAAAAGGCATGGGATCTCAAGTGCTGGGATTAAAGGTGTGTGCCACCACTGCCTGACTCTGTTTTCTCTTCTAGACTGTCTCATATAGTCCAGGATGGCTTTGAACTCACAGAGTTCTAGGATTAAAGGTGTGTGCCACCACTGTCTGGCCTGTATGTTTAATCTAGTGGCTCTTTCTGTTCTCTGATCTTTAGGCAAAGTTTATTAGGGTACACAATATGTCACCACACTGGTCTGTCTTCAGAAAGTTCTGGGAAAGGGCTGCTCTATTGATACTTAGTATGTGCTTAGTGATGTTTATTTACATGTTTTTCTGAACTCCAACAACCAATCTTGGATCATTGCTTTGTCTGTTACATCCATACACTAAAACTGAAGTAAGCTTGTCTGCAGTAATAGGCTGTAGCCTGCCTCATTCTCTTTTTTTTTTTTAATTAAGAAATTTTTATTCATTCCACATACCAACCACAGATCCCGCCCCCCCAACCTTCCTCCACAGCCCACCCCCCATCCCCTCCCTGTGGGGAGACAACAAAGCCCTGCACATTTCAGCAAAGCTGAGGGAGGTCCAAGCCCCTCCCCCTGCATCAATGCTCTGCAAGGTGTCCCACCTTTTGGGGTAATGGGCTCCAAAAAGCCAGCTCATACAGCCAGCCAGGTTAGATCCGATTCCCACTGTCAGCGGTCCCTCAAACAGACCAAGCTACACAGCTGTTTTACTCATGCAGAGGGCCTAGTCCAGTCCCATGCAGGCTCCACAGCTGTCGGTCCAAAGCTCATGAGTCCCCACTGGCTTGGTTCGGTTGTATCTGTAAGTTTCCCCATCGTGGTCCTGATGCCCCTTGCTCATAGAATCCCTCTTCTCTCTCTCTTCGACTGGACTTCTGGAGCTCCTGGCTGTGGCTCTCTGCATCGGTTTCTATCAGTTACTGGATGAAGGCTCTATGATGACAGTTAGGGCATTCACTAATCTGGTCACTAGGGTAGGCCAGCTCAGGCACCCCCTCCACCACTGCTAGTAGTCTAAGCTGGGGTCATCCTTGTGGGTTCCTGGGAACTTCCCTCACACCAGGTTTTTCCCTATCCTAGTGATGTCTTCCTTTATCAAGATATCTCCCTCCTTACTCTCCCACTCCGCTCCTGAGCCAGCTCAACCATCCCATTCCCCCATGCTCCCATGCCCCATCTCCTACCCTTCATTAACCACCCCCTCCAGCCCAGTTTACTCAGGAGATCTCATCTATTTCCCCTTCCTAGGCATTCCATGTGTCCCTCTTAGGGTCCTCCTTGTTACCTAGCTTCTCTGGAGCTGTGGGTTGTAGTCTGGTTACCCTTTGCTTTACTTCTCATATCCACTTATGAGTGAGAGCATATCATATTTGTCCTTCTGAGTCTCGGTTACCTCACTCAGGATGATATTTTCTAGTTCTATTCATTTGCCTGCAAATTTCATGATATCATTGTTTTTTTACTGCTGAGTTGTACTCCATTGAGTATATGTGACACATTTTCTTTATCCATTCTTCAGGTGAGGGGCATCTAGGTTGTTTCCTAGTTCTGGCTATTACAAGTAATGCTGCTATGAACAGAGTTGAGCAAATGTCCTTGGACTGAGCATTCCTTGGGTATATGCCCAAGAGTGGTATCATTGGGTCTTGAGGTAGACTGATTTCCCAATTTTCTGAGAAATTGCCATACTGATTTCCAAAGTGGTTGTACAAGTTCACACTCCCACAAACAGTATAGTCCACATCCTGTCCAACATAAGCTGTCTTCAGTGTTTTTTATCATAGCCATTCTGACAGATGTAAGGTGGTATCTCAGAAGTCGTTTTGATTTACATTTTGACGACTAAGGATGTTGAGCAATTCCTTAAATGTCTTTCAGTCATTTGAGATTTTTGTGTTGAGAATCTCTATTTACCTCTGTAGCCCATTTTTTAATTGGAATGTTCATTATTTTGATGTCTAGTTTCTTTAATTCTTGATATATTTTGGAAATCAGCCCTTTGTCAGATGTGGGGTTGGTGAAGATCTTTTCCCATTCTGTAGGCTGCTGTTTTGTTTTATTTACTGTGTCCTTTGTCTTATAGACACGTCTCAGTTTCAGGAGGTCCCATTAATTGTTCCTTTCAGTGTCTATGCTACTGGTGTTATATTTAGGAAGTGATCTCATGTGCCCATGCATTCAAGACTACTTCCTACTTTCTCTTCTATCAGCTTCAGTGCAACTGGTTTTATATTGAGGCCTTTGATCCACTTGGATTTGAGTTTTATGCATGGCGATAGATATGGAACTGTGTGAATTCTTCTACATGTTGACATCTAGTTATGCCAGCACCATTTGTTTAAGATGCTTTCTTTTTTCCATTGTACAGATTTGCTTCTTTGTCAAAAATCATGTGTTCATGAGTGTGTGGGTTAATGTCAGGGTCTTCAGTTCGATTCCATTGGTCCACATGTTGGTTTTTATGCCAATATCAAGCTGTTTTTATTACTATAGCTCTATAGTAGAACTTGAGGTCAGCCACCCCATTCTTTAAGATCCTTAAATTCCAGGTCTTGAAGGTCTGCATAGGTTGATGAAACTCAACAAGAAGACAACCTTGGAGAGTCATTTCTCTCTTTCTATCCTGTGTGTGTGTCCTGAGGATCAAACTCAGGTCATTAGGCTTGCATTGGGTGCCATCTTGCTGGACCTGGCCATTCATTAAAAAAAAAAAAAGCATGATGCTAACCAAGAATTCAACAACTATAGTAGTCAGAGGATGTCAGATTCCCAGTTCCTGAAAAATAGACCAGCAAGTTAAGTGATGCCAGAAGTCTGCAAGGTCACATGGCAAAAGTCTAAGCTCAGAGTGGCAATCCAGTATAGTGTCTTGTCTGTCTATCCACCATCCCCTCCATCCAGAAAAGCAGATGGCCTAGGCTGAGCTGATTATAGGCCCCTATCCCTTAGCTCCAGTAGTTTGCCCGCAACAGATTTATTAGAGCCCTGATCCAGTGTTTTCCACCTGACGGCAGATGGAAAGAATTTCTCTCAGTCTGGGGTGTAAAGTATAAGGATGTAACTCAGAGCTTCCTGCAGCGACGTGGAAGAATCTGAGAAAATGAAACCACCACACAGGAAGAATCTGGAATAGGAGGTAGACGCAAAAAGAGAGTTGATTTCTCAGGCTCAGTCACAGAAGTTTCCAGAACCGCCCCTTTTGCTAGCTCTGATATTAGCTGCACAGGATCCTTCCAGTGCCTGGACTTCATTTCCCTCCTTTTTTCCCCCTTAGGCTAGTGACATTCGAGTTGCTGACATTAACAGTACACAGATGACTAGTACAGAAATTAGTATTAGCAGATGATACAAGTGACATATCCTTAAGCAGAATGAGCTTAGTTGACCAAAGATGGGGGCCTCAAGGAGCACCTCATGTCTAGCTGGGAAGGCAGGAACTGGGTACTATTCACGGCATGTTGTATCTTGGTGCACAGACCATAGTAAGATGGCTGCTTGGTGTAAAAATAGTTAGTAGATAAAAGAAGAGCATACTTCTTGTAGCCTTCAGTCTGGTCCTAGAATAGGAAAAGAAGATGTATAATGTATGTTTATATATTATATATATATATAAAGTCCAGGTGGATGGGAACAAATGCGACAGCCGAGGCTAAAGCACCTGCTGGTAATAATCAAGTCACTAAGGGACAGACGTCCTCCCAGTCTCCACCACTAAGGAGAGCCAGGAGGGGACTGATGCAGCATGAAGACCAGACATAAGCAGCACTCACATGAAAGCTGGCCATGATGGTTGATGTAACCCCAGTGCTGGGGGAGTGGAGACAGAAGAATCCCCAGGGCCTCACTGGACAGCCAGTCTAACCAAAACGGTGAGCTCCCGACTCAGTCAGAGACCCCGGCTCAAAAAATAAGGTGAGAGATAGAGGAGGAGGCACGATACTGACCTCTGACCTCTGTGTGTATGTGCTTGCATAAGCACGGGCGTACACGTACACACGTGTGCACACACAACTAAAGATGGATCTTCGGCCACAAGGTGAAATTATCTCACTAAGAAGGGGGGGGGGTACCCAGGAAGGAGCTAGAAATGGAGAAAGACTGAAAACCCAGACTAAACAACACCTTTATGAATTTCTCCCCGAGAAAAAGAAGCCTTTTCCCATTGTGAACTGCAAATAATTGGGATCTAGCCAGGAGCCCGAGGACAGCTAAACCAAGTTTTACCAATTCTGACTCTTGTTTCAGTTGCCCTGAGGCAGGGGCCGAGGATGGGCTGTTAACCTGAGACCATGGAAGGACAGGTAAAGCCCTACAGATTTGTTTCTAGAAAACAAGAAGCTTCAAAGGCAGCAGTCAGTCACATGCTACGGTTCTGTAGGCTCCGTGACTTTCCCCAAGTCAGTGGAGCCCCTCCACATGAATACAGCGTGGTTTCCGGTTCCCCACATTTCCCTGCAAGTGTCATAATTTCATTCTCCTTCATAGCTGAGTAAAATTCCTTGGTATATATGTACCACATTTCCGTTATCCATCCATCTGTTGACATCCAGGCTGGTTCCGTTTCTTGGCTTTGGAGCATAGCACATTGTGAAATAATGACTCTCAAACTTTGATTGTACTCCAGAAACATTAGGAAGAAATGATTAAAGCCACCGGTGGATTGTGGTACTGACATTCTAATGCTTATCAAGGTTTGAAGGCCATTGTGACCTGAAAAGCGACAATCTGATTTTAATGCACTTGGTTTTGTTTTTTTTTCTGTGTGAATGTGAGCAAATTTCCTATCTCTGGCCTTCCGTTCACTCATGAAAGACAGACTCATGTGACTCCAGGAACATAAGAAAGTAAATAATGGCTGAGAAAACTTTTTAAGAATGAGCTCAAAATTAATATCCAACTAGAATGTTTTGTTTTGTTTTGTTTCTCTGTGTAGCCCTGGCTATCCTGGAACTTGCTCTGTACACCAGGCTGGCCTCGAACCCAGAGATCCATACCTGCTTCTGCCTCCTGAGTGCTGGGACTAAATGTATGTGCCACCACCATCACCACCACCACCACCACCGGGCTCCAATTAGATCTTTTAATATTTTCTTATTTCTTCATTTTTGTATGTGTGCGTGCTTGAGTGAGTTTATATGTACCACATGTGTGCAGGAGCCTGTGGAAGCCAGAAGAGAGCGCCACATACCCATGAAATTGGAATTACAAATAGTCGTGAGCTGCCGTGTGTGAGAAACCCCTAAGTTGGAAATCTGTAATTGCCCCTCCCCCACTGGAAGAACAACGAAAGGCAAGCAGCTTCTCCCAGAACACAGCCTTCCCTGGGCTGTCCCTCCAGCTATCATGGCCCTGGAGGGGGAAGGACAGGAGCCAAGTAGCCAAGGCAGAATGAAGCACTGTTGTCCCTCTGGGCCTGTGGGCAGAACACGGTCCAGGCTCCAGAGTGCTTATCCTGCCTGCCCCACTTTGCCAAGCAGGAAATTTTGTTGTCATTATTCCGTTTTCCCTGTATTATTGTATCACAGATGGGTTGGAAATGGCTAAATTAGCCCCAGGGCCTAACAAATTACAGCACCTCAAGACTTGACCTGACTGAGAGAAAAGCATTGCATTGCTTTGGTTCACTTCTACACACACACACACACACACACACACACACACACACACACTATATATATATATATATATATATATTGTAAACACAGAATAGAAATTTATTTGTTAAATTTCCAGAGGCTGGGAAGTCTGAGATCAAGGGGTACACAGATTACATGCATTAGTGATTAACTCCACATTCCCAATAAGATACCAATGTCACATTAAGGAAAGAAAGAAAAACACTTTCCCTTGGAGTAGGTTAGCCAAGAGTGAGTCCAGATTTGAATTCTCTACTTCACGCCTTCTGTGCCTTCTGTCCTCTGTCTGTCTGTCTGTCTGTTGTGTGAGTCTGAATCTATGCCTGCCTGAAAGCTGCCTTGTGAATCTGTTACCCCTGTGACTGTGTAGGTTCCCAGCGTGTGTCTGTCTGTTTCTGTGTGATTGTATGTGTCTCTGTGTCTGCCTGTTGTAAGAGTTGTGTGTCTCTCTGTGTCCCTAACAAAGAGTTCTGTATTTATCGAACAGCACCAAAAGCATCTCATGGAGAAGGAACGGGATACTTTACAGAAATCTTTAGCAGATTTTACAGGGGATTAAGTCACTTGCCTAACTGACCCCAACTGACCCAGATAACAAACACCACGGTTTATCAACCCATACTCACAAATGGTGGCTTTCAAGTGTTATGGTAGATTTTAGGAAACTGCTTCCAACTTCTATACTTGCTGCTTTCAGCAAATGATACACATGTGGAGTCTGAGGCAGGGGCATAGAAGAGTATATAATTTAAGATTACAGCTATTCGTTAGCTTAGGTTGTCAAAGGTGACTACATGGGAAGTCCAAAGCAAATAAAGTTGATTGTCACATTGTTCCCTTAAAGGCAGGTTAATAAGCAGTTTGAGTGTACAGCAGGACAGCAATCTTAAGTCTTACATGGCTGTAAGGTGGGTGTCAGATCCAGCAAAAGTTCCAGTCTCTTAGGGTATCAGAGATATTTTCATATACTACATCAGCACAAAAGGGCTGTTGACAGGTTCATTGTCTGGTGAGGGTCTGGTGCTGATCCAAGGTAGCCCCTCATTGCTGTGTCCTCCGGAATAGAGTGCTGTGTGCTCACACAGAGGATGGCAGAGAGGCAGACTCGTGGGAACTCTACGTGAAGCCTCTTTCATAAGGACTTAATCAACCCATGAGGAGAGGAGCCCTCTTCACACAATCAAGCTCTTGGAGGCCTCACCCCTTGATACTATGACACTGGGGACACTTGGATTCTAGAGAAGACATATTCAAACTGTAGCAGGCATATACTCATTTACCTCAGCAATGGACACAGTGATTGGGTGGTAGTTTGGCATACCCATCTTAAAGAAGGTGCCTGGACAATCATACATGGATTTGCTATTTTATAAGCATCAGTAGAACTTTTATAAATGGAAAGAAAGGTGTGTCATAAACGGTGCTGTCTGAGGAGTTAAGCCATGGATGCTCATGTCAGCCACAGAAACCCGGCCAAGATGCAAACCAAGCCAGGTCCACCAAAGGTGTTACCTAGGTTATCTTTGATGGAGCTTATAGGAGAGGTTCCTTTCCTCTTTGATCATAATCAAGAATATCCAACCTGGGGGCTGGAGAAATGGCTTAGAGGTTAAGAGCACTGACTGCTCTTCCAGAGGTCCTGAGTTCAATTCCCAGCAACCACATGGTGGCTCACAACCATCTGTAATAAGGTCTGGTGTCCTCTTCTGGTCATACATAATAAATAAATCTTAAAAAAAAAAAAAAAAAGAAAAAGAATATCCAACCTTAGAACTCCAGGAAGACAGAGTCCCCTGGACCCCTAAGAAGCCTTTGTGTGAAAGAGAAAAAGGTGTCTGTTTCTCAACCCCAATGGCCTTTGTTAGAAGAGACACTTGAGTGCCATCTGCTGGGACTTTTTCTGTAACAGATGCACAGATCTGTGAGGTCAGTCTGATTTGTGTTCCATAGATGGCACAATGGGCATCATACGTGGAGAACCAAATGACAATTGTGTCCCCGAGTACCTGGGGAAGTTAGACCTAGAAAGTCACAAAAGAAGTAGACCTAGCAAGGACAGAAATTTCCACAGGCTTTAGGGGTTTAACTGCAGCCCAAAGTTGACCTGGATCCTATGTCTTCCTTCCATTCTTCCAGTGGCCCCCAAACTCTTTGCAATATATCCTTTTTCATGTAATCCAGTAACTAGTTCAAATGAGATTTGGCTTCTTACACTCGAAAGAGTCCTGGAAAAATCTGCCCAGTTTTATAAAACTATTATCTGTCTATGTAAGCTTGGCTCAGACATCCAACCTCTGTGAACACAAAATCCATGAGCTACAAACTGAGAAGGTTAGAAGAGAAGCACAAAGGGCTTTGAGACTCTGCTACCTGGCGGAAGGAAGGGACCACAAGATGGCGGTGAGGCTGAGGGTAGTGCTGGGGCCAGGGAAATGACTCAGGAAGTAAAAGCATTTGCTGCTCAAGCCTGACAACTTGAGCTGAACCCCTAGAACCTGAGATGGAAACAGAGAACCAACTCCTGAAAGTTGTCCTCCGATCTCGTCTACATGCTTGGGACATGAGCAGTGCCCATGCTCACACACATCCTACGCACAAGTAGTAAGAACATCTTCAAATGAGGATGATGCTGATCTTAATTTAGAAAGCAAGAAAAAGCAAACTCTTTTTTTCTTCTGCAGGTGGAGATATGAATATAGAAAAGAAAAAAAAGGCAGGTACTTAGGTCAGAGTCAATAAGCATAGAACAGTGGTTCTCAACCTTCCTAATACTGGGACCCTTTAATACAGTTCCTCATGTTGTGGTGACCCCCAAACATAAAATTATTTTCATTGCTACTTCATAACTGTAATTTTGCTACTGTTATGAGTCATAATGTAAATATCTGATACGCAGGATATCTGATATGTGACCCCTATGAAGGGGTCATTTGACTCCCAAAGGGGTCATGACCTACATGTTAAGAACCACTGGCACAGACAGATTAATGAAGGCCTTATGAGCAAAAGGCTCAGGGTCCCATTCTGCCCTCTTCCACCAAAAAGAATCAGCAATTGTTAATCAATGATAAATAAAGTAGGTAGCCATGAAAATCAGTCTCCAACCAAAGTTAATATACTGAAAGATACAATCTGAGATGAGTCCTTCATCATAATGTGTTCAATCAGCTACACACAGTAGGAGGTCCTCGGCTACGGTTTACCTCTAGTAGAAGCTAACAAGAGAATTATTTTTCAAAAAGGCAATGTTGGGGAACAGGGCCTATAGGCAGACAATGCCCTTGTGAATGGGCTGTTTTTCCCAAAAGATTACCCAAAAGCCTAGTTCTCTCAAGACTGAATTAAGTCTCATGGGGATAAGTTGGGTCTTATGGGAATGAATTAGTTGTAGTGGCAACAAATTATAATAAAAATAAGCCTGGCACAGCTGCACCCCCAATCTCTTGATTGTTTTTTTCTTCCACACATGCCCGCTTCCCTACCCACCTCTCTGTTGGACACAGTCATTCAGCAAGAGGCCCTCATCATGGACTTCTTTGCTTTCAGAATGAGCCAAACTCAACTCCTTCCTTTATGAATAATCCAGCCATGGGTGTTTGATTATAACAACAGAACTAAGACAACACACCAACAAGCTGTTGGCAAAACTACCCATTATTCTTTGGGACCAGGGAGTAAATATGGTGAGCAGCTATTCCTAAGCCAAGCCAAAAGCTTTTAAGTACACCAGCCAAACATTGTGAATGGAGACAAAAATCATCACTTACACAAGTAATGAGGTTGGAAATTAAAGGAATCAGTAAAGGATGCAGCTAACTAATTGGTTGGTCATTGGACACAGCAAAGACCAGAACATTGCTATATTTGGAAGCAGCAGATTATATCTGTTTATCAGAATGACCCAGTACATTAAATATGGCTTTTTTTCTTACTTGTCATACCTGGACTGATTCACCTGAATTTGGCATATCATTTACCAAAAAATAACAAGATTCACCACTTGCAAAGCCCTGTGCTAGATAGCTGAGGGCTGAGAAAATTAGTAATAGGATTCCTGTCTTCATGAAATTTGAAGTCTAGGTGGGGAAAGAAAGTAGGCAGCCTCATATGATTAAGTCATTCATTAGTTCACTTACTTGCTGATCAATTCAACAGATTATCACTGAGTATTTACTAAGGGTCAGTAGACAGAAGTAAAGTAAATATGCTCCCTACCTAATAGAGACTGAGATCTCCCTAGGAAGAAAGATGTGAGATGCATTTGATTTTAACTCGCAATTAGTGCTACCAAGGAAAGCTACACCATGTCTTCAATACAAAGGTGGTTTTGTTGTTGTTGTTGTTGTTGTTGTTTTCCTGGTAAAGTCACACCTCTGCTGAAGTTCTGAAGGACAGGTGACAGTTGACCTCACAAGGATAAATGTAATAGAATATTTCATGTCAATGAATGAGAAAACTGTAGTGAGAGAGAATTTGGAAACATGAGGAGGCCAGAGTGACCACACACAGTGTGAGGGAGGAGACAGGTGAAGATTCAGAGGAAGGACAGGACCATGACAGGTTGTATCACAGACATGTTAAAGTTCTTGTTATGACAGCATTCAGAAGCCACCCGGGCATTGTATGAAGAACAGTGCCATCATAAAGACTGCCTGTGTTACAAGCATGTCAACTTGGGTTTGACTACTGAAACCCATATGAAAAAGCTGGTGTGGTGACCTATGCATGCAATCCCAGCACTGGTGTGGCACAGAAGGCAGACCCCCTGATCCAGCTTACTCGACGAGTAAGAGCCCGCAAGAGATCCTTGTCTCCAAAAAAAGATAGACAGCATCTGAGGAACAACACCCAGGAGTGTCCTCTTTCCTCTGCATGCACATACATGCACGTACATACACACATATAAACCCACATTGTGTACTCTCATTGTGTGCGTGAACACACACACACACACACACACACACACACACACACACACACACCATACTAGACAGGGCAAAAGCAGATTAGAAAGGCCAGTTGGGAAGCGTTTGCTCCCCGATGAATATCTGCTGTAAAAGGCCACTCCCGTCACACATCGCCTCACTATCACACCATGATCCATACGCACTCCTAGGGATGTTATCAACCCTGAAGTTAGAGGGTGAGGCTCACCAGACACCAAGAAGTGAAACTCTCGGAACATGCTTTCCCACCGCAACGGGGCTGTAAAACACAGCTGAGTTTCATAGTCCGATTTCAATACCGTACTGAAAGTTTCCTGGCAGCTCAGATTTTCAACCTTCAGCCTTCTTCTTGAAGCACACTTCAAGAAGAGTTCCAGAAAAAGCCAGGCATGCCAGCTCATACCTATAATGCCAAAATTCAGGAGGCTGAGACAGTGTTTTGCCGTGATTTCAAAGCCAGTGTGGGCTACACAGTGAGCACCAAACCAGAAAGACCCTGGTCGGAGAAAGAAAACAAAAACATCACACAATAATGACGATGGTAATAAGCAATAAATAGTAAATAAAAATTCTAAGAGTCCCAGATAGTGAGGGGTTTTAAATATTAGTTTTATGGTAAAAGGAGGCAAAAAAAAAAAAGCCAAAGGTATTTTCAAATATAGTAAAGCTCCATACAGACAGCAAATAGACATCAAGAGATACAGTCCTTTATCAGGTGGAAATCAATGAGCCGACAAGGGATAGGGAGTGGGTAGGGAGGATGGACCCAGTGCCTAGATAAAAGAGCAACATCTAGCCAGGCAGTGGCACTTGGGAGGCAGAGGCAGGCAAATCTCTGTGAGTTCAAGGCCAGCCTGGCCTACCGAGTGAGTTCCAGGACAGCCAGGGCTACACAGAGAAACCCTGTCTCAAAAAACAAAACACAAGGGACCAACATCTAGAGAAAACTGCTATCAACCCATAAATTGCCTGTGTCTACCCTGGACAAGGACTCCTCTGCTTCCAGATGTTGGTCACTGTAAATGGACGAATCTCTCATGCCTGCCTATTCCTGAATAATCACTTAGAGGCTTATATTAATTATAAATGTTTGGCTGATTGCTCAGGCTTATTACTAGGTAGTTTTTACATCTTAAATTAACCACTTTCTATTAATCTATGTGTTGCCATGTGGCCATGAATAACTGGTCTGCTGGCACGTTGTCCCTTGGGGGGGGCAGCTGGCTGGCCTCTCTCTACCCCATCCTTCTTTCTTCCTGTATTCAGTTTGGTTTTCCTACCTAGCTATATTCTGCCCTGCCATAGGGCCAAAGCAGCTTTATTCATCAACCAATCAAAGCAACACATGTTCACAGGGTACAGAAGGACATCCCACATCAGGTCACAAACCAGAACATCACCCAGTGAACAGAGGAGAGGTTCCGGGGATGTCCAAACCAGGACCTGCGTGTCCACATGTGCCCACAACAGCTATGAAGGCAGCCCAATCCAGAAGATGAAACTCAATTGAAACACTGAGATTTATTTCCTTTTAGATTTTCTTTTTGTCACTCTGCTGTGTGGTTTGCAAGCATGAATTAATGTAATTCACAGGGTTATGTAACAATGTCAAAAAAAAAAAAAAAAACGGTGGACACTAGGTAGCTACTAGGACGAAGTCCCCCAGCACCCTGGACTCCATCTCCCCGGCGGCGAGTGAGCAGCAACACACTGTGGCAGACCTTGTTTGGAGAGAAGGGAGGAAAAAGTACGCCAATATAAAAACGGCAATGGTGGGCCGATTGGTGGAGTGTGGTCAAAGTGCAACCCTGGACCCATGTTTGTGTTTTTCTAGCTACGTGATGCTAAATTCTTAATCTGCCTCTCAGGCCTTCCGCTTGCAAAATGATAGTGATATTATCTGCCTTAAGAAGGTGGCCATGGAGATTAATATTTGGTACATAATTACCATTCAGGAAAGGGTTAATTAAATAAAACAAGAGGTTAGAGTGGGGAATGCTTACTCCACAGGAGGCAAGGCCATTTGCTCTAAAGCAACCCAACATTTAAGAAGGACTTTCTATAGAAAAGCTGACCCGAAAGGGTCACAGCGATAGAGAGTCTTGTCTTTAATGCAAAAACTGATGTTGCCTCTGACCATGGCCCATCAGAAAGGCCTCAGGGGCCAGCGCGGGATGCTCTGCATTTAGGATGCCTTCAGTCCCAGCTGCTGCAGGGACAGCTGGAGTCAGTCAGTAGCCAGAATGCAGCGCCCCAACCTTGCGCTTCTCCCCACACCCCCAGTCACCTGAATTCATGCTGAACGCAGAGGAATTAACTGTGCCCTCCCCAGATGGCGGACAGATTCCTGCTCTTTCTGAAAATGCTCCTCGCTCTCAAATCTGTTTCCCAGCGGGAGATGAGCGCCTGCTGCTTGAATACTCACAGGATTAAGGAAGGTTGTATGCAGACGCTAATGGCTGCATTTACTCAACAGTTATGGGAGAAATGAATATTTTGACACAAAACAACACTTGCACCTTCCCATTACCAATTCAATTATTCCCACACCAAAACTCATTCCCCACTAGGAAAGATGACTACATTACCCACAGTGATCTATCTTAACAATTAAAGGAGGCCAGGGTGCCAGGCATGCTCACGTACCAATGGCTTATGTATGCTTTATGTGTGCTACCCTCGTCTGCTTCTCAAAAAGCTTTATCTTACCAGCAAGTTGTTGGGAAAAAAAAAAAAAAAAAAAAAAAAAGGTGGGGGGAGGCTGGCTACCAATCCAATCTCCAGTGACCTAAACCCTCTTCCAAACATGAATGGCATTCACAGCAGGCACCTGATCTGGTAAGAAACTAAGGGGTACTCCTGACTGAAGGCAACACCACAGTTGTGTGGTCCTTGGTTCACACACTTGCATCCATACCCTGACACCCCAGAACCACGAGGAAGGGCAGGGTTGATCCTCCATCTTTATTTCTATATCAGATTTAGGATTCAGAGATTAGAAAGAGGGCTGGCTTCGGGATCGAGTATGCCATAAACCAGTTTAGGGATCTATACTAGTCATGGTGAACACAGAAATGTATACTCTGTGTGTGTGTGTGTGTGTGTGTGTGTGTGTGTGTGTGTGTGTGTGTGTCCATATACACACATGTGCACATGCACGTAGAAGCCAGAGGCTCTACATGTAGAGGCTCAGGTCCATTCTTCAGGAGCCCATGCACCTTGTTCTTGAGATTGGGTCTTTCATTGTGCTGGAGGCCGCCAAGTAGACTAGGCCAACTAGTCAGCAAGCCTTGTGAGTCACCCCATCTCTGCCTCACCAGAGCTGGGATTACAAGCACATGCCACCATATCTGACTTTTTCATTGTCGCTGCTGTTCTCCGGCGGCGCACAGTGACAGGCACATTATCGTGGATGTGTTTAGAACAGAAAGGGATGGGAGAGGAAGGGGAGACAGAAAAGTGAATGTGTCGTGTACGAGGAGAAATGACAGAGACCACCCCACCCCCGAGCTCTCGGCACTGTCTTTTCCTTTGTCTTCCCTGTCCTCTGGATATGCATGTCATGACTATCTCTCTTCATAAAATGTTATCACAATTTGTGGACATTTCACATTAGCTTTTGCAAGAAGCAGGCCAGCTTCCTTGTGTCTTTCCATTTCATTAGGAACATTAAGTCACCACAGGAGCCTGTTGCCCCGGTGATCTTTTCTGGTTCCAGTCCCCTCTCAAAGCACTGAGCAGTACCATTGCACCCCCCCCCCCTTCAGTTTAATATGATCAGCATTGTTCAAGAAATTGAATTTCCCCTTGCTACCTTCTGACTTCTCCCTGGCTGTGATGGTTTGAATAAAAATGGCCCTCATCAGCTCATAGGGAGTGGCACTGTGAGGAGGCGTGGTCTTGTGGGAGTAGATGTGGCATTGTTGGAGGAAGTGTGTCAGGGGGGTGGGCTTTGAGGTCTCAGATGCTCAGGCCAGGCCCGGTGTCTCTCCCTTTCTTCCTGCTGTCTGCCAATCCAGATGTAGAACTCTCAGCTACCTCTCCAACACCATGTCTGCCTGCACACCGCCATGCTCCCTGCCGTTACAACAATGGACTAAACCCCTGAACTGTAAGCCAATCCCAGTAAAATGCTTTCCTTTGTAAGAGCGGCCGTAGTCATGGTTGCTCTTCACGGCAATAGACACCCTAACGAAGACAGTGGGTTTGTTATTTTCACCCTCTTTCATCTTTGTGTACATCTTTTAATAAACTCATAAATTAGTTCAGGACAATCCAAGGTTCTCTCCAGTTTCCAAGTGTTGTGCCCCTCAGAAAAGCCTAGTTTTAACAGATGTTCCGCTCACCTCCTAACAGGCACCTTTCTGGCACCTTTTCCATGGCAAACACTTCTCACCCTCTCTTCTCTCGGTTTTCTTTCCCCTGTCACATTTTGGTCTACCTGCAGGGCTAAAGCCATGGGGTTCCCCATCACCCCAGTTCCTTCTCCCGCTCTGGGCTAGAGAAGGGGGTCTCTCCTCACATATGTGGGGGCTTGGTGGGCTGGCAGCTCATACCTGGCTTTTTAGACATTGATTCTGGGAATTGAACTCTGGTCTTCGTGTTCACTGGGCAGTCACTTTACTGACCGGACTGCCTCCTCGGGTTCCACTCATGGTATTTTGAACAGGCAGAAGAGACTTCATGCAGGGAATTTCAGTTAACAAGATCCACAGAAGGGCCACAGGGCCATCTGATCTTCTGAAGAGGGGCAAAGTGACCCTCCTCCCAGGCTGCCACCAGAGGTATAAACACTAAATCACCGCTGTTGCTGGATCCCAAGAATCAGAGAGTCGGGAAGACCTGGCCGTGCTCCTTTGGAAGCTGGAGTGGGTGTTGGAATTGGAATACAGGTGCCAAGATCTGGCTGTCACTCTGGCCTTTATCTTGATCCTATTTATGTCAGCTGAATGAGTGCCCCAAGGCAGGTGCCTGGACAGCACCCACCTCCATCCCTCCTTACTAGCTCAGGGTGGGGGGGGGGGGCAGGAAAATGGCCTCTGCCTGCCTCCCACCTTGCATAACTTGGAACAAGAACATCTAATTCAAGAAAAATCAATTTCATACCCAGAGCTCCTGTTGTAAAGTAGTATTGGAAATGTAGTTTTTAGCTTTTTAACCTCTACATAAAGGAAAGTAAAAATGAAAGGTGAGTCAAACCGTCAAAAGAATTTGTCGTACGACTTCCACACAGTTCCCAAAATGCATTCTGTTCTCTGGCGTGGAACTATATGAAGATAGACCACCAGAGGGGACTCCTAGGGCCTAAGCCTTGACCTTGCCACGAGCCACAGAAACAATGGAGAGAACAAGAGCCAATTTCAGCCCTCAGTGAGTTAGGGGACCAGTGAGCCTAATCACTTCCTAGAGTTCCAAAAGGCAACAAAACTCAGAGGACAGACGAAGAACCAGGGAAAGTTAAGCGTGGCCAGAACAGGCAGAAACCTGACATTCAAAATACAGTCTCTTTCTTTACTGTGGAGGGTTAGGCCAGTGTTGCAGCCGGGATCTGAAACGCAAGAAGAAAATCTGTTGTACCCTTCATAGGGCCACTCCCTACACACACAAGCATGAGAGGTATGCCATCTGTGGGCTGAAGAAATTTCAACAAAACCAGAATGAGTCCCAAGAAGGCCAGTAATTCCAAACAGGTCCATAAGAGACAAAGCCATTGGGGTGTGACGTCTTCAGCCAGGGTTCACTGAGAAATCAGAATGCAGTCATCTCTACATGGGCCCTGCATCTCCATGTCTGAGTGTTTTTAGTGGCATTATTATTTGTCTCCAGCTCCTTCCTATACTGAACACTCCTGGACTGTTCTTTTCTCTACTTAGGGGGGAAACGAAGAGTCAAAAACCAATGAGGGGTTGAACGGGTGAAATAGCCTCAAAATTAAAAACACTTGCTGCTCTTACTGAGGACCCAAGTTCAGTTGCCAGCATCCACGTTAGGCAGCTCATCATTGCCTCTAATTGCAGCTCTTGGGCATCTGATACCCTCTTCTGAACTCTGTAGCACCTGCAATCATACATGTGCATACGCACACAGAGATACATAAAACTGAAAAATATTTATTTTGTGAAGAGCAAACAAGGAACTTGGGAGGTAAGTAGCTGGTAGAGCGTTCACTCAGCATGCACAAAGCCCTGGGTTCTGTCCCTTATCGCCATGTAAACTGAGCACGGTAAGACAAGCCTGCACATGGTTCCAGGACTCAGGAGGTAGAAGCAGAGGATCAGAAGTTCAAGCTCATCTTCGGATTTGTAGCAAGTTCAAGGCCAGTGTGGGTTATGTGTAAGTCCATGTCTCAAAATAAATAAAATTTTAAAGCCAGCAAAAATGGACAATGCCATCCTTTTGTTTGTTTTTGTTTTTGTTTTTTGAGACAGGGTTTCTCTGTGTAACTCTGGCTGTTCTGGATCTCACTTTTATAGACCAGGCTGGCCCTGTCTCTCAAGTGCTGGGATTAAAGGGGCACACCACCGCTGCCTGGCTTAGTCCATATCATCAAACCCAGTGGGTAAGTACGGGACTGTAAATGGTAGACAAACTTAATGAGAAAAAAAAAAAAACAACTAAAAGTGGGAGGCTCCACTCACTGTATGACACCAAGAAGGACACTCTCTTCCATTAGGGACCACAGGGGTGATGACCTTGTGTTCATCAAATTGAAGACTCAGAATGCCAGTGAGCACCCAGATCCAGAGACAACAGAGGCCTGAGCAGGGGGAGATCCTCAGCCATTGCCATGTAAGACGACTGGCCTGGGCCTCACTTCCAAAGAAAGAGGAGAGAAGCCCAGTGGGTGATTGGCCAGGAGCCTGGGAACTCGGCCCCCTGATAGGCCGAGCACCCCAGGCTCATCCACCTACCTGACAGGTATTAAAACTGTCTGCCGAGCTGCAACGGACCACCCCCAAGCAAGGCCTGGCGATTATCCAGGATGGCTGCTCTCTGCCTGGGCTCCTCTCGGAGGCTCCAAGTCCCAGGGAGCTATAAACCAGTTAACAACTCAACTCTAATTAATAAACGTCTTAATGAAGATATAAATGCCAACATTGTATCCTTTACGATGTACTCTGGGCTCTTTTTCCCTTAAAGAGCTTAACTGATGTCTCTCGCTTTCTCCATCCTCTGTTCCCACTTGTCACGTTCCTGTCTGGACTCAAACAGGCAGTTGTCTGCCGTGCCTCTTTAAACCTGGCTCGTTCAATGTGCCCCCAACCCCGCCATCCGTACCTCCTCCTTCAGGGCGTCTTGTGTGTGCCTTCGAAGTGCTAGTGCTAGACAGTGAAGGAGAAGAAGACCCACTGAGCTTTTCAATGGAAAGGGCAGTGGCTGTGTAACCATCTACATATATGGAAACGAGAGAAATGCCACAGTATTTGAGAAAGGCGAGTGTGGGCACCGACTTACAGGGAAAAATAGAAAAAGGTGGCTGGCAGCCACCGCTGGACCTCGCCATTCTCTCTTAGACTAAAAGCACAGGGTGTAAGGAAGGTCACACATGAATACCTGGATTTTCCGTTCGTCAAAACTTAAAGGTGTATCTTCAAACTATGTCATCTATTCACCCGTGTCCCTTCTGGTACATACAATTTAAAGTCTTTATAAATACAAAGAGAATAATATGACCTCCATGTAGTCATCTCCCAGCCCCTCTAAGAAACAGCATGAGGCCAAGCATATTCGTCTATCTACCCAATTTCCCTACCAGTTTGAATTAAAATCAAGCAAACAAGCAACGTCTTATTTCGTGTGTGTGTGTGTGTGTGTGTGTGTGTGTGTGTGTGTGTGTGGTGTGGTTTGGGGTTTTTAACTTAATTTTTAAGAGCATCATGTATCTCAGGCTTGCCTGGGACTTTTGAGGATGACTTTGAACTTGGGACTCTCCTGCCCTTCCCAAGTGCTAGTATTACAGGAGTAAGACATCATGCTTCCCCTGTGTGTACCCTTTCAGATAACAGGGATTCCAAATGTTTACTCTTTCGTTTATTCAGACCCCCATCAGATGCCTTGACATTTGTCTGGATAACAGGTCCATTCACTAGTAACCTAGGAAAGGGATTATACTGTCATAGCATGAAGCTTCTGTGGAACTGACCCGGCACTCCACTGCGAGTCTTGTTGAATCCCCGCAACAGCTGGAGCAGCTGGAATCCGTTACCCATGTTTTCATAGGCAAGCAAACAAGCTCAGAAGACTGCATGACCTCTTTCCCAGTCAATGGGTCTGTGTTGACTCCAGAACGTGTGCTCATTCTCCAGTACAATAAAATATTTAACCTTCAGTTCCAGTGAGGAGGAGCAAAGGAGATGTGTGTACATCTATTACCAGAACATGTTCCGAGAGCCTTCCAAAAGACGGAACAGAAAAAGGTGCAAATGTTGCAACAGTCAATGCAGCAAGTGCTCTCCAAGACCTTTCAAGTTCACAATGCTCGCTCTGTGTAGGGATACAGCCACACAGGAGAGCAGAATCTAATAAAGACAGCGCGTGCCCAGAATCCGATCCCTTCCTGGGCAGTCTGAGGCAGGAGGTCACTTGTGAAGCTGCACAGAGCCAGGGCCTAGGGCTCCGTGCCCTGAATAAAAGCTTCCCGGATGGTAAATGTGTCTCCCTTGAGCCGGTGCCCACCGCCGCCATGTCTCTGCTGGATAGAAGCTCTTATTGGACCCTGGTGCAGTTCCTATTTCACAAATCAGAGCTTCAACCTTCACAGGAGGATATCGATTGATGCTGTCAGAGCAACAAGATTCCAGAGCTGGGAAGCTGAGGGAGTCTGGCTCTTTTAATCAATATTTTCTTACTCATTAAGGCAGATGCCTGGTTCATCCTCTGCTTTTAAGTCTGAGAACGAATGTTCTGAGGCTATAATCTTTACTGAGCCACGAAACCCTCTCCCTCTCTTTCTCTCTTTCCCTCTTTCTCTCTTTCCCTCTCTCTCTCCCTCTCTCTCTCTCTCTCTCTCTCTCTCTCTCTCTCTCTCTCTCTCTCTCGGCCTCATTGTCCATACTGGATGTTTAAATCCAGGCCCAGCACATACCTATGTACTTTCACTTTTGCCTAGAGCAAGCCCAAACACAAGCTCTCCCCTAGAGCCAAAATCACCCACCCTAGAGTTCTACTGTTGGAGCCCGCCAAGGTTTCCTAGTGGCTTTACCCAGCAGGACTGAATAGGAAAATGACTGGGCCACTGGCCTGGGTACCAGGTGTTTGGAAGGGTCTACACTTGGCTGTATCTAGCAAGGGGAAGGTCTTCTCCCCCGCCACACCCCATTTTGGCATTGTTATAAAAAGCCTTTTTGAATAAAGTTCTCGACTGGTGGGTTTTGACCAGATCCTCCTGAAGCTATCCTGTGTTTCTGTCTTTCCTCTCATCATCTAGGTATCTCTTTCTATCTAAATATTTCCCACTTCTCCCTGCTCGAGAGTACCCTGGTCGTAAGAGTGAGGGCTGGTCCCCCACATTCTACTATTCCAGGAATGGGTGCATCATCCCCTTAGATAATTTCTGCTTAAGCCATCCTAGCCTCTTCAGGTAGATACCCCTTATGATGTAACAGACAGAAAACAGCAAGGATGACTCACGGATGTCACATAAGGACACAGCTCAAATGTCCTCCTGACCATCATCCGGTAGGCAGCACTGCTTATGCAAAGAGTGTGATTGCAGACATGTGCAGCTTGCTCGAAACTGCAGCTCCGCCCACCGCCGGGAGAGCGACTGAGAGGGGCTAATTGTACCCTGGGCTCATTTTCCTCTTCTGTGAAATAGCGAAAATCATTGCTGTCTCAGGAGGTCTGTGTGGAAATTGAATTAGAAAGCGTAAACAAACAAACAAAGTGTTTCACATAATCACGGTCATAATCTCATAATCGCTGACACCTCACAGGTTCTTGAGTGTAATTTTCCCCTTCATCTTTCTCCGATTCCAGCTCTCTCTCCTACATCCCCCACACACACAACCAGGTTTTTTCTTCTTCCTGTTTCTCCATTCTCTGTCCATTTCTATTGCTGTCTCTTTGGTTCATTTCACCATACCTTTTCACTGGCCCCAGAACCATGAGCTATCAGCACCACAAGGCTTTCAGATGAGTGATGTGCCCCACCCCCACAACTCACCTCTTTGCAAAAACAAAGCCACAGGAGCACTCAGCACTCCTGATTTTAGAGTCTCCACCTAGGCCTCCCCATTCAGAGTTGAAGTTATTTTTTATAGACTTTTAAATTTGTGTGTGTGTGTGTGTATGTGTGTTTGTGTGCGCACGTGTGCACGTGCACATGTTGAGGTCAAAGGACAACTTTCAGGAATCAGCTCTCTTCCTCCACCATTGGTCCTGGCCATCCAAGTCAGATCATCAGGCTTGTGTAGCAGGAACTCTCAAATGCTGAGCCATCTCGTCAGCCCCAGAGTTGACTTTTCAAAGTGCCATACCCCCCTGACAGCTACAGTCAATTTGCAGAGAATGACCCCAAAGTACACAGCTCAGAGGAACAAAATTCGTTAAAACACTTGCCATGTTCTGCTTGGATCCGATGGTGTAGATATTCCGGTTAGGCGGCCTGTAATTTGAAGTATACTTTCTCTTCCATTTTGATCCATAAAGTGTCTTTTTCTCCCGCCTAATGCTGTCACTGGTGTGTTGAGCCGGCTCTTGATGTCTCAGAAGAAGCAATTCCCATCGTCCCTTTTTGACCCTGAATTCTCCAGCAATACCACTCCTAACCGGATGTTAGCATGGTGGGGATATTTATACCACAGACACTGACAACAACTACAAGCAAAATTGTTTTGTTTTCTGGAGAACCGGGATCCAGTTACTAAATATTTATTAGCATATTCTTAGGTAAATTCACACACACTTATGTACAGTCATGTGTCATGCAACAGTGGGCTGCCTTCTGAGCTATAGGTTACTGGACAACTTCATTATTTTTTAATGTTACAGAATGTGTTTCTCTGAGTCTCGATGATATGGCCTACTTCATGCATAAACTGTACTGTAATATTGGGAGGGACCACCATTATGTATGTAGTCCACCACTGATAGAGCATCAGCATGTAGCACATGACTAGAGAAAAGGAGAAGAAAGGGGGAGAAAAGAGAGGAAGGGGGAAAGGAGGCAGAGAGATTGAGTTCACATGGCTATAGCACCCATTACTAGCCCTGTTCTGTTTAAAGAACTCTGAACTTGGGTTTTATGCTGATGGTTTCCCACAGAGGCACAGAAGCTCTACCCTGAACACATGAGGTAATGAACTTGGGCGTCCACAGATGTGGTATCTGCTGGTGATAATGAGGGCTGTACTAACCACCAGGCTTGACAACTCGCGTTATAGACAGTGAGGAGGCTTGTCTGTCTTGCCCTGCTGACTCCAATAGCATGTGTGAGACCATGGGGACTGTGGTACTTCAGCATCTCTGCCTTGCTCTTGGCCTCAGTGAGCAACCCAGTGTTTGCATCCATGTTGAAATGGCGCTCGCGTTCTCCAAATGCAGTATTTTACAGTTCTTACCAAAAGAACTTCCGTGGGCTTTGAAACCAGCTGGGATTGAGTCCCAGCTCCCTACTTCTGTTTGCCTTGGTGGTAAATAGGGAGAAGGACAAAACATGAGTGCTTAGAACAGGGCTGACACACAATAAGCACACTGAATGTCAGGAAAGAGCAGAGACAGAGGGCTTAAATTCACAAGGTAGCAGGGGAGGATGCTTGAAAACGCCTTTAAGAGAAAGGGTTAAGGGGGTGGGGATTTAGCTCAGGGATAGAGCGCTTGCCTAGCAATCGCAAGGCCCTCGGTTTGGTCCTCAGCTCCAGGGTGGTGAGGGTAGGGGATGGGGGGATGGCGGAGTGGGGTGGCGAGGGTAAAGGGTGGGGGGAAGGGGGAGGGGGGAGAGAAAGAGTTAAGATACTGCTGCTGGAAGCTTCCACTAGCCATAGAAGCTGATGGAAAGCCCTGTTGGGTTCATGTCTGTCTCCCTCTGGGTTGACAAGTCAGGGGTCATGTAGACCTGAGCAGTCAGGGTACGCAGCAGAGCCTCCAAGATCTTGTCTGAGACAAGTGTTCACAGCCCTAGTGTCCAAGGCAGACATGAGGGTGGTGTTCCTCTGCAGACGCTACCCTGGCCTGTGAGCCTCATTTCTACCTTCTTACAATCGCTGCAGGCAAAGGGGTGAGATCCACAGAGGTAGACAGTGTCTTCTCTGTGGTAGTCGTCAAGCTATTCCCTGATGCTCTAACTCTTCCCCTTCTGTACGCATGGCCAGGATCACACTCCTCCTTCTCGTGGCCAAGATCTTGTATTCTATCTTGCCTGGTGAAATGTGAACAGAAGTGACAGGTGCCCTCTCCAGTCTTCCAGCTCAGTGGCAGAGACAGTGCCCAGCATGTGTGAAGCCCTGAATTTAATCCCTGGCCCCACCTGATAGAGCTAGTGAGTAATTTGCAAGCCTCTTTCTGCCTACTGTGGTAACAAGGGATATTCTACATGGTGAGGGTCCACCAGTTTTCTGAGTTACCTGCCGTGGGATGATCCTTCTGTATGCTGTGAATATGTATTACTCTCACTGGTTAATAATAAAGCTGTTTGGCCTATAGCAAAGCAAGATAAAGTTAGGTGGAACAATCAAATTGAGGACTGGGATGAAGAAGGGCGGAGTTGGGAGAGACACCAACGAGCCACCTAAGAAGCAAGATGCCAGAGAACTGCTAGAGCCAAGGGCCACGTGGCAATACGTAGATTAATAGGAATGGGTTGATTTGAAAGTAAGAGCTAGTTAATAATAAGCCTGAGCTAAAAGCTGAGGATTTGGTAATTAACATGAGATTTTGTGTGTGTATTTAGGATCAGGTGGTCGGGACAGAAAAACTCCACCTCCACTTACAGTGACCCACATTGTTATCCCTACTACAACTCAAGTCCCTGGGGTATGCAATGGCTTCTTAATTGGGTCCTTGTTGAGTCTAAACCTTATTTTTTCCTCTCTAACTAACATGAAGAGACAAAATTTTTTTTCTGGAAGGTAGAAAGAGAGGTAATTAGTGAAAGTAAACAAAAGACTTTAGTGCAGAAAATATAGAGAATATAATGTTGCCATTTACACATAAAATTGCTCTGTGAACCATCACAAACAACCAGCCTTCAAGACTGCTTGCCCAGTGTCAGTCACAGACACTTGACTTGAACCTCATTTCTACTTTCTGGCCACCACACAGAGACTCATCCTGTCTCTTACTTCAGGGCCACAGTCTAGCTCAACACCTCACTACAGATGTCTTCAGCTCGGTAATCATGTTTTCCCTTCCAGACGTGATTTTTCTGGTTTGGGAATACCACTGGGCAATTCATTCTCAGCTCAGTGGGGAGAGGCATTCTTCATCCCCACTGATGGAGTACGCCTTTCCAAGCTCAAATTATTAGTGTTGTTTCTGTACTTCATTCTGTCACCAGTTCAGTGCACATGGCACTCGGGATACACACACACACACACACACATACACACTTGCACACCATATCCACTGACCATGCTGAAGAAAGTGAACCAGTCTGTCTGGATCCTGCTGTTTCCAACACTGAGTCAACATGTGAATTCACAGTTACTGTGTTTTTACAGGTGTATGTTTATTATGCATGGTGCTGAGTTTACAAGGGCATTTTCATATATATATATATATAAATAATATACTTTGACCTTGCCCCTCTCCCCCACAATATCCTTCTTAATGTCTCCTTTCTCTCCCCTCATACCCATTATTGGTCTTTTTATCCCTCTTGGTTTACTTCTTTTATGTCATATGTACATACATGAGTTTATGTGGTTATATCTAGGATCCACAAATGAGAGAAAACATGTGATCTTCATCTTTCTGAGATGAATTGCTGAATGTGGTAATCTCTAGTTGCGTGCACTTTCCTGCACATGACACAATTCCATTTTTCTCTGTGGCTGATGAAACGCCTTCCTATAGCTAAACCACATTTCCTTTATCCGTTCTCTGATGGCAGACACCAGGTTGGCTCCATAACTTCACTGCCACAAATAGTGCTGCAATAAACACTGATGTGCAAGCATCTCTCTCAGTGACTCTGTGTGTGTGTGTACACGTGCGTGTGTGTATACATTAGCAGATCAATGAGCTTTGAGCAGACAAGCACAGTTTTAACTCTCAGCTTCAACATGTCAATACTTGGAATTTTAAAGCAAATTCTCTATCTCTCTTTGCTTCCCTGGGTGCAGAATGAGAAGAACAGTAGAGTCATACCTACCGCATAAGACTGATGTGAGCTTAATGTGCCACAAGTGACATGGAGGCTGGGATTAGAACTCCATGGCAGAGAGCTTGCCTTCTGTGTATAAGGCACCGGACTCATAACTAGCACCACAAGAACTAAGAGAAAGACAAATATGCAAAGCAACTAATATAATACCCAGAACATAGAGGTACCCAATAAGTCTTAGCTGGTAGCAGAGATGCCTATGGCTATAACGGTTGTAGGAACGGCAGAATATTACTATCATAAATAAAATGAGGAGCATTGCCTCATCATTGTCCCACTATCCCCACATTTCCACTGCAGCATCTATAACTCTCCAGGTTTTTTTTTTTTATTTCTAATGAATGCCTAACAGAGTGATTTGTTTTCTGCTCTTTGGAAATTTAAAACACGTTAGTAATTATCACTTTCTCTGCAGTGTGACCCAGATCATCAGCAAGACACTGCCTATTCCCAGGTGTTCCAGAACGACTTGGATTTGCTGATCTGACAGTGATGCTGTCCCAGCCCCTTCAAAGAATCAAAGGCTTCCCTCATTCCTTACCCGGCTGCATCATCCACTCGCTTGAACCTCATCCAGATTCAGTCCTGCGTGAGGGAACCTGTAAGTGCCCCCATGAGAATTCACACACTTAACAATGCACTGAGCAATTAAACTTGGGTGAACTACTTTAGAAACCGAAAGGGGAACAAAGAGAAGAGCCATAGGGAACGTGAACAGAAAAGCAAATGTAAGTGGGTTCAGCTAGGTTCAGGGAGAAAAGCCTATGCTTACACGTTATGGGCTTCTGTTTGGAAGGAATTCAAATGTTTGTGTTGAACAGCAGACAGGAAACTTTCATAATTTAATACACAGGTGAGCTCACTCTTAAAACAGAGAGACCCCTGGGCCAAACAGCTGCAGCCCTACCATACGTGTCTCAGCCGTCATAAATCTAATCCAGTCTGATAGCAAGGGGCAGTTAGGTGACAACTTTGGGTCCTCCTGGCCCAGAAGCTCTCGTACAAAGAACCTGCCTCCTACTTGTTCCTTTGCCACCCTTCTTTTGTGGAATTCTTATGCTATGATGATGGTGATCATCATCATCATCATCATCATCATCATCATCAGAAAGTCTCCCAACAGAGGGTTAATCTCTAATGATTAGCTCTCCTACGGCCAAGAAACAAAAGTCATAAAAGAATGCCCCACTCCTCTCCACTCTCTTTGAAGTACCTGGGTTAGGCTTCCTGACTAAGCATGAGTTCTCGAGACAACACTTAGGCGCTGGCCATCTGATGTGCATGGGAACCCATGTGAGACGATGTAGAAATGTGCCAGCTATGAAGGCACTCATGGCGGTGGGAGGAGGTGGGAACAGCCCAATCCCATTCTGCTGAGAGCCTAGACTATCGGGAAAACCTGTTGGAAGGCTCTAGGACTGACTTCTGAGCTAATTGGATATCCAATGGTCAGTCATCTGTCATTAGCCTAAGTAACTGGCACTCTGAGCACAAGTCTTCGGGGACAACCACATCATAGTCTTCAGTACGGCTCTGAAAAGTTTCATAGTAATTAGTGGCAACATTAGTTTTAACTGAGTCTACGCCACATGCTGGGAGTTAACTGTGCCACAGTTAAGTCAATCAAAGTTCAGTCCATCCCACTGCAAGATGGTACAGGTGTGGAGATCCAATATATCAATCAAGACGTGCTCAGGTCACACACTCTAAACACCAAAAGCAGCAAGACACTTCCAAGGATTCTCATGAGGCATTCTTTCTTATTCTGATAAGATGACTGACATTTCCCTAAGGATGGGTGTAAGAACTTTCCCCTAATCAATACTTGTGAAGATAACCAGTAGAATACAAGGCTCACCCTCTCCATTACTACACAGCAGCGGTTCCCAGTCCAGCCTACATGGCAGAATCACTCGGTCGGCTTTGGGATGTTTTGTTTTGTTTTGTTTGTTTCGTGTGTGTGTGTGTGTGTGTGTGTGTGTGTGTGTGTGTGTGTGTTTTAACTGCAATGATGTACAAGAAATGAGTTTAGAGACCCTGATTAAATGAGTCAAGGGTGAATCCTACGAATTGATTTTTTTTTAAACATTTTTTTTAAACATTTACCAGGGAAGTCTAATGTACAGTTAGGATTTAGGATTGCTTCAGGGTTGGAGAGATGGTCCATCAGGAATAGACACTTGCCAGGGAGCCTGATCCTTGGACCCACATAGTGGAGGGAGAGAATCAAGTCCCTCAGGTTGCCCTTTGACCTCCACATACACACACACACACACACCAAATAAAATATAACGATAAAATGTTTTTGAAAACTTACTTTCTCATACAGACTGAAAAAGCTATGCTCCTCTGAATAGAGAGGGATCCAGTTTCCTTTGCTAAAGGTTGTGTAACAAAAGGCCACAGATTAGGTTGCTCAGAGAACAACGCTTACTTTCTAAGTGTCCTGAAAACTGGAAGTCCAAGGCCACAGCAGCAGTGGGGTACGTTCCCTGTGCAGCAGCCCTCTGTGTATAAACCCTGCTAGAGTGTCTCCCATGCTTTAAAGACACAGTTGTATCAGATTTGGGGCCCATCCTAACAGCCTTGTTTAACTTAATCGCCCCTCTCATGATCTTGTCTCCAAATGTGATCACATCCTGAGTTACTGAAACTTTCATATTTGAATTTAGGGCATGTAGGACATCTCAGACGACACCAAAGAGAACCATCAACTCCTGACCTCCTCAGTACGATCTCTCTACCTCCTCCTCCTCTCAACAATTCAATCCAACAGTATCACACACATCTGCTTGTACATCTGCTTCTCTACTGTAGAACCGTGCGTGAAGAAGGATGTCCTAACTCCTCAACCTGGAAAGTAGGCTCCCCTTTCTGTGACCCAAGCCCTGCATTCAGCCTCACATCTGTCTTCCTCCCTAGTGGCCTCTCACTCCTTCCAAGCTGGTCTGTTCTCCTGAAACTCGGGTTTCTTATTTTCTACAATATAGTCCAGCTCTGGCTCCTTTGTTCCTCAAATTCTCACCCACTTCATGGCTCATCTGGATACTTAAGACTACTCTCTTACTTAATTCGTGTGTGTGTGCAAGTATGTGCACGTGTGTATGACCTACAGAGGCCAGAAAAGGTCATCAGATCCCCTGAAGCTGGAGTCACAAGAAGTTGTGAGCTGCTTGACATGGATGCTTGGAAGAAACCTCCAGTCTTCTGTAAGAGTAGCAAGTATTTCTAACTGCTAGGCTATTTCTCTCACCTCCACCACCACCCTGACTACTCACTTCTTAACCAATAAAAAATGACCATGATTAGAACACACAAGTGGATGCTCCACTTTAGCTCCAAGCAGAAGGAGCTTCAGTCCTGCCCCTCACCCATCAAGGACAGGGTTCTTCGTTCACGTAGGTGTCCCAAGATCCCAGAACAGGGCCTAGCCCAGCAAAGGGTCGGAGTAAATATTTGACCCGTTTGTAAAGTGGAAGAACAAGCAGGTTCATCAAGGCCTGACTGAGGATGATAAAATGTCTCCACCTTGGAAAGCAAATCAACTTGTGCTGGGGGCAGGGCAGACCGTCTCTTATTTTAACTTAAAATTATTTATTAAGAGACAGCCTACTTAAGATGGCCATAAAAAGCCAGGTGGTGGTGGTGGTGGTGGTGGTGGCGGCGGCGGCGGCGGCGGCGGCGGCGGCGGCGGCACACGCCTTTAATCCCAGCACTCGGGAGGTAGAGGCAGGTGGATCTTTGTGAGTTCGAGGCCAGCCTGGTCTACAGAGCAAGATCCAGGAAAAGTGCAAAGCTACACAGAGAAACCCTGTCTCGAAAAACCAAAAAAAGAAAAAAAAGAAAAAAAAATGGCCATAAAAGCCAGAACACTAATTAATACTGCATAGCATTTGTATTACCCTTTGTGCTTTTTAAAAAAAAAACCAGTATGTGTGTTTATGTACACCAAGTGTGTACAGGATCCCACAGAGGCCAGAGGAGGGCTTCAAATGCCCTGGGGCTTGAGTTACTGTGGTTGTGAAGTGCCTTGTGGGTGCTGAGGACTATACGTGGGTCTGTCTGGAAAAGCAATGAGCACTCTTAACTGTGAGCCATCTTTCCAGCCCCCTTCCTCTGTACACTTTTCAATGCATTGTACCATGTACCACCAGACTGTTCTCAAGATAATCCCTTTCTCCTATGTCACAGATGAGGAAGGAGGCTGACAGGCAGCAGGGCTTGATCAGATAGACTCACCGAGCTACTTAGGAGGAGAGTCGGATTCTGAACTGAAGCCTGTTTGTAACCCCAGTGTTGTAGTTAGGGTTTCTGTGGCTGTGAGGAGGCGCCATGACCATGGCAACTCTTATAAAAGAAAACATTTGATTGGGGCTGGTTTACAGTTTCAGAGGTTTAGTCCATTATCACCATGGCAGGAAGCATGGAGGTGTGCAGGCAGACATGGTGCTGGAGAAGGAGCTGAGAGTTCTACATCTGGATCCATAGGCAGCAGGAAGAGAATGCTACACTGAGCATGGCTTGAGCATCTGAGATCTCAAAGCCCGTAGTGACACACTTCCTCCAATAAAGCCACACCCACTCCAACAAGTCCACACCTCCTCATAGTGCCACTCCCTAGGGGCCAATGGGGGAACACCACACCCTGGCACTTATCAGAGGTCATAGAGAATGTGTTGCAGATGGTCTGCTCACTGCAGCTGAAAGGGGTGTGCAGCGTGCTGTTGCATTTCATCCAGGTGGCAGGTGCTTCCCTTCCCTGTATGAAGTGTATACACAAATCAAAAAATAAAGAGAAAAATTACCACTGATTTAAAACTACAACTGTCCCTCAACGAGAAGAAACTCCAGTACAAGCATGAGACAAGCAGGAAGATATTTCTTCACACACAAAGTTGAACGTGAAGGTGAGGGAAATGCTAGAAAGAGGCGAGGAATGCCTCAGAAATCTGAAAACAGCTTCTCTGGGTTGTTCTGTTCACAGAGTCTCAAAAGACCGCAGTTGGTTTAAAAACTCAACTTGTGCTCAAGAACCCCCTTCCAAGTTCACGCATGTGGTTTTCAGGAGGCTCAAGTTTCCCCCTAACTAGTGACCAGTGGTCATAGTTCCTAGCCACAGCATCCTGCTCAGGGTGCCCGAGACGGAAGTCATAGTCTTTCTTAGAACCTCATTTTGGAAAGGGCTGAACGTCCCTCCCACCATATACTCTCGGTCACAGAGACCAACCAGTACGACATACGAAAGGACTGTACCAGGGAGTGCATCCCAGGGGGTGGAAGTCGCTGGGACGGGCCTGGATGCTACAGAAGGTGCTAAGGTTGATGGACTGGTTCACCTTAAAATGCTGTCCCTTTCTAAAACTCCAACTGGATTCCAACAGTTAGGTGTGGATCGTCAGCAACACAATGAAGTGGAAGTTGTTTGTACCATAGCTGTTTCCACTGTGAAATACTTTTAGGAAACATCTATGGGGTAAGCACATACTTGACTGACACAAGAAAGCGATGTGGAAAAATCCAAGGAATTCAAGGTACAGTAACAAATATCTGCTTTTGAATCCTGGTTGAAGCTGCCTCCTGGTTGTAGAAGCTTGGGCGGGTCATTTCCTTCTCCAAACTTTCAGATCTGGAAACACTACTGCCTAAGGAACCTGTGAGAATTATAGGATGCAATTCATTCATCCCTTTGACAGGCATCTTCAAGTACCTGACTCATCTACTGACCCTTAACTACGTGTTTGTTAACTCCATATCCAACTATAATCTGACTGTCATATGCTTCCTTAAGTATCACAGAAGAGTATTAGGAGTGGTACCCATAAATCTGTTTTTCACACGCTTTACATAGGATATTGTTTGTTCCATGGCCTCTCTTTTTTGTGTATTTGGGTGTTTGTTTTTGAGACAGTCTCATTATGCAGCCCTGGCTCCAAGCCCACAGAGATCCACCTGTCTCTGCTTCTCAAATGTTAAGATGAAATGTGTAGGCCATCATCCCTAATTCCCTCCATCCCCTCCTTTTAGTCAAGGCACTTAACTGTCCTAGCAATTTTTTTCCTCGTCTGTAAACTATAAATACATTGGCTGTAGATAAATTTAAACATTGGGCTTGTTGAAGAGCATGGACAGTGTCGAGGATGGAATGAAGACAGTGAATCATAAAGAGTCACTTCCTCTTGTTTCTTCTCTGTTAATAAATTGACAATACTATGGTTTCTTCTCTCACCCAAGGCTGTTGTGAAAGAGCAGAAATGGATCACCTCTTCCATTGTGTCTGATACTGTGACAGGAAAAATCAACAGAATAAGAGACTGCCGGCTTCTAAGACAGTCAATGTTCTTCCCACCAAAACCCCAATGGGTTTTTGAGATTCCTTCAAGTGTGGTCCCCCAGTCCTGCAGCTTTGGCTAGCCCACACCTGCAGAAACACTTTTCAGGCATGCAACTCACAGCCTCAAGCAAAAATAGAACAAGCAGTGGGGCTTGTGGTTAGAACACGATCCAACAGCTCAGTATGCCTGTGTGCAGAAAAAGAGACCGGAAGTGTTACGGTGCTCGGATTGTTGCATGGCTTTTGGGTTGAGGCTGGCAGGTAGGAGAAAAGAAGGATAAAGAAAGGAGTGTCAGAGAGTAGACATGTGATGGAGGTTCATGTTCTCCATGGGACAGATGAGGACAATTGCTGTGGATTATGCTCATTGTTGATAAAAAACTGATTGGCCGATATCAGGGCAAGAAGAGATTAGGTAAGACAGCTTGACACAGAGAGAATGATGGGAGGAAGAAGGGCAAAGTGAGGAGAGTCTTGGGAGAGGCAAGCCAGCCATCAAACAAGCAGGACATGTAGAAAATGAGGTAGTAAGCCATAAGCCATGTGGCAAAGCATAAATAGAAATACGGATTAATTTAAGTGTAAGGGGTAGCTAGTAACAAGCCTGAGCTATCCGCTGAGCATTTATAAGTAACATTAAGCCTCCGAGTTAATTATCTGGGAAGTAGCTGCCAGGTATTTAGGAACAGGTGGGCAGGAGAGAAATGTCCATTTACAGACAATTAAAAAACAAACAAACACCAGGCGGTGTTGGCGCACGCCTTTAATCCCAGCACTCGGGAGGCAGAGCCAGGCAGATCTCTGTGAGTTTGAGGCCAGCCTGGGCTACCAAGTGAGTTCCAGGAAAGGCGCAAAGCTACACAGAGAAACCCTGTCTTGAAAAAAAACAAACAAACAAACAAACAAAATCTCTGCCTTCCATTTTCCTAAAAGCAGACTTACAAAAGCAAAAGCTACCTTGTCCTCCCCAGCTCACGGCCTCCCTTACTCACTGGCACTCTCCACTTGCTGCTAGGGAGAATAAAAGTTTACTGCTGAGGACAACTTGGGACCCTAATCACATGTATACTTTGGTTACCAAAGGGATCCACTCCAAACTTTACTAACCTTTAGTAAGTGAAAGGTCCCAAGAAGCCCCGATCTTTATTATAGCCTTGTCTTGTTAAGAATGAGTTGTCAATTTTTAAGTCTGTCAGCAATTTTCTCTCCCCAGGTTATCCCCCAGAGACTCAAAGCCATTCTCCTTTGTCCCATCAGCTGTCTAGAAATGTACTGACTTAGTTAAAGATGCTGTGCAAGCCAAAATTCATCTCCCTGAGAACTATTCATTTCCTAGGTTCTTCTATGTCCTTACAAAATACATGTTTCCCAGAGAACAGCCAATGACGAGTTCCCAGCCAGAGTACCTACGGCTGACTACATGACCTCTCCATAGTGTGGTTAAGGGGAAGGTTTTATTATAGATGAGAGAGAGAGAGAGAGAGAGAGAGAGAGAGAGAGAGAGAGAGAGAGAGAGAACATGGCCAGCAGACTAGACCTAGCCAGGGCTATCTGCCAGAGAGGGGAGAAGAGCAGGGGTTAGAGAACAGAGAAAACATAGTGAGAGAGGCAGGAACAGAGCATGGAGAGAAGAGCGCGAATAGCAGGGTGATAAGGAGAATGAGTAGCGGCAGGGAGGGAAGCCCTAGGGCTGGCAGGATTTTAGGGTAGGGGAGGACTGTGAATAGCTAGGATGCTAGCATGGACTTTGAAATGTGTAACAGGTACTTGTGATACTGAAGGAGCCTGGAAGCCAGCATGATACGCTGACAGGCCCCACAGGGAGCCCTGTGCCCCTTCTGCCAAGGGGTAAGGAAAATGCCTCCGTTGGGTAGAGGGGAACCAGCTTCACAAGTTCCCGATGAATGCCGGCTCCCATCTAACCACAATATATCCTCCTCTAGCCCAGGTTGAGCTCATTTCTGGATATCGAGACTGCCTTTTGGAGTTTGGGAAGTTGGAGCTGACCACGACGTGTTAAAAAATCAGCCGTGGTGGATATTCAACTCTAAGCTGTTCCCTGCTCTGCCCTGCCCTGGAATGTGTTCTTGTCCATTACACACTATGATTTGGGGTGATTCTGCTTTCAGAAGCTAAGGAGAAAATAAGAGTGGGAGGAGGTTTGCTGTGTAGCCTGGAGCAAAGCCGAAGATGCTGACTCCAGGTGCACAAGCCAAGGAGGGAGCCGGCGACTGTGGAGAAGGTGATGGCGGCGTTGGCAGCAGTGACTGATTAAAAATGAAGACCCCATCTCAGCAATCCTCAGATGCATTGGGGGAGCACCGCTACGCCCCCCATGACAGTCTGTTATTGTTGTTTTAATACATTGTATTGAGAGCTGCATACATGCAAACAATGTGTTCTGATTATTTCCACCCTAACTCCTCCCCTGCCCAAGTTCATGACCTCTTATTCTTACACCCACTGAGTCCCATTTGTGCTACCATCTACTCACGGTACCATCTACCCACTGGACCACGTGGACCTACCAGAGACCACACCCTTAAGGAACTGACTCTTCTGCCACCAACATCCATGAACTGTCAACAGACCCTCAGCTAAGGGGTGGCACAGCAAGAAATGGGTGTTTCCATGAGAACAGGGTGACAGAGAATACTGTTTCTACATATGTATATAAGCATGTGTGTGCATGTATAATGCATATATTTCAAAGTACATGAAAGTACATATTTGAAATAGCTTTTGATAACTAAATGTAGTTAAACCACCCAATGTATATTACACATTTATCTCAATTCCTGCCAAACCGAGCACGTCAGAAGTCCTACTTTAATGGGGATGGTGGGAAGGGTATCTTAGCCAGCTTCAGAATTCCTTTCAGAGGCAGGAAGTGTTCTTACTTAGAACGATGCACTGAGGTAAAGTCAAAGCCTTGAGAGCCTTGGGTGTAGTTTCTCAGCCCCTCCACAGGACATCTGCCAGTGTCTGGGAACTCTTGGTTGATGAGTGTGGAAGCAGGTCCTGGTGGCATCTCATATGTGGAAGTCAAGGATGATTCTCCCTATCCTGCAGCAGACAGAATGGCCACTCACAATGGAAAATTAGGCTAGCATCATACTAGCTGGCCCAACACAGTGCCTGGACTAGTCACAGAGGGGTCAGTAAATTCTTCTTCAGTAGAAACTCATAGGAATCTGTAAGTACAGAAGAACTGTAAGGAAGCAAGACAAGACAAGGAGGTTGGCTGAGCAGCATAGAGCAGGGGGCTTTTAAAACCAGCAGTGTTTAAATGCTCAGTTTGAAGCTATTTCTGTGGTTCTCATCTAAACGTTCCTCCTCGACTCCTCGGACCTTCAATAACAGCTGCTGTGTGCACAAAGACATTCAGTGCATAGATCATGCAGCTGATGGGATGTGTGGTGGGTGATCTTGATTATCAAGGGAATTGGGAATTACCTCACAGACATATCAGAGGGCACCGGTGAGGGCATAACGAAAGATGTTTCACTGAGGCAAGAAAACACACCCTGAATATGGATGACACCATCCTGTGGGCTGGGTCCCAGTCTGAGACTGAGAGAGCTGAGCATCAGCATCCCTTTCTCTCTACATCTAGACTGTGGATACAAAGTGAGCAGCTGTCTCCTGTTCCTGCCATCAGGGCTTCCCCACCATGGTAATCTGTACCTTCAAATCGTGAGCAAAATCGACCCTTCCTTTTATGCTCCTTGTGTTGGGCATTTTGTCCTAGGATTGCAAAGGGGTGTGTGTGTGTGTGTGTGTGTGTGTGTGTGTGTGTGTGTGTGTGTGTGTGTTAAGGAAATTAACTAGTCTCTCATCTGGAGCAGAAGAAAATATGAGGATTAAACTAGGAATCTCCTAACACCAGAGAAGACGGGGCCAAGGATGCCCGTGACAGTGTAAGCAGCTAGGAACTGGGAACCTTAGAGAGGGATAAATGCCTCCAGAGGTCTTGGAGTGGTTTTTACTCACACCTTACACAAATCTTAAAAGATGGGGAGCTCTCAGTTTCCATATAGATTATAACATTCCAAATTATAAACTGCCTAGTATGAACAGTGTCCCAGATTCGGTCTCTAGTCAAAAATAATAAATAAGGGCCAGCAAGATGGATCAGCAGGTAAAAGCACTTGCCAAGGAAAGCCTAGTATCCTCAGTTTGACCCCTAGAGCCCATAGTGGAAAGTGAGGACCAACTCCCAAAAGTCGTCCTCTGACCTCTACACACACACACACACACACACACACACACACACACACACACACACACACACAATAACAGTAAATATAAATAAATCAATGAGCTCGTTCATTACAGTCATTCTCAACTGACTCATTTAGCTTTTGAAGAGAGACCCGGCCAACGTAACCCCTCCCATTTTTTCTAAGGGAGGGACTTAACCTGCAGGATATCACTCACAGGCAGTTAGGGCAGGCTGGCCAGATAGCAGGGTTCCTTTCCAACTGGGGCCTCACCCCACTGTAAGCCCCAGGAGGAATGTCCCACACAACAGGACGATGAAGGGGGCGAAGACGATGGTACTGACTGAAAGGGTGCCCCTCTTTATAGGCAAAGAGAGGAAGCAGTGTTTCCTTTGTTGTGATACTGCATATTCTGATTCCGCGCGTGGGAGGAAAGGATGAGACCATCTCCAAGTATTTAAAAACACGAGAGGAAAAAAAGTGGACTTAGAATTCCACCTCTGTCTGGGGGCCGAAGATGCGGCTCAGTTGGTGGAAGGCTCGCCTGGCATTTATGAAGCCCGATTAGATCTTCAGTACCACCAAGTAAACCAGGTGCCGGTGCCTACCCACAATCCCAGCCCTTGGGAGGTAGAGGCAGGAGGATCAGGAATTCAAAACCATTCTTGGCTGCACAGCAAGTTCAAGGCCAGCCTGGACTGCGTGAGACTCTGTCTCGAAGGATCAAAACAACTCCGTTTGAAAATTACAAAATGTCTCTGAGGGGATGATGAACACTGACTTGTGAGGAACAAGAACGCTTGGGACCAAAGGTCAGTTAGCTAACAACTCAGGGAACACAATAAAGCCCTGAAACGCTCTGCCCCAAGCCTTGTTACCAGCATGTAATGGAATTTGGTGATAAGAAATAAAGAAACTGCAAGACTTCCCATTCTCTGCTGGTATGAAATTTCTGACAGTTCCTCTGACCCCCTTAGTGTCTAGACCTCACAAGCGTCACTTAAGGAAACACTGGTTGTCTAATACAGGAAACGTCACAGTAATAGTTTCCTTCTGAACTGAGAATCAAAAGAAAATAGATAGGACCTGACACGCAGCCTCTCCCCCCAAGTAGTTTTCAAAACAAAACCACATAGTGAAATGGAACTCTTCGTCCACATAAGCCATAGCTGTTATTTGGGGTAAAACTAGGGAGTCTCTGCTCAGAGTGAACTGAGCTCCGATCGGTTCAGAGCTTCCAGAAGCTTCCAGCTCCTGCCACTTCCATTTAGCTTAACAATTACATCTGTGATTTAAGCATGTCACCCCTCTAGCTTGATGGGCAATAATCATGACACTTCACCGGAGGAGGGGAAGCCTAAAGTGATTAAGAGGATGACGACGAAAAGGTGTGCTTGAATTCTGTGATGCAGCCTTCAAAGATGCCCACAGGATGGGGCTCGTCCACATTTCACTGTGGGGAGGGGAGGGGATCATGGCCCCCTCCCTTTCCAGAGAGACTCTTGCATTTAGTGGTTGCTGGGAGAAGCAGCAGCATCTTCTTCTTCAGTAGGTGTTGCCGCCGATCAAGTCCCCTTTGCTCCACTAAGTAACCTCCTATTCAGCTTTGTTAAACTCAATGGGCTACACCCAAAAAGGAGACCTGAAAGTTGAGAGGGGGCTTGAGAAGGGTTCTGGCAGGAGAGGGAGGGGGAATGAAGGAGGGGAAGGAGGATAAAATGACCATCATGTAATGAAATTTAGCAATAAGAAATTTAAAAAACCAAGGTATTGTTAGCGGGTTTTGATCTTTTGTCGGGGGGGGGGGGGGGGGGGGGCTCCACCCAGTTCCCAAATAAATCACACACACAGAGGCTTATTCTTACTTATGAATGTCCAACCTTAGCTTGGCTTAGTTTCTAGCCAACTTTCCTTAATTAGCTTATCCCAACTGCCTTTTACCTCTGGGCTTTTCCTTTTCTCTTATTTCTGTAAGTCTTACTCTTACTCCATAGCTTGCTGTGTAGCTGGGTAGCTGGCCCCTGGAGTCCTCCTCCTTCTCTGGCTCCATGATCTTAGATCTCCTCTCCCAGTTTTCTCTTTCTATATATCTGCCAGCCCTGCCTATCCTTTCTCCTGCCTTGCCATTGGCCAGTTCTTTATTAGACCATCATGTGTTTTACACAGACACAGTAACACAGCTTCACCAATACAACGTGAACAAAAGTAACACACCTTAAAATATTCTACTACACCAAGGTCCCTCACATGCTCAATCCAACCTCTCCACCCAGCCAGCTCTCACACATGCTTCTCCAGGGTCTAGTCCTGGGAGTCTTCCTGACCTTCCCCATCCATGCATTCTTCCTAACCTACCAGATCTAGCTCAGGTCCCACCTCCAATCAAATGGGACCAGGAAACAAGCCGACATCACTCTCCAAATATCTGACAAAATAGACTTCAAAATGAAACTAATGAGAAAAGATGAAGAGAGACACTTCATTCTAATCAAGGGAAGAGTTAACCAAGAAGATGTTACCATCCTAAGCATATATGTACCAAACTCTGGGGCTCTTTCTGCTGCATCTACAAGGTGTCATGTCGATGAGCTTGAACACAGAGGCAACAAAAATATTGTTTAATAGATTCTGCACTTCAGGAGCTTTTTTGGTAGAATGCTTGTCCAGCATGTGCCAAGCCCTGGCTTCCTTCCCCAGTCCCTTGTAGACAGGCATAGTGGTCACACCTCTAATCCTGGAAATCAGGAGGTAGACACTGCAGGATCATGAGTCCAAGGTCATCTTCAGCTGCAGGGTAAACTCAAGGCCAGCCTGGGCTATGTGAGATCCTGTCTTAGAGAAAGATAGACAGACAGAAGGAAGGAATGGAGGAAGGGAGTGGGGAGGGAGGGAGGGAAGGAAGGAGACACCTTGTAGTCTCTTTATTCATTAACCTATTATGTGTCTAATAGGATGCTTTGAGGCCTGTGGCAAAATCTAAAGCAAGAGATTCCTTGGACTCAGCAAGGTCAGGTACGAGGTTGGGACTCATTATACACGAGACTGAGCAGGGGTACAAGCAAGGAGGGACCGGTGCCACAGCATCAGAAAGCACCCGAGCAAGGGGAGAAGGGGCAGAGCCAAGGGCAGAGTGGACCAGGAGCGGCGGAAGAGCAGCTGAGATCTGCCTTGGAAAGGGCCGCTGACCCAGAGAACAGAGGCCTGAGGGAGCCTTGAGCAGAGGGAAGACAGAGAGAGGAACTTGGCTTGCTGGATGAAGCTCCAATTGGACATACTGGTGTGTGATCCTGGAATCCCAGCATGTGGAAGGCAGAGGCAGGAGGACTGGGAAGTTCAGAGCAAGTTCAAAGCTAACTTGTGATACATGAGAGTCTATCTCAAAGAAAACGAAGGGAGGGAATGAAGGAGGGAGGGAGGGAGGGAAGGAGGGAGGAGGGAGAAAGAGAGGGAGGAGGGAGGGAGGGAGGAAGGGAAGGAGGGAAGGGGATGGGAGAGGAAGGGGAAGGGAAAGGGAAGGGAAGGAATTGATCTTTGATCTGAAATTGGGAGGGAAATCTTCGAGAACTGATGCCCTGTAACCTGGATTGTGAATAGTTCCCTGGGGCGGCTGTAAATTGGTGGTTTAGAATGACAGACATTCAGCTCTCTCCATGTGGGGCCAGAACTCCTAAATCAAGATCGCCCCAGAGCCCAGCCAGGCTCTGAAAGAGAACCCTCCCTTGCTGCTCCCAGCTTCTGAGGCTCCCAGAATCCTTTGGCCCATAGCTTCAGAGCTCCAGTCCCTGCTCCAGCTTCAGGTGGCTCTCCTGTCCTGTCCCCCACTGCCTCTGTCCACACCTGCTGTTTGGTTTAAGGACCACTGTGTTTATCTGGAATGATCTCCTCTCGAGATCCTTAACTTAATTTCATACGCAGAAGCCAGCTTTCCAGATGTGCTACATTCATATGTTACGGGGCTGAGAGCATAGATCGTAGGGGTTTTGCTCTTGAGTCTGATGCACTGGTATTGACTATTGTGGGTATTTTAAACACACCTCAGCCCTTTGGTCACCTTTTCTCACGTCCTGGCGGCAGGCAGCATAACAAGGCTGTGAGGCAAAGAGGAGGCTGACCAGTTTGAAGAGGCATTGGCAGGTGCCGACAGGAAGCCCCATCTCTCCGAGAGAGCTCGTTAAGAAGCATCAACCTTGAGCCGTCAGCTTTCTCCCTTCCAGGAGAGGAGCGCAGTGTGGCTGCTGGGGTTTCACACAGGCTTCACCGAGAACGCTTCCTGCAGGAGCGAAGAGCTCTCGGGCGCCTCTAACACGTTCCTGCAGGGTTTCAAGGATGAGCCGGCTCTCCTGCATTCTCCCTTTTTTTTTTTCTTCACAAATATAATACCAGAAATAAAAATCTTACTCATCCTGTTTCCCAAACGTGGCAGTTATGACAGCTTTATTACGATGTCTTATTAAAATGTAGCCATAGATTTACATAATTAACCCAGGTCTTGCGCTCCCCCACATCTCCCCTGCCTCTACAGCTGTCAGTCATGGTGGTAGGCGTGGGATCCCAGCTTCTGCGCACCGGGAACACCTGGAGGCCTGGATGCTGTCGGCGGAGATACGGGCAGTCTCTGATGGGACACATAATGAGTTTGATCATGAGTAGAGATAAATGCTTCCGGGCTTCTCAAACTAAGATGCTGTCCTTTTACATTGCATCACAGAGCTATAAGGGACCGTGAAAGACATTTGAGATACAGGCTAAAAGCTGGGGGTTGGGGACAGATTTGGTCCAAATTGTTTTTATTTTAAGGTAGAGTCTAGATCCTAGACTGGTCTCAAAGTTCTTATGTAGTTAAGGATGACCTTAAACTCCTGGTCCTCTCTCTCCCATCTACCAAGTGCCGCAGATGTATACCACCATCCCTGTGCCTGGTTTTGCTCATTCTTTTCTTTTTTTCTTTTTTTTTTTTTTTTTTTTGGTTTTTCTGAGACAGGGTTTCTCTGTGTAGTGTTGGTGCCTGTCCTGGATCTCACTCTGTAGACCAGGCTGGCCTCGAACTCACGGAGATCTGACTGGCTCTGCCTCCCAAGTGCTGGGGTTAAAGGCATGCACCACCACGCCCGGCCATCCCTGGTTTTTATGTGGTGCTGAGGATACAATTCAGAGCTTCCTGCCGGCTAGGCAAGCACTCTACCAAATAAGCTCCGTCCCCAGTCCCCACGTGTTTCTTAATTTGACACTTGTATATGTTTTTTATTTCAATGAGATAATGTTACTTGAAATTGAGGAATTCACATCAAAAGCCATATTTGGAACTGAAGATAACTTGGTGGGTAAAGCACTTCGTAGCCAATCCTGGCAGCCTGAGTTCGAGTCCCAGGATCCATGTGTGAAAGGTGAGAACTGACTTCCACAACTTGTCCACACACACTAAATGAATAAATGTAACTTTTTAAAAAGCATATTGAAGATTTCCTTTTTTAAAAGCTAATAAAACTGAACACTTTATCGTGGGCCACTCCAGGCCTCTGTGTCACGCATTCCAACCATCAGCCATGGATGACAGTTTTCCTTCTGCTGGGCGCAGATCAGTGGTTGCTTGTAGCTCCCAATCCCATTATTCTATGTCAACCAACTGTACACATTTATACCAACTTTCCATACTCCGCAGAAGCTGACTTGCAAACGTCTTCACATGACAGGTGAAAAAGTACTCCTCAGCTAGTCCAGGTTTTCTGCCTCTGAGAACGGGAAATCCCTTGGTTGAGCTGGCCAAAGACGTGAATTCTCACGTCAGCTCCATTCCTTGATGGCTGTGGCGTTGAGGCACAAGATGGAATTTCTCTAAGCCAAACATTTCCATATCAGTAAAATGAGACCGGCAATAGTATCATGTCTACCTCATGAGAATTCAAATATTCATGAAAGGGTAGGAAACAGCATAAAGCCTGAATAACAACACTCACTGTTATTTTCAGGTTGGCATCATTCATGGTTTCGAATGTTCTCACACTACTAATAAGTGCCACCCTCAATTCAACTCAGTGAATATTTTTTTAACATCATTCATGTACCCAAGCCTATATGCTAATGCAAAGAAATACATAAGGAGATGAGACAATAACACATTCATGAAGTGACTGGTGGAGTAATCTGTAGGCTGTTGAAATAACACAAGATGGTTCCCGGAACAACATTCCCACCTTCGAAGTGCAGCGCAATCCTCTTGGACGTCTGAGATTTGAACCTCTGCAGCCTAGTCTACATTCTGGGAGCACCCCTAGCACCCTTCACTATGCCCTCACCAATGCACCCAACACACAGCAAAGCCCTACCTCTATTATCCCAGCCTCTCGCCAGCCTTGCGGAGTGGGTGTCTCTTCTCCATCCCACTTTTCCAGCTGAGAAAATTGAGACATACAGAAGTCGAACCATTTGTCCAAGGTCACACAGCTTGTCAGCAACAGAGCTAGCCATCTGACCCGCACTGACACACAGGAATGTATTTCTTCCCTCTCTCCTTGCTAGGAACCAAGCTCCTGATAACACTGTTTTTCACTCCTATATGTTCATGCGTGCGCGCACACGCACACGCACACGAGCACACAAGCACCAGGTCTCTTGAGCTGATTTCACTGATATTTTCTAACAGCCCCACACCCCAGCCTTGCCCTTCCCTCTTCCACATCCCCTCTGGATCTCCCATTACAGTCGAGCAAAGCCTAGCCAGGAACACTTCCCCTCCTGCCTGGACCAAATTGTTATCATTGCAAAGATGATTGTTTACTCGTTCGTCCTCGCCACACTAATGCTGATTAAGCTCATATTATTGCTGAAAGGGAGTGTGGCTCCATCTTCAGCGAGTCGTTAAGTGCAGCCAGCACTCATCAAAGGGATGGCAAATTGATAGCTGTGATAATCCTCCTAATTAAGAGTTTCTTTTCGATGACCTCCTTGCTATCAGCAAGGATGGTGAGCAGATATGAAACAGTAATGGTCCCTGTGCTGGTGAGCCGACACCAACCTCCCAAAGAGAGTGAGTGTGTGGACACGATCAAGCTTATGCCCACTCAGGTATCGATTTAAATTCCATCTTGTCTCTGTGACGATTAAACAAAGGGTGAGGTAAAACAAAAACAGAGGGCTGTGATGTTGGGCCGAGAATAAAGCAGAAAGTGCATGTGTTCATGTGCTGCTGCTGGCCACAGATTCAGCTCTCAAATTTTGGGGGGCCCACTGTGAAATGATAGTAGCTTGATCACTGGTTCTTTTTAATTGTTAGAGGGGAAACTAATATAGACAAGACCAGAGGATTTTTACCTGGGCAATCCTCTACAAGGGACAATATAGAATGTGTACAAACGATGACCTCAGTGGTACCCTTAGAACACTCAACAGAGTAAGATGAATTGGCCTTCATTGCAGAGGGTGGTAACAGAGCCAGGCGCTATTATGTAGTGTTTCCTCTGAGAGTAAAGCCTTCCATATTAGTAAGACATAAGGTGTTGAGGAGAAGTGAAATAATGGGATATTTTAGAGCAGGATGTTTACAAGAAGGTGAAATAATAGGATGTTCTAAGAGGGATAAAACACTCCATCCTGCAGAAAGGTCTTATAGGAAATAAACAACTCAAAATAGCTTCAGGATGTCCCTGAAACTGACTAGACTCACTAGGCTGGTTCCTCTCCAAGAGAATGTAAATAGTAAAGGCCGCTGAGTCATTTTCAGACCAGACCAGAAGCCTGAAGGAAGCAGAAACCAGCCAATCTGCCTGGAAGATATTCAGACCAACCAAGCCCCATAGAAGGAATACTTTCCAACCTGATGAGCTACCTACAGGCTGCAGAGTATGCTCCAGGTTCCCAGGTTTTATGACTTGTCACCCATGCTTGGTTGGACTTTGGTAATCCAAATGTCTTTGAGTCGTTTCCATTCCTATAAATAACCCCAATAAATCTCATTAGTTCACTGTCTTAGTTAGGGCTACTACTATTGCTGCAACAAAATACCATGAGCGAAGCAACTTGGAAAAAAAAAAAGAGTTTATTTGGCTTACACTTCCATATCACTGCTTATCATCGAAAGAAGTCAGGAGAGGAATTCAAGCAGGACAGAAACCTAGAGGAGGAAGCTGAAGCAGAGGCCATGGAGGATGCTACTTATTGGCTTCCTCCCTCTGGCTTGCTCAGCCTGCTTTCTTATAGAACCCAAGAATCCCAGCCCAAGTGACCCCACCCACAATGGGCTGGGCCCTCCTTTGCTGTGGAATAATCCTGTAGACTGTCAAAATGTGTTGCTCTCATTGTTATAAAAGGTTAACTGGTTGGTAGCCAGGCAGGAAGTACAGGTGGGACAACCAAACTAAGGACTAGGATGAAGAAGGGCAGAGTCAGAGAAGTTTCCAGCAGACACAAGGAGAAGCAATATAAGCATGCTATACTTTAAAAAGGTACCAAGCCATATGACAGAGCGTAGATAAGAAATAAGAGTTAATTTAAATGTAAAAGTTAGCTAGTAACAAGCCTGAGCTATTGGCCAATCATTTATAATTAATATGAACCTCAGAGTGTTTATTTGGGAGCTGTTGGCAGGACAAAAACTTCTGCCAGCACTCCCTCATCGATCATTCATTAAGAAAATGCTCTAGAGACTTGCGTACAGCCTAATCTTATGGGTATATTTTCTCAATTGCGATTTCTCCTCTCTGATGACTTTAGCCTGTGTCAAGCTGGCATAAAATTAGCCAGCACATTCACCAAGTTGGACATTGGTGCAATAATTACTTTGGTCCATTATGGGTTTCCTTTCTGAAGTGAGTAGATGTGTAAGGGTTTCATTTCCCCCAGAAAAAAATCTGTCACACAACTGGCACAGCATAGAAAAAAAGACTATTGGAGTAGACGAAGGAAGGATTAAGATGAAAAACATTTTTTTAAATGAACTCAAAGAACTGAAAGAAATCAATAAGCTGTTAAGATCTATCACTACTCTTCCAGAGGACCCAAGTTTGGTTCCCAGCACCCACATCAGGTATCTCTCAACCAGCTCCAGGGAATATTATGCCCTCTCTCCTGGCCTCTGCATGTACCATCACACACTTGCACATACATACACACACAAAAAGATAAGAATAAGTAATTAATATGGTAGTGTATGTTATATGTCTTCATATATGAAAGCTTTCCTCTTTTTCTTAATCTGCATGTGTAAGTATGTATGGTGTGTGTGTGTGTGTGTCTGTGTCTGTGTCTATGTCTGTGTGTGTGTGTTTGCATGTTCATGTGTGGTGATATAATGTGTTCCCCAATATATTGTGCACCTTAATAAACTTATCTGGGGTCAGAGAACAGAACAGCTGCTAGATAGACATAGAGGCCAGAAAATAGCAGCAGTTCAGCTGAGATTCATTTGGATGAGAACACAGAGGCTTCCAGTTTGAGGAAACAGGATCAGCTGAGGAATTGGCAAGGTGAGGTTAGCTGTGGCTGGTTCTGTTTCTCTGATCTTTCAGTGTTCACCTCAATACTGGCTCTGTTTTTTTTTTTTTTTTATTAATAAGACCTTTTAAGATTCATGTTACATTCATGTGTATGAGTGTAGGCCTTGCAAAGGGCAGGAAGACAATCTTGGGTGTTGGTCCTTGCCATCCACCTTGCTTAAAACAGGGTCTCTTGTTCAATGCTGAGTATGCCAGGCTAGCTGGCCAGTGAGCTACCAGGAATTCTCTATCTTCATTTCTGTCATAGTTTCACTTCTGCTTCTGTAATAAAAATAACCTTAAAAAAAAAAAAACTTGGGGAGAGTGGATTATATGTCTTACACTTCCAGGTTACAAATCCATCACTGGGGGACAGTAGGGAGAGATATTTAAATCAGCAAACCACATCATACCTACAGTCAAGAGAGGGAGAAATGTATGTACACATGTTCAGTTTCCTCTCTACACTTATATAGCTCAAGATCAAAGCCCAGAGAATGGTACCCACCCCACCACCACCACCACCACAGTCAACCGGCCACCCCACCTCAATTAATGGTACAAGACCATCCTCTACAAACATGCCCATGGGCCAAGCTGATGTGGACAACCTTCATTCACAAAGAGCCTCTTCTCAGGTGAGTCTAGATTGTGTCAAGTTGGTACCTGAAATGAAGCATCACGATCTCCTGTCTCTCTATAGAATGCTGAGGATACAGATGTGTGCTCCTACGCCCTGCTTCATACAGGTGCTGGGGATCAGAACTCTTACAAGGCAGACACAGCCCACTAAGCCATCTCCCCAGTCTTCATATGTGATTGTTTTTTAATTGTTACTAAAATACACTAAATAAGAGTAAGTCTGTTACTATCTGTAATGATACTGCAATCAGTACACACAGTCATAACTGATGACTCCATTCCCTGACCCTGGGTCTCTGAGAACTATGGTAGATCTCAACTTATTACTGATTCCGGTGTGCATGCTTCTGGTTCTCATCTCCCCAGAACTCAAGAGTATTCCTTAGGAGCCCACAGGCTGGGACCACATGCCTAGACTCTGGAAACAGGAGCTTTAGGATCCTTAGGATCCTTGCCTCTTTTGTGGCTTTAAGTGGGATAATTGACCTTATCATCTAACTTGTTTGTGTGTAAAATGGAGGCTCCTAATAATACCTACTTTATAGGCTTGTTGTAAGGATTAAATAGGAGTCTCCCTCCCCAGACTCAGTCTGACAGGACATCAGGAAGAACAGACCTAGAAAACAAAACGGACATTATCCATTACAGCCAGCACTCAGTGGAGGTGGAGTTCGAATCTCAAACCAGGAAGTCCCATGTTCCTTTCTATAAAGGATTTGTGATCTTGTGGGATTTCTGCAGACAGAAAAGACTTCTATCACAGCATCTGGTGAATATTTGTCATTTTGCTACTTTGATTATTCTACGGAATTCTACCTCAGACAGTTTTGTGTATCTTCTCACTAAAAAATAAAATAAAAAACACACATTGGTTAAGAGTTCTGGGGGTCCAGCGTGCATACAGCCATTGAGACTGTGGTCATTAATCTTTGGTTATTTCATGGTTGACCTCTCAATTAGATTTTACAGCCTCTAGCACCATGGATATCACCTGCTGTGACCTTCTCATTTGCTGAAGAAAACAGAATTTCGGCACAGTTAAATACTGTCTGCAGTGTCTCCAACATTAAACAGACAGAGAGTGGCAAACCAGGTCAAGAAGCAAGGCCATTAGGGCATCCTATCTTCCCACCAACCCCAGGGGACACTGAAGTCGTCTAAGCTCTGTTGATATCCCAGTATAATGCTGGTTCTCAAACGTTCCTCTTCTGCCCAAACCCTCCCATGCCACCTCCCAGCCAACCTCCTCATTAACATTTTCACCTGGCCACCCCACGGGCATTTCAAATTCTGCTTATTCTGATGGAGCTCAATGTCTATTCTCTCATCTGAGTACTCTTCCTGCATTTTCTGGTGATCACCATATACTCCACATGGTAAGCAGGTAACTCACACTTACTCCTGATTTCTTCATCTCCTTTAACCCAGCCATCAATGACCCTGCTAGTTTTACTTGCAAATTATTTCCTTTCCTAGTAATCTCTAAACACTGCCCTAATTGGACTCTCACTGTTCTACAGCCCTTTGGCTCGCTCCCATCCTACACCAGGAAGCAAGAACTTCTTAAGGGAAACAGAAAAGACACAGAATTCACCAAGCCCTTCTGCATGCCCAGGCGCTGTGCTAGGTGCCCTGTGTGTTGTGATCACAGTCCAGAAGGCATTCTGATTCTACAGATGAGGAAACTAAAAGTCATTCCAAGTGCTTATGAAGACTAGAGTCACATTTAAAAGCCAACCAGAGCCACTGCCTAAGGTAACCGACACCCAAGTCCATTATGCTGTAAGCCCAAGGCACGCAGGAAAGAAACATTTACAGTACCCTGCAGAGAGAACCATCTGTGCAGAAAAGGTCTTCAGCCAGAGCTGTGACCTTCAGGAGAGGCAGTTAAACACAACAAACTGGGAAGGAGGGAATCAGAAGGATAAAGGTCCAACTGGCCAAATTCATCTGGAAATTGAAAGCCAGGGAGCTCATCAGTAGAATCTATGAGTCACTCTCTCCAGGGCAGCTCTAGGAAGGGCAAAGCTAGACAGAAAAATCTGATGCTTGTCTGTATGATCAGCACTCGACAGAGGCGGGCCTTGAACCTAGCACCAGGTGGTTCCACATTCCCTCCCACAATGTCTGGGTTTATAATAGTGTGAGGTTTCTGTGGAGAGAGACTATTTCTATCACAGTAGAAACCTGTGAGTGATAGCAGGCAGAATCTAATTACACAGCCCAAGTCAACAGAGCCCTTCTTGGAAGCTTTATAAACTGAGATACTGTTAATCCCAAAGATGGGAAGAGAAAGACCACCGACCCATAACATTATGGCCAAATTAATTAAAGCAAACAATTAATTAAAGCAGGCTTTTTTTTATTCATGTACTGAGTTGCCTCCCCCTAAGGCAGGGGTTGAGAGGTCAGTATTGGATGTGAGGAAGACAATGGTTTTATAGCTCAGGGGTAGTGGGTTTCCAAATGGGGGACTTGGCAGACAAAATAAACAGGTGAGGTGATGGGGGGTGTCCTTTTGTACGCTGCAAATATATGTTGTTTTTATTGGTTGATGAATAAAGCTGCCTATGGCAGGGCAGAATATAGCAGGGCGGGAAAGGCAAACTGAATACAGGGAGAAAGAAGGGTGGGGCCAGACAGACGCTATCCAGCCTCCCAAGAAGCAAGATGCCAGCAGACAGTAGAGCCACAGCCAGGTGGCAACACATAGGTTAATAGAAATGGGTTAACTTAAGTTGTAAGAGCTAATTAATAATAAGCCTGAGCAATAGGCCAACATTCACAAGTAATATTAAGTCTCTGAATGGTTATTTACAAGCGGCCGTGGGACAGAACAGGACAGAGAAAAGTCTCCATTTACAGTGAGGTTCCAGGAGCAGAACATAAGCATAACAAGTTAGTCCTGAAACAGAGACATGACGGCAAGGTAGTCAAATCAACAAGTAGTCATAACGAGGTAGCCATAACAACCCTTTCGAAACAAAGGCAGGGCTTCAGGATGATTACTAACTTCCTGGAACAAGAATATGATAGTCATTCCTTAAACAGGCAGCACAGAACCATTTGTAGTTAAGGTTACTGGTAAGAGATAGCCTAATACTTGAGAAACAGAAGTTTATTCATAAACAGGAATTAACCTAGTTTGTCTTTACTATAACATAGATCTTAAGCCTAAGATGGAGGCAGGGGTTTCTTCAACACATACATACATACATACATACATACATACATACATACATACATACACATACACACATATATATAGTTTTTATTTATATAAATATGTATGTGTGTTGCACACCACCTCCCTGTCTTATATCACTCTATCTTTCACTGAGACCAGGTTATTTTCTATAAGTCTAAACAGTTCATCTTCTTAGTATATGAGCTCTACAGGACCTGCCACTACTACCTGACTTTGTGACTACAAAGTGAGAACTGTCCTTGACAACACAGAAATAAATGCACGTACTGTGTGCCAACAAAACCGCATTCATGGACTTTGAAATTCTAATTTTATATAACTTCATACATCACACAGGAGTCTTCCATCAGCTTTTTAAACAGTCTTAATGGAGGTGGAGGAGGGACTGGAGAGATGGCTCAACAGTTAAGAGCACTCAGTGTTCTTCCAGAGAAGCAGCATTCAGTTCTCAGAACCCACATCAAGGAACCCTGGCTCCAGGGGGATCAAATGCCCTCTTCTGGCCTCCTCTAGAACCTGTCCTCATGAGCACATACCCACACGCAGCCAAATGTACACATAGCATCGCTAAAGATGAAATAAATCCTTTTCAAAAGACGAAAGACTGAGGCTGACACCCAAGGTTGTCCTCTGACCTCTATACACATGTACATGCTGACTCCCCATGCACACCACACACATAAACAAAGTAAATAAATATTTTTTCAATTCTTAACTTACATGTTGTACAAAACCATTGCTATAGAAGAAACTCGATAGAACTGGTATTATAAAGAACTTACTATTAGATTTGCTTAGGAGACATTAAATCACACAAGTGGAATTCAGCTAAAGTGTTAACTGCCTCCCAAATACCCCAAGGATAAGTCATATACTAACGAGACCTGTTAGAGATAAGGGAAATTTAGCATGCTAGGATGTAAAAGTTTGTTCACCAGGATTGACCAGCCATTAGCTCCTGATTCCCATACCAAAGACATGCCTCTAATGGACAGCTTGGTGGGAAGTTTCAGGGGCGGGGAGACAATGTAAGGTCACAACCATCATTAAGCCCAGGTCTGTCATTAAATCCTCTGTGCTCTTATCAAGAAAAACATAATTTTGCCAGGTGGGCAAAATGACCCTGGGTAACAACTATTCGAAGAAGAATAACACTAGTGTACTTACATAATTCTGGACATATGTAATATCTTTGCTGTGTAAATCTTCCATCTGCCTAAACAGCCAGACTTGCATTCTCTTGTCTCTGTTTAAATGTTCAAAGTGTGCCCTGGGGCCGGGACCTGAAAGAGATTTAAGGATAACAGGATATACAAAATGCATAAGCCTAAGGTGTATATAAGCTAGTGAGAACTTCTATTGGGAGCTGACTCTTATTTGGGCATTAGCCCCAGCCTCCCGTACAGTTAGGCACTTCTTCCATCTCTGAGTATGTGGAGTGATTTCTCACCAAGAAGGCATATTAATTCCATTATACCCTGTGAGAGGCCAATTTGACTCATAGGCTATAATTTTCTTAACTCTGGCATAGAGTGCCTCTGAATGGCCATAGCATCCTCTCAGGACCTTCCTAGAATTCCTAGAATCCCATCCTTAGCTAAATGAAAAGTTATCTGACCTACGTCCAGCTGAGGAAGATTAGCGGGAGAGTGAGCTTCTCTTGTGGTCACAGAGGACCCTCAACTCAGCGAGAACCACGATAGTAATCATCACTTGCTGAGCTCTCAAAATATGCCAGCCACTATACTAAGCACTTTCGATGTATAATCTTATTTAGACCTCATGGCAATCCAAATCTAATCCCAAAAAGAGATGACAGCGTAAATGATTCAAGCGAACTGAGGTAGTGGTGGGAATATTGGCAAGTTAGAGCAATACAACCTATCTTGAAAAGTCTTTTGCCATCTAAAATCAAACAGGCCAGTGGGGTTCGTGTAAAAGTGTATAACTAAGGGATTGATATCACCTTGTTCTGGTTGGTTAACTATAAACCACCTTCCTCTGGACACCATGGAGTGCACAGGGACATGCTCACACATTCACACAGACAAACACACACACACACACACACACACACACACATTCACACAGACACACACACAAAGAAATAAATCCTTTTCTTTAACAAAAGAAAGTTCTAGGCCATCTCGGAGTAGGAAACAACTGCCTGGTAACAAAGATCGTGGAGATTATGCAGAGTATTTTCTCAGTATTTTCACATACTTGAAACACTGAAAAGAGGGAGATTTTTAAAAAGGAAGTAAAATGCAGAAGAGCAGTTTAGAAGTAATGACCACCAACAAAGCCTGAGCTATCCGGAGTATAATGTGTAATCATGACAAGAGACAGAGGAGGGGATGTTTTAGAGACATCCTAAAAACCATGAAGCAGAGTCCCGTGGAGTAGGACCTGCCACTCGGTCACCTTTGGGGCCCCGTGTATCTTGGCTGGTGTGTACCAAAGCACCTATGGCAGCTGTCCAAGTACTGAAACATTTTGACAGTGTGACCCACCCTCTTTCTGAACCTACCATCCACCCATCCCCATCCCCACTCACCACCCAAACCTTCGCTTGGAAGGAATAGCCCAAAGCCTGTGTGTTGTTTTCCTCACTGTTTGACAAAACAGCTGACAGAGAAACTTAAGAGAAGATTGTTCTGGCACACGGTTCCAGGGACTATGGTGGTATTTTATTTGTATTGAAATGTGATTTTATTTGTATGTTAATAAAGTTGCTTGGGGGTCAGAGCTAATAGCAAGCCATAGCAGAGCTGGGCGTTTGTGGCACACGCCTTTAATCCCAGCACTTGGTAGAAGAGCTAGGTAGATCTCTGTGTGGTCAAGAATACAGCCAGCATTGGAGACATACACCTTTAATCTCAATACCATAGAAGACCTGGAGGGCTGTACATACAGGCAGTGACGAGGCAGTCATGTGTTTGGGTTTACAACCAATGAGAAGGCAGAACAGAAAGACTATATAAAGACAAACACACAGGAAGTAGCTCTCTTTCGGAGAGGTAGGACCACCGCAGGAGAAAGGGTAAGGTTTTAGCTCTGAGCTCTGAGAGCTTTCTTTCTTTCTTCTTTACATTGGTTCTGTGTTTCTTATTTAATAAGACGGTTGGTTACACCTACAAGGGACTGTCAGTCCGTCATGGTGGAAAGCGTGTGGGAGGAGAAGCAGGCCCATCTGTGGTTTCAGGAACACGCAGTAAAGACTGTTAACATCTTGGCAGATCAGGGAGCCAAGAGGACAGGACCAGAAGGAAAGCCAGGTTATATCCCTTAACAGCTCACCACCAAAGACCCACCTCTGTCAGCCAGATTGCGCAGCCTCCGCAAACAGCATCACCAGCCAGAATTCGAGTGTTCGAACCTGTGAGCCTGGAGGGAACATTTCAGACCTAAAACACAACACTCCCAGTGTAAAACTGATGATTTAATGTGTGGAAGTGGGCTTGGGGGGATACGTTCCTGCAAGAGAGCTGTGTTACCTGCAACTGGATGGTTCTTCTGTCAGTTTTCCCATATGCTGAATAGCTTGACTCCATATTGTACACCTTTAATCCTAGCACTTGGGAGGCAGAGGCAAGCAGATGTCTGAGTTCTGGGTTCGAGGCCAGCCTGGTCTATTTTAGAGCGAGTTCCAGGACATCCAGGGCTACAAAGAGAAACCCTGTCTCAAAAAGCAAAAAAAAGAGAAGAAGGAAGGAAGGAAGGAAGGAAGGAAGGAAGGAAGGAAGGAAGGAAGGAAGGAAGGAAGGAAGGAAGGAAAAGACAGACAGATCAAGGAGAAAGGACATAAAGGATGTAAGATCAAAAGCAAAAAGGAGCAAGGGAGAACAGAAGGAGGAAGGGAAAATTAAAGAACAGATTTTGATGACTGACCAGATATGGAAAGAGAGGAATAAAGATATCTGTGCAACCATAATCTCACAGACAGACAGAGGGACAAAAGCAGCTACACCATACGGTTTCCTTCCCCACCCCCCCAAAAAAAGGAGCTGAGGCTGGGAAGATGGCTGAGTGAGTTGAGTACTTGCCACGCAAGTGGGAAGACCTGAATTTGAATCACCAGAACCCTCATAAAACCGTGCAGTGCACATCTGGAATCCCAGGGCTCCTCCAGTGAGATGGAAAGGTGGAGACAAGAGAACCCACGGATGTTCAAGGCCAGCTAGACTGGCGTTTCCAGCACCAGACAAGAGATCCTGAATCATACAATGGGAGGTGAGGACCAACATCCAAGATTGTCCTCTGACCTCCACACCTGAGCCATGGAAGATGCACACCCATGCTCACATACACATATACATGTGCATATATGCTATAAGTAATTAAAGTGCCCCTATAGCATAAACTGCAGAGAGAAAGATTTATGAGGAGTTGATTGAAAACTCTGCACTCCATCTACTCCTCTCTACTTAAAAACCTACCCCATGGAGAACCCAGTGCAGGAGAAAGCGGCCCTTAGTGCTCCGCTGTCATGCTGCCTCTGAGAGGCTAGCCTGATCTCACTATATGGACAATGAATTGTGTAGCATCTGGCTACCTATTCGGCCAAAGCTGCAGTTCACTTGTACCATACGGACCTCATGGGGACTCTGACCACATTTGTGTTTTACCCACCCATCTCCAATCATCATATGGCATGCAAGCCCACTTCAGTTCTTCTTATGGGACAGTGGGAACTGTATGAACTCAGTCTGAGTTTGAAGTGGAGCTGGCTTGTTCAGAGGGTCATGTCTACTATCAGAATCAGATCTCCGTTGGGTTTCAGTGTATGGGAAGTCCCATGGGAGCTGTAGAGACATGGACGCACAGAGCCTGCTGTCTTCAGAAGCAGAGGAGAAGCTCTGTCAGAAGCAACGGCAACCTCTCAAGCTGGCTTACTAACTAGGGTAAATAGTACTGGGGATGTAAGGACATTGGGCATTTCTACAGGCCTGGACTCTTCCTTACCACTGCTAAACGTTGAGGCCCCCAGGTTTTGGGATTCCTCTTATTAGGTCTGTTAGTTGCTCTCTGGTTGAGTCTCTCCAACACTGTGGATTTATCATGCTTTGTAATTTGGCATGTTCAGGTTTTGTAGAGATGTCCCTACTGACTTGATTTCCTATCTATTCGCTCACAGCAGAATGAGAAGATATGGAGAGTTACAGGTAAGTTGCAACTTCTTCTCCTACCAAAGAAAAAGATATGAAAACTTCAGGCTAAACGAAGAATCTGAAATTCCGTAAAGAGTGAAGCATTAACTGGTTCCTCAAGCCATATCTGAAAATACTTTGGCGTAAACCGAATACAAATAGTTGCTGGGGATAAAAAGATAGGACGTAGTCCACTCACCAGAGTGACTGAGAAATGACAGAATAGCCATTACCGTGGAGAACAAGTACCAGCGAGGGAGAGAGTAACCACATGGGGACAGGAAAAGAAGAAGGAGTTAGATCATGGCAGATACAATTCACAGGACAGGTGACTTTGAGTTGACGAACTGGTTAGTGCTAAAATGAGAACAGCCTGTCTTCAGATGTTTTGTGACATTATTCATACTCTCCCGAAACTGAAAACCGCCAATGTGCATCAGCAGGTGGTCGTACAAACAGTGTGGGATGTACCATTCAAGGGCCGCATTGGTATGTGCTGTGACGTGTGAGTCTTGATAATATTATGTTGTCAGACATCTGATCGCAGCAGGCATGCCCATGGCACAGGTAACACATGCAGGCATGCACATAAATGGAAGCGTACACTTGAGGCTGAGACTCCGCGGTAAAGTAGGTGCCTGTGATGCAGAAGGCCCTGAACTTAATCCCCAGCACTGCAAAAGCAACAACCAAATAGACATGCATTCCAGGGTTTTTAGTTTTATCTACACAGTGGTTTCTTCATTAGCACAGTCAGTTTTAGGCTGTTTCCATTGCTCTCTCAACACACCATACCCACCTTCCCCCAGATCAGGCTCAGGCAATTACCAATTGACTTTCTATCTCTAATGGAGTTACTGAGTCTAGATTCCATACAAGAGATATCAATGCAATATGCCGGCCTTTGTTCTCATCCTGATTCTCATTCTCATCAGATGTCTGAAGAAGGCTGACGCCCTGAAACGGAGCTGCAGATGGTTGTGAGCCACGGTGTGGGTTCTGGGAACTGAACCTGGGTACCCTGCATGAACGGCAAGTGCTCTGAACCCCTGAGCCATGGCTCCAGTCCCAAACTGAACGCGTTAAAAAGAGTGCACTGTGCCATGTGTGAATTACTTCTTGGTAGGACCATTGTTGTTTTCAAGGTAACGGCTTCTGTGGCAATCAGCCTTGTACAGGGACTCTTAAAGCTTCCCTCAGCTATCTGGGAAGTGCAAGAATCCTAACAAACAGGGCAGAAGAGGCACATTAGTCCCCCAGGCCTCCTTTTCAGCCCTTGCCTGGAGCCCAGCAGCAGTTTTATTGGTCCCAAGCAACCTGCCTCTCCACCTCAGCCACTACCAGTCTGCTACTGAGGCCAGTTTTTATTAGTTCTCTCTTGGAGCCCTCAAGGACCTCCCTTTGAAAGGGGTCTGCTGGTCACGTGTAACAACAGGTCATTATTAAATTAATGAATAATTAATATTAATATTAAAATTCTCGTCACCACACGGGAAAATGGTCTCAGACTAATCCTTAACTGAACACTTGATTCGATGTGAGTCTGATGCCATCTTTTCTCCTTCTGACAGTGACTCCAGTCTGCTGCCATCTGCAGAACATCCCTTTCTCTCCACAGACAAGTCCCTGCCCGGATAGCACAGTCAGTGAAACACCAGGCGGAGTGCCATATGTCACACTAAATGACAACTGTGGGTGAGGATGTGGGGACAGAGGAACACTTGCCCTCTGTTGGTGGGAGTGAACATGAAGGCGGTCACGATGGAAGTCAGTGTGGAACCAGACCTACCACACTACTCAGCAAGTCCACTCCTGGGATAACACGCACCAGAGAGTCTATGCTCCACCGGACATTTGCACACCCACGCTGATGCCTGCTCTTTTCACAATAGCGTGGAAATCTAGCAGGTTGCTGGATGTCTACCAATAGATGACCAGCTAACGAAGATTTTACACACACACACACACACACACACACACACACACATTAAAATTTTATTCGGCCATAAAGAAAAATTAAATTGAGAATTTTCAGGGAAAAAAAAATGGATGAAATTCAAACACATTATACTAAGCAAAGTAACCTAGGGTAAGAAAGACAAAGACTGTATGTTCTCTCCCACATGCAGACTCCAGCCTCTGTTAAAAATGTACCAGTGGGGGCTGGAGAGATGGCTCAGAGGTTAAGAGCACTGCTTGCTCTTCCAAAGGTCCTGAGTTCGATTACCAGCAACCACATGGTGGCTCCAACCATCTGTAATGAGATCTGATGCTCTCTTCTAGCCTGCAGGGATACATGCAGACAGAACACTGAATACACAATAAGTAAATAAATCTTAAAAAAAAAAAAAAAAAGAGTTGGATCTTAAAAAAGAAAAATGTACCAGTGGAAGGAAAGCCAGGAAGCTAGAAAGGGGCCTGTGAGACTAAAGGGTGAAAAAGAGGCTTAATGGGGGACAGCAGAAAAAGGACAATAAACAGAATGGAAGATAAAATATTGCCGGGCGGTGGTGGCGCACGCCTTTAATCCCAGCACTTGGGAGGCAGAGCCAGGCGGATCTCTGTGAGTTCGAGGCCAGCCTGGTCTCCAAAGCGAGTTCCAGGAAAGGCGCAAAGCTACACAGAGAAACCCTGTCTCGAAAAACCAAAAAAAAAAAAAAAAAAAAAAAAAATCTATCCCGGGCCAAGGGAGAGACCAGAGAAGTGAGGAAAGAGTGGGGTGAGGAGAGGACCGGCCAGAATAAAATATGTGTGAAAACCTCATACAGAAACCTGTTATTCAGCAAGCTAATTTTAAAAAGCAAAATAAAATATCAAGAAAGAATTATAATAGTTTACAGAAAACAAAGACGTTTAATATTTTTTCTGTGTCATCCCTTCACACCTCTATTCTTGGATTACACTGCCTTCAGATGTTTAGATTCAAAAATTGCTGTTTAAGTTACTGGCCTGAGTTTTATTTTCTTTAAAAAAAATCATTAAATCCATTTTGGCTTAGAATTAGGACAGAATTTCCAAAATGGCCCCAAACAGGCTTCTGTCATTTTGTACTGTGTGTGGATTAAATGCCTTGGTGATTAACTCTGAGTCACCAGTAATGCATGGGTGTCGCATTAAGGAGAGAAATGAAAGCGCTTCCCTTTGGAGTCATTTAACCAAGAGAGTCCAGTCTTGAATTCCGTACTTCTTGCTCCCTGTGCCCTCTGCCCTCTCTATGAGTCTGAACTGTGCCTGCCTGGGAGCTGTCTTGTGAATCCGTCCCTGGGTTTGTCTCTTCTGTCTGTAGGTCTGTCCCTAACAAAGGGCTTTGCTCTGTATTTATTGAACTGTACAAGAAAGCATCACATGGGGAAGGAATGGGATACTAAAATTAACCGAATTTTACAAAGGATTTAAGTTGCTGACTCCAACAGATCCCAACGGACCCAGACAGCAAACTACAAACTACAAACACCGATGTTTATCAACGAATATCCACAAACGGACATTCCTTTTAGAAAGTTGCCTTCAACCTCTGTGTGTGCTGCTTTCAGCAAATGATCCACAGGCATTGTTCTGGGGCAGGGGCATGGAGAGCACATAACGTAAGATTGCAGCCATGCATTAGCTTAGGTTGTGAAAGCTGACTACAGGGAAAAGCCAAGGCAAGTAAAGTTGATTATTACCTTGTTCCCTTAAAGGCAGGTTAAATGAACAGGCTGGATGCATAGTAGAAGTGCAATCTCAAATCTTTAGTGACCTCAAGGTGTACTATTAACTTGTCTGTAAGGTCCAGCGAATGTTCTTTTTATCATAATGCATTACTATACTATGTTCATACAAAATGGAATCTTCAAAATATTGATCACCTCTTCGAAACATTGAAGACACTTATGTCCAACAACATCAAATATTCAGCCAAATTTTAATTCTCTCTCTCTCTCTCTCTCTCTCTCTCTCTCTCTCTCTCTCTCTCTCTCTCTGCATGTGTGTGTGTGTGCGTGCGCGAGTGTGCATGTGCGTGCGCGTGTGTGCGTGTGCGTGTGTGCGTGTGTGCGTGTGTGCGTGTGTGTGTGTGTGTGTGTGTGTGTGTGTGTGTATACATTCATGGAAGAGGTGATGGGTTCACATGTGGGAGAGGTGCACATTGAGGCCAGAGGTCAACCTTAGGTGTCTTTCTCAGTCACTCTCCACTTTGTTTAGATAGGGTCTCTCACTTTCACCTGAAATTCTCCAATTTAGCTAGTACAGCTCAGAAGCCAGTCCTAAGGATCTGCCTATCTCTGCCTCCCCAACACTAGACTACAAGTGTGTGCAAACACTAGATTGCAAGTGTGCCACTGCTCTGGGTTCTTTTTCTAACATATAATATTTCCACTGAGATATAATAAAAATACTCACTGAGCTATAATGAAAATATTGTAAATAAGTCTTTGGGAATTGCATGCATATATATTTTTTACTCATATTATCCCAACTTTCCATCCTCTCCTCTCTCTCTCTCCCTCCCTCTCTCTCTCTCTCTCTCTCTCTCTCTCTCTCTCTCTCTCTCTCTTTCTCTCTCTCTCTGTCTTTTCTCTATAACCCACCTCTAGTCCAAATTGCACTATTCCCATAACTCCTGAGTGTGGGACCACCCACTGGAGTGTAGTCCACCTACCTAGAGCATACATTTCAGGAACGCTGACTCTCCCTCCCTGAGAAGTCATCAGCTGTCAAGAGCTCCTCATCTAAGGGTGGGAGCTCATAATGCCTTCCCCACTCTGTGCTGCCACACTGACTGGCTTGATCTGCAGGTCTTGTGCAGACAACCACAGTGACTGGGAGTTCATAAATGCAGAGGTCCTGTCATGTCCAAATACACTGTTCTGCCCCTCCCCTCCTTGAACTCAGGCTTACCATCTCTCTGCCTTCTCTTCCACTGATGGTCTCTGAGCTTTGGAGAAAAGTGTGGTACAGATGTCCCATTTGTAACTGAGAACTCCACAGACACTTATTCTCTGCGCTTGGACCAGTTGTGAGTTTCTGCACTAACCTCTGTCCACTGTACAAAGAAACGTCTATGATGAGTTCTGAAAGCAATACTAATCTATGGGTACAGAGATACAGACTTACAGATAATTTGATATTATGCCCATTTAGCGAGCAAGAGCTCCTAACCGTGAGCTGTCTCTCCAGATTCCTTTTATTTTTCAAGGTTTATTTTTATTATTTTAAATTATGTGTACATATATGAGTCTGTATGTGGTTGTGTACACATAAGTGCAGGTGTCTGCAAAGGCCAGAGGTGTTAGATCCCCTGGGAGCTGCGGTGACAGGCAGTTGTGAACCACCTGACATGGGTACTAGGAATTGAATTCAGTTCCTAGGAAAATGGTACATACACTCAGCCACTAAGCCATCTCTCCAGCCCACCCAGCTCTTGTGACACAGGTTCTGTGGGTCAAACTCAGATCCCCATGCTTTAATGACAAGCATCTCACCAACTGAGCATCTCGCGAGCCCCAAAATTCAATTTTTTTAAAAACACACACACACACACACACACACACACACACACACACACCCCTCAATAGTATGAGATTTGCTCTAGACTTCAATCAATAGTAAAAACATACATATACCAAAGAATAGTTTTAAAATACATTTCCTTGCCAGGCGGTGGTGGCGCACACCTTTAATCCCAGCACTCGGGAGGCAGAGCCAGGCGGATCTCTGTGAGTTCGAGGCCAGCCTGGTCTACAAAGCAAAGGCGCAAAGCTACACAGAGAAACCCTGTCTCGAAACCAAAAAAAAAAAATTCCTTATAATTTATTATCAGTAAATATTTGATTGGCATAAACTATCTGCATATCTGTTTCCATGGTCACATAAAAATTTCTCAGATGAAAAGGAGTCACAGGTGGAAAATATTCTAAGAATCCCTAATCTAGACTTAAAGGTAAGACTGGTCCATGGTCCTCTTTGATTTGTGCCTATACCAAGTATCAGCTGTAAATTTACAATGCCAAATCTTGCCAAGGGTGTTGGCCAAAACTTGAAACTACTCAGCCAACCGAGAGATGCAGATCTAGAAAGAGCTGGTCAGTATCTTTTCTCACGCTGGCATTCCACATCCAGAAAACAAGGATCCACAGAGATGCCCTGTCTTCTAATTCTCATCCTTAATACCAAGTAAATGCCTTTCTTTTGCAAGCCAGAGATCCCCAGGTAATCACACTGTTTTGCTCTGATTGACCTTTGAAATAGACATTTGTTTTTCCCCCCTTCCTGATAGTTTGAGGCCAGGCTTTCCTAAAAGGTCAGGAGCCTCACACCTAACCTAACTTCTAATTACCTTTGTAAACATTTCAGGAGGAATAAAAGCCAACATAATTAAGCACATTCCCTATTATTGGCTCAATCCCTTACCAACAGAGGGCCTGCACAACTGGCATTCCAGGCTCCCTACCCTTACTTGTAACCACTTAATTGTTTAATCTATTTGCATCAGTTTCCCCGAGCTTGATGGACAGCTACGGCAAGCTGAGAGTCCCCTGAAAATCGCAGGCACATTTTCTCAAGCATTGTCAGAGACTCCCAACGTCTTCCTTTCGGGTGGAATGCAGGAATCGATGTTTTTGTTGCCCTTCCGAGTAACTCTGGTATAAAACCCAGTTTTAAAACCAACAGCCGGGCTGGCGAGATGGCTCAGTGGGTAAGGATGCATCCCAAGATCAAATGGTGTGCTGATTAGGCATCTGGTAAGGAAGGCCTCCCTCTGCTTCCAAGAAGCACCCTGTGACTGATTCTTCCTGTGTGGACAAATACAGTATCTTCACCAAATCACCCCTCTAAGCCCTCTAAGGATGCTAATACACCCATGAGGGTAGGACACATGACTTAATGTTGTCATTGTTTAAGGGGGATATAGGAATATAGGATAAAAAGGCAATTATTAACCTCAAATATTTTACATTGGTATGGATTTTGGTATATTGATACAAATTTAAAATCATTTTTGTTACAACATACTGTATATATGTTTATACTCCTGTTTAAGGTATTGTACCTACACAGTTCATTTAAATAATATAAGGTAAGTTCTAGTCCTTGAAAACTATTATTGGAAACCATTTAAGATAATTAAGAAATGTAGGTTAGTAGTTAGTCATCTATAGCAATCAAACTTGCAGTTATGTTAGGTATGTTTCCAAGATCATACAAAGATATATTCTAGATAGACAGATGCTCTTCAAACACTTCAGAGACCTACAGAGTATGTCATATAAGATGTTTAATAATCTAAGGCTTTCCATGACAGTAAGACCATCTGCTGCTGGCAGCACCAAGTTACTTCAGAGATGGGCACTGAAGAACCTCCGTATGCAGTTTGCTTTCATCGTGGCAAAGCTAGCCATTTGAGCAAAAAACTGTTCTTGCCTTGACTGCTAACAGTGTGCTACACAAACTGGACAAGCAGGAAACACAGGAAAAAAAAAAACTGTTGAACTTTGCCAAGACAAGGTGGAACAGCCCTTCAAAACTCCTACTTCATAAAAAAATGTCTGTCAGACATTCTGCAGGACACACAGGAAAGCAACTGCTGAACTTTGCCGAGACTAGGTGGGACAGTACTTCAAAATTCCTGCTTCATAAAAGAGTCTGCCAGATAGTCTAGGCCTATGGGCTAAAGATTGGATGCCTCAACATTGCAGAGGAACTTTGGGTAACTATCCAGGTAGCCAGATGTCTCTTTTGTTTCCATATTTTTGGAAGTTGCTTACAACGCACTTTGTTTATTCAGGTAATATATCCTTCCTGGGGTCTTTGATGGAGTTGAAGACTAGGTAGTTATAGTTACATTTTTTTCTTAGTTATGATAAAAGGTAAATTAGGTACAAAACTTTGGACTCACCGAGATAGGATAAATAATGGAGTATTTTTTTAATTGCCCAATACAAATGGACTGGACACTGTAAATGTAATTCTTACCTGATAATTGTTCTTTTTTTTTTTTTTTTTTTTTTGGTTTCTCGAGACAGGATTTCTCTATGTAGCTTTGCACCTTTCCTGGAACTCACTCTGTAGCCCAGGCAGGCCTCAAACTCACAAAGTTCCACCTGCCTCTGCCTCCCGAGTGCTGGGATTAAAGGCGTGTGCCACCACCACCTGGCGATAATTGTTCTTATTGTATATACTTTTACTATGTTAGAGTTAAAAACCTTTCCTTTTTATTTAGACAAAAAGAGGTATATTTTGTGGAATAACCTTTTGTACACTGTGAATATGTGTCACTCATATTTGTTTAATAAAAAGCTGAACACCAATAGTTAGGTAGGATTTTCAGGGCAGAGAGACTGCTGGGAAGAAGAAAGATGGAGTCACGAGGAGATGCCAGGGATGCAGAGCAAGTAGCATGGGCGTTACAAAGTAAAGGTAAACGAGCCATGTAAAATAATGTAGATTAAAAGATATGGGCTAATTTAAATTATGAGAACTAGTTAGAAACAAGCCTAAGCTATCAGCTGAGCTTTCATAATTAACAAGAAGTCCTGACTTGGGAGCTGGCTGGTGGGACAGAGAAAGATTTGCAACAACGTAACTGCCTCCTATAGGCCCCGCCTCTCTAAGCTACTACACTGGGGATTAAGATTCTAAAACCCAAGAGCTTAGGAGACGACTCCATCAGTCAAGTGTAAGAGGACCTAGGTTTAATTCCTAAAACCCTTGTGAAAGTGCCTCGTGTAGCAGGACACACTTGTGGTCCCAGCACTGAGAGGCAGAGTCAGGAGCAGCCCGGGACTCACGGCCGACCAACCCAGCCCAGTTTGTGAGCTCCAAACCAAAAAGACGCCCTGTCTTGGAGGAGGTAGATGATGTTTCTGAGGCTGACATTTGAGACTGTCCTTTGTCCTCCACTTGCATGGGCACACACGTGTATTTGCCAACACATGAGCATGTACACACACAGGCATAATAATACTTAAAAAAAAAAAGAGTCACTGTGCATTTGAATAGTTTCCAGACATTCACACCAACAACACATGTGTGGGTCTCCATTTCTCCTCCCCAGGGGGCTGGCTTCCCTTTTCTACCTGCCTACATTGGCAGGGTTTCCAATCTCACCCATATCATTCCCCTAACTGGTATTCACAGGTGTGGGGAAAGGGGGTTGATGCTCGTACGAGAATGTCTGAATCTTGGTAGCGTGATTTTATGCAGTGAGCAAGACACCCCTGCACAATAAAAACCTGTCCCATCCCTTCCCCCCCCAAAAAAAAAAATTTGCCATTAGCACACACACTACAAAATCAGAATCCCTCACAGTCTGAGCCACACAATCCAGTCCTTAATTACAGCTTTGTCAGGAGAACTTACTGTATCATTGTTCGGGCAGCAAGAGCCTCATAACAACCTAAAAGGCCCTTGATAAGGGGCTATTAAATAAAGTGTGGCACATTCACATGAAAGAATTCCATTACGGAGAGCGAGGGAAAGCAGTGTGTGGTGATGCGATGGTATCCCAGACAGTTTATGAATTTTAAAAGGCAAAGTGTAGGAGAGAACTACTGCGTGTCTCGTTTCGCATTTTGATGAAAAAGAAGGATCCATACATAGCTATGCGCTTGCATATAGAATTTCTCTGAGGTCTCTAAGACACTGACTAACCATGAAAAGCAACCTGTAGAAAGAAGTGCAGAGGCGGGAAGGGGGTGTTAGTTCCGCCTCTAGGACTCTGAGTCTTATACTACAGCGAGGTTACTTTTTTTTTTTTTTTTTTGGTTTTTCGAGACAGGGTTTCTCTGTGTAGCCTTGCGCCTGTCCTGGAACTCACTTGGTAGTCCAGGCTGGCCTCGAACTCACAGAGATCCGCCTGGCTCTGCCTCCCGAGTGCTGGGATTAAAGGCATGCACCACCCGGGGAGGTTACTTTTTAAATATGAATACCATCTTGTTTGGCACTGTTGCCTTGTGTATGATGTCTCTTGCCTCCTACGTCTTCCTCGAGGGCAGAGGCGTTCCCCCAGGGCGCCAAGCAAAGAGCAGGTGCTTTGTAGGTGCCTATTATAAACTAATGAGTTTCTAAAAGAACTCAAGCTGGGCAAATAATTCTTTTGAAAACCAAAATACCTGCCCGGAAAGGCAGAACCTCTGGGGATGCTTTTCCATCCTGAAATTTCACAGCCTGCCCCCCGACCAGAGGGTCCACAAAGAAAGTGAGTAGCAAGCTGGACATGATGGCACACACCTGTAATCCCAAGAGGCTGAGGTTGAAAGATCTTGAGTTCAAGGCCAGTCTAAACGCAGAGAGAGATCAAGGCCAGCCTGGGTACATAGCGAGACCCTGTCTCAAAAAGAAAGGAAGGAAGGAAGGAAGGAAGGAAGGAAGGAAGGAAGGAAGGAAGGAAGGAAGGAAGGAAGGAAGGAAGAAAGGAAGGAAGAAAGGAAGGAAGACTCAGGAGGAGGCTGGAGTTTTAGGGAACCGCACTAGCCTCTCCACATCAATGGCTCTATGCCTTGGCAACCAAAAAGCCAGAGTCACTGGACTGGCATTGGCCCCATCTGTGCATCATTGAGGAAGTCACTAAGCATTGCCACCTCCGTTAACCTGTTTGCCTCTTAAAAGTCCCATGAGGCAAATATTTCACCTGCATAGCTCCAGAAGACAGCAGGCTGAGGCCATGACTTGCCCAAGAACACACCAATCTTAAACCCGGGAACTTCGAAAGCCCAGTGGTTTTTTCCTTCACAGAACTCTTAAACACAAAGCATCTGGCCTGCCATTCATTACCCAGCACAGTGACTCCTGGACAGACCACCTCCACTGACGGATGCGGAACCCATGGCAAACCAAGTAGCCTCCTTGGCTTTATCCCACCTGAGAAGTTTTAGATCCCCAGTTACTGGGTATCCTCTGCTGACAATGTAATAAGCCAATCAAGCTGAATTAATAAATCCAAGTTTAATCCAAGCAGAGCAAAGCACCTCCTGGGTGACTCTCAGGAAGGCAGGAGAGGAATCGCAGGAGCACATGGCAGGTATGGCAGCCAGGTCTTAAGTAGCCTGTAGGCATGGTCTTGAGCAGCTGCAGGATGGGGCTGACTCTTGGCGGGCTTTCTTAGTGGCAGAGTCTGGAGAGAGAGAGAGAGAGAGAGAGAGAGAGAGAGAGAGAGAGAGAGAGAGAGAGAGAGGTGGGGCTTCCATCTAATCATCCCAGACTCCTTGGGTATATGGCGCCTGCAGGGCTTCCACCTAAACCCTACCAACTAGAAAAAAAAAAAAAACTTTTAAAGACAATTCTGGGGCTGGTAGAGTATTTGCCTAGCATGCAACAAGTCCTGTGCCTCCATCCCCAGCTCCACATAAACTGGGGGTAGTGATGTACGCCTGTAATCCCAGCATTCAGGAGGGCAGAGGCAGTGGTGTGATGGCTAATCTTGGCCATCAGGTCAACACACCTAGGAAGAAGCAACCCCAACTGAGAAATTGCCTCTATCAGACTGGCCCGTGGGGCACTGTCTGGGTTGATGATGGATATGGGAGGGCCCAGCTCACTGTGGGAAGTGCCACCCCCTGGCAGATTATCATAGTTTGTACAAGAAAGCTGGCTGAGGACTGGGGAGATGGCTCAGTGGTTAAAAGCACTACCTGCCCTTCCAAAAAAAAACAGGTTCAGTTCCCAGCACCCATGTAGTGGGTTACAACCATCTGTAACTCTAGTTCTGGGGGATTCAATGCCATTTTCTGGCCTCCAAGGATACCAGGCATGCATGTGGTGCGTAGTCAAACATGCATGCATCCAAAACACCCATACACATAAAAAACATAGTGACATTTAAAATATTTGTTAAAAAGAAAACTGACTTCTCACGCAAGTGAACCAAAGCAGTGAGCAGTGTTCCTCCACGATCTCTACTTCAGTTCCCCCCTTGATTTTCCTCAACAATGGACTGCACCCTGAAAGCCAAATAGGACCGCCCCCCATCTCCGCTGGTAAGTGGTTTTGATCAGTGCTTTATTACAGGAACAATGAGGCAGATTAGGACAAGGGCAGAGGGAGGATCAGTGTTCAAGATGACGAGATCCTATGGACGGATACACGGTGCTGCATCATGGCATCCGTCTTTGGATCTGAGTCACAGTAGAAAGTCCGTAAATATGTTTCCCTTATCTCTTCTTCCCTTCTTATGCTACTGAAGTTTCCCTCACAAAATTTAATTTAAAAGGATAGCACTCCCCATGACAACGTGGTCATTTTGAAGGTTTCCAACATCCATCTTGGTACTGCAAAATACCGTGACCTTGGGCCATTCTTTATAAAGTTATTGCAATGTAAACAGATTCTTGTCAGCTCTCCTAGGGATGTCAACAGCCAACTACCTGATTGCTTCTGCACCGTGGTTGGTCTACCCAGACAGGTGTAACCGGCCCCTCCAGTGCTGGAAGCTATAATGGGCAATTAATTGCTCTTGATCACCATATCGGTAGTGATGGCTATAGTAATGAAATAAACACATCCTCCTAAACAGTCACTTTATTTGGGAAGAACAGTTTCAGCATGCAAATGTTCACATTATTGCCAGTGTCCTTACCTCTGTAATGATGGAAGTGATGGCAACAAGATGGCCGACCAGGAACACACACACACACACACACACGCACACGCACACGCACACGCACACACGCACACACGCGCACACACACGCTCATAGCAACAATAATTTGCCACCTGTCCATGGACAAAGGAACCTTTGTGGAAGCTTTGGGACACAGATAGAAGGGTCAAGTTTAAACAAAGATTGGTGTCCATGGAGCCAGCTTGCTGGCCCCATCACAGACATGAATATTTCTCTATCACTCTTTGGCCTTGGCTACTAACCAGGTTTTCTCTGCCACTGACATTGTCCACCAAGCAACCTGAGAAGAGCCTAGAAGAAATGAGACAATATATTAAAAGTACTGAAAATGGGTAGAAGAAATGTAGCTCCAGTGGTAGATCTCTCACCTAACATGCACAAATCTTTGGGTTTGATCCCCTAGTGAAACAGCACACGGCTGTGATCCCAGCACTCAGGAGGTAGAGGCAGGAGAATTAGAAGCTTGTGGACTAAAGACCCTGTCTAAAAAAAAAAAAAAAAAAATCTAAATGGATATATCTCAAAAGAAGATGGCCAATGGGCTTTGGGAAAGTTGCTAAAAATCACTATTCAAATCAAAAAATCCAATAAATTATCATGTCATACCCAGTGGGATGGCTATGATCAAAAGTAGAAAAGATGTGTGCAGAGGAAAGGGGGCGTTCACATCTGTCAGTGTGAATTGGTACCAATGTAAATTGGTGTGGTGGAAATAAAAAAAACAGCATGGAAAGCCCTCAAAAAATAAAAAATATGGACCTAATGGCTCTGTGGTTAAGAGAACATATTGCTCCTGCAGAGGACCCAAGTTCAGTTACCAGTGCCCATAGTCACCTATAATCCAACTCCAGGGGCTCTGACACCCTCTTCTGGACTCACTCAGCAGCACTTTCACTCATACATGTATGTACTACACACACACACTCTCACACACACTCTCACACACACACTCACACACACACTCACAAAATTAAAAAATAAAAATGCATCTAAAAAATTAAAAACTGGAACTACCATTGCAATTAAGTAATTCTACTACTAGGTTTCATACAGCTAAAGGAAATGGGATCATTCAAGAGAATGAAGAGATGTTTACATCCCTGTGTTCTCTGCAGCACAATTGAACACAGCCAGGAGAGAGAAACAATCTACACATCTGTTGGCAGATGAACAAATTGAAAAAGTGGGGTATAAAATATGCTGTTCAGTGGAATAATATCCATACATAAAAATGAAGAAAGTTCTGCCACTTGTAATGACATAGATTAATGTGGGGGACATTATACTAAGTGGAATATGCCAGGCTGCTAGAGAAGTATAAATTCTGCACAACCTCACGTGTGAAATCTAAACATAACAGAGAAACAGATAGCAAACTGGAAGCCCCCAGGACTTGGAAAAGGGGAGAGGGTATGCGAGGGACGGCAGGGAGATGTTGGTTAGAGTGGGCAAATGTTCAGTCATAAAATGAACAAGCGTTGGCTGAGGATGGAGCTCAATGGTAGAGTGCTTGCTTGAGATGCGAAGGCCCTGGGTTCAATTCCTAGCATGGTGGTGTTGGTGATACGGTGGAGAGCAACTCCTAGTATCACACACACACCAAAAATAGGTACTGGAAGTCTATACACCGCACAGTCACTGACAATAATTAATAATACTCTGTGGTATACTTGAAATTTGCCAAAAGATTAAATCTTAAATGTTTCACACACTATATATATAAAAATGGACTTACTTAATCCCATCATCTTTACAGGCAAAGATGACCTTGAACTTGCGATCACCCTTTCCCTTTCCTCCTTGTCCCGATTTACATCATATAACTATGTGATGTGACTAATGTATTGATTAGCTTGGCCACAGTAATCATTTTACAATGTGTAAGCACATCAAATCATCATGCTGTCCTTCCTAAAAATAATGCAACGTTATTTGATAGCTATTCCTCAACAAAGCTGCGTTGGAGGGCACCTAGCTGTACTCTGTCTCCAGATGCGACTAAAATTCTTGTATCATTTCAGGACTTTTGCAGCCGATGGATAGAAGCATACAATCCTGTGCTGGGAAGGAATCTACTAAGGTCATAATGTTTGTCCGTTCTTCTGGCTTCAAGAAAAACTAAAGAGAAATGACCTCAGATGTATAGACTTATGACATTAAAAACAATACCAAAAAAAAAAACACCAAAATTGCCCAACGTAAGTTTCCTAGATGTATGTGAAAACGTACTCCCTTTGATCAGCCGCTGAACCGGCTCCTCTGTTTGTCATCCTAGGTGCCCAGAGTCCGTCCCACCCCTCACACACCAAGGCCATTGGCTGCGGCGGGGATCCCCGAGTTGGGTTGCTGTTCTGCTGTGGGTTGTTGGTTTCTATCTGGTTGGCTGACGGCTTTGTTTCTGCTCTTCTGCTATCGTGATATCTCGGCTATTTAAACATACGTCCGAGAAATTTGTTTTCTGTAGGCTCTGTTTGGTTTGATTTGGTTCTAGAGATAGGATCTAATTATGCAACCCTGGCAATCTTCCTGCCTGGGCCTCCTGCGTGCCGTGGTTCCAAGTACGCACCACCGACCCAATTCACCTTTCTCCTCACCAGCTGCTGTTACCTCACTGGTCCCCCACGTGCAAGGCAGAATTGAACGGTTCTGGGGACTCAAGCGTCTAACGTTTTAGCTCAGCTGTGTGTTCTTACATCTGTCAGGGATCTCTGTTCTTTTTGTAACCAGGACACAGCTTCACCTTGTTAGCTGATTATTTATTTATTGTGCTTATTTTCTTTATTTGGGAGCGGGGAGTGGTAATCCACATTCCACAGCGTATGAGCGGAGGTCAGAGGACAGTTTTGGGGAGTCTGTTCCCTCCTCCTACCATGTGGGTCCTCAGGCCAAGCAGCAAGTACCTGTAGCGCACTGAGCCATCTCACCAGCCCAGTTTCCTATTTAGTCTGACTCAGGGCAGTGTCTTCCACACAACACCCCGGGACAGGGCATCTCAACAACGCTAAGACCGCTGGAGCACTCCCTGTGTGGGGCCGCCACTGCCTGCACAGTCTTCCCTTCCTCTTCTCACCAGGCCACCCGGCCCCTAAGCTGACCTTGTCCTCCCCACACAATCAAACGGACTGTTTCTCCAGGAGATGACAAATGGGGTCTCCGACACACAAACCAACCATGTTACCTGACTTACTCATCACAAATGCTGTGGTAGCGCACACCTTTGATCCCAGTACGTGGGAGGCAGAGGCAGGCAGATCTCTAGGTCTGAGGCTAGCCTGGTCTACAGAGTGAGTTCTAGGACAGCCAGGACTAACACAGAGAAACCCTGTCTCAAAAAAACCACATAGATTATTTTGTTGCATGCATGTGATCACCCTGCAGGAGACATATTCTGATCCCCGTTTTACAGATGAAACAAACTGAAATTTATGTCACATGTACAACATAGTCAGGTACACAGGTTGAGTAAGTCATTATATGGTGTGTGTGTGTGTGTGTGTGTGTGTGTGTGTGTGTGTGTGTGTGAACTTAAGGCAGCTCCGAAACAGTAACAACAGAAGAATCACACCTGAGAGCTGAGAATCCGGTGGTTACTTGGTTCTTGAGGCCAGTGTCTCAGAGTCTGGGTGTGCCACAGTGGCTGTCTTTCCCTGGGGCAGGCCCAACAATGGCTAGTTGCCCAGTACACAAGCCTGGACACCTCAGCAGTCCCCAAGGCTGGGTACTCCAGCAGTCCCAAGGCTGGACACCCCAGCAGTCCCAAGGCTGGGCACCTCAGCAGTCCCAAGGCTGGACACCTCAGCAGTCCCAAGACTGGGCACCTCAGCAGTCCCCAAGGCTGGGTACCTCAGCAGTCCCAAGGCTGGACACCTCAGCAGTCCCAAGGCTGGACACCTCAGCAGTCCCCAAGGCTGGGTACCCCAGCAGTCCCAAGGCTGGGCACCTCAGCAGTCCCAAGACTGGGCACCTCAGCAGTCCCAAGGCTGGGTACCTTAGCAGTCCCAAGGCTGGGCACCTCAGCAGTCCCAAGGCTGGGTACCTCAGCAGTCCCAAGGCTGGGCACCTCAGCAGTCCCAAGGCTGGACACCTCAGCAGTCCCAAGACTGGGCACCTCAGCAGTCCCCAAGGCTGGGTACCTCAGCAGTCCCAAGGCTGGACACCTCAGCAGTCCCAAGGCTGGACACCTCAGCAGTCCCCAAGGCTGGGTACCCCAGCAGTCCCAAGGCTGGGCACCTCAGCAGTCCCAAGACTGGGCACCTCAGCAGTCCCAAGGCTGGGTACCTTAGCAGTCCCAAGGCTGGGCACCTCAGCAGTCCCAAGGCTGGGTACCTCAGCAGTCCCAAGGCTGGACACCTCAGCAGTCCCAAGGCTGGACACCTCAGCAGTCCCAAGGCTGGACACCTCAGCAGTCCCCAAGGCTGGGCACCTCAGCAGTCCCCAAGGCTGGGCACCCCAGCAGTCCCAAGGCTGGGCACCTCAGCAGTCCCAAGACTGGGCACCTCAGCAGTCCCCAAGGCTGGGTACCTCAGCAGTCCCCAAGGCTGGGTACCTCAGCAGTCCCAAGGCTGGACACCTCAGCAGTCCCAAGGCTGGACACCCCACAGTCCCCAAGGCTGGACACCTCAGCAGTCCCCAAGGCTGGGCACCTCAGCAGTCCCAAGGCTGGGCACCTCAGCAGTCCCAAGGCTGGGTACCCCCACAGTCCCCAAGGCTGGGCACCTCAGCAGTCCCCAAGGCTGGGCACCTCAGCAGTCCCCAAGGCTGGACACCTCAGCAGTCCCCAAGGCTGGGCACCTCAGCAGTCCCAAGGCTGGGTACCCCCACAGTCCCCAAGGCTGGGCACCTCAGCAGTCCCAAAGCTGGGTACCCCCACAGTCCCCAAGGCTGGGTACCTCAGCAGTCCCCAAGGCTGGGCACCTCAGCAGTCCCAAGGCTGGGCACCTCAGCAGTCCCAAGGCTGGGCACCTCAGCAGTCCCAAGGCTGGGCACCTCAGCAGTCCCAAGGCTGGGTACCTCAGCAGTCCCAAGGCTGGGCACCTCAGCAGTCCCAAGGCTGGGTACCTCAGCACCTCCAGTCTGGTTGTGGAAGACTGGAGCTTCCTGGAGGGCTAGTGCTCCCTAGTCCAGGACGGAATCTTAGAACCACCTGTTCTGCTGTCAGGGAAGGAATCTGCAGGGCGGCAGCGCAGGGGCAAATCAGCTCGGGGCAAATCAGTTCGGAGGCAAGAGGGAGGCCATGCAAGCAGAAGGGGAGAAATCCTCCCCCACTACCGGGCCCTTTCATCTGGAGAAGGTGCCGCCTACAGTCAGCGGAGTCTTCCAGCATCCATGACCACCATCAGGACAGATCTTTGGGCCAGGCTCCCTACTCGGGTGATTTTAATTTGTGGCAGGTTTACATCAAAACCAACCGAACTAGTCAAAGACCTAACATTTCCAACCAGGTCATCCTGGCTGTCTGCCTCCATGCTCCGCTTTTCTCCTTAAGTAACCAAGGAATGAGTCCCTGGTGACACCATCATGGAATAAGTAGGTAATGGATAATGATGGAATTATTATGGTACAATAGACTGTACCATAACCGCACCAGGGTCGAGGCCAGGCCTGTGACATACAGAATTGGCCAGAGCAGGACTGGCCCTGCCTTTGTGGGGTCTACTGTCAGGTAAACGACAGATACATTATATATTATATATAATTATATATATATTAAATGTAAGATCGAAGTCTTTCTACTGTTACAACGTGCAAGGTACCACGAAGAAAAGCCGTTCCATGCCATGAGAAGTGTGAATTCCAGGAACATCTTAGCCTCCGGGGGAGGAACTCTGGAGTCAGGAGCAGTGGCCAGGCATCCCTTCCTGGGGAGGGACCGCACCTGGCTGGTTGTTTCTGAACAGTGCTGGGCAGGTGGGCTTCTGACCCACCACTCTGCATTACCGGCCTTTCTCTTCCCCTAGGTGGTGCCTTGAGATGTCTCCTGCGCGGGTCCTTATTTCCCTTCATGCCACGTGCCTAGCTCTATGTTCAGCACCACAGCCGCGGGAGAGCCGGTCCCACCGAGACCAACACCATTCAGAGAGGAGAAGTGGCCCAAATGATTAGGACACATGTTGCAATCTATTTGGCAGGCTTTACTCCGGAAGATTTAGAGACTATTATTCCCTGGGGTAGAGGAGGTCGATGGAGGGGGGTGGACGGGCACTCTGTAATGCAGGCACCAAAATTGCAGCAATATTAAAGCTGTTTTGAACTGAGCCGGGAGCTGGGCGCCTGCAGCCCAGCCTTGCCTTTGCTGCCACCTGCTGGTCACTCTGGGAAATGCTCTATAACTCACCCAGAGACCTGAGGAGCAGGCCTGGATTCATTTGGAGGTGGGATAGTGTCAATCTCCCTAGGAGGGGACTGAGTTTTCCCAGACTCTTGGCCTGTGCAGTGGTCAGTCACTTATTCAACACCCCACTCCAGTTCCTCGGAGCTTCTCTAATCCCCACAACTCCAGCAAGCAGCTCAGTGATGGACACAACTAATGTTGTTGATATTGTTCCCCTCTGAAACCTCGTGAGCTGGCCCCTCACAGGCCATATCCTGGCTAGTTTCACGTCGCCTTGACACAAGTTATGGTCATTTGCAAGAAGAGAACCTCAATTGAGAAATGCCTCCATAAGATCCAGCTGTAGGGCATTTTCTTAATTTAGTGATTGAAGGGAGAGAGTCCAGCCGATTGCGGGCGCTGCCATCCCTGGGCTGGTGATCCTGGGTTCTATAAGAAAGCAGGCTGAGCAAGCCAGTAAGCAGCACTCCTCCATGGCCTCTGCATCAGCCCCTGCCTCCAGGTCCCTGCCCTGTTTGAGTTTCCGTCCTGACTTCCTTCAATGCTGAACTGTGATGTGGAAGTGTAAGCCAAATAAACCCTTTTCCTCCCCAAGTGGTGTTTCATCACAGCGACAGAAACCCTGAGACAAGTCGCAAAACTTGAAAACACCCAAAAGACAAACTAAAAGAAAAGGAAGGAATATGGCTTCACGTCTGTTGCCTCCATTCTCCACGGCAGCCCCGGCTCTCTCGTCCTGGTGACTTCTCGACAGAGGTTCATGGCAGGGACAGAGGATCAGTTCCAGGCTGATCTCAAGACCTCCGCATTCTTATGTCAGACGGGACCTCTGTCTGGCAGATGCCGAAGTGTCACCCAGAGACCCAGCAGGTCAGCCACTGCCAGTTGTCTCCAGACCAGATCTGCATTTACTCCCTGCTCTAAGTAAGTCATTTGGCTGACTGCCCTCCAAGAAAGCCGCTGTCGTGAAAAAGTCCAAACCCCTCTGCTGCTTAATGCTGCAGATGCAGACGGAGCTAAGGGAAAATCACCCCATCCAAGCTCGCGCGCGCGCACACACACACACACACACACACACACACACACACACACACACACCCCTCTTCAGTGTGTCCTAATCCCTGCTCCAGACAGCCTGCCTCCCCAGACACCTCATCCTCTTGTGTCCTGAGGACTGGCCCAAGGGACAGTTCACTAACTCATGGCTCATCACAGAGGTCCTTGACCAGATCGGTAGAATATGTTCAGACACTGTCCTCGTCCTGAACAGGATGACTCAGAACCCAAGCTGTTGAATCGAATCCCAGACGCAATGACTTGGGACAAGCATTTCTTTATTTAAATAAGAGGAAACACAGGGCCCCAGGGGATAACTCGGTTGGTAAGGTACTTGCCCTACAAGCAAGAAGACCTGATTTTGATGTCCAGAACTCACATTCTGAAAATGGGAGTACACACTTTTAATCCCAACCCTGGGAAGGCAAAGACAGGTGGATCCTTGGGGTTTGCCAGACAGCTGCCCTGGGTGAACCCCAGGTCCCAGTGAAAGACCCTGCCTCAAAAAGGAAGGAAGGAAGGAAGGCCCTCAAGGGACAGCATCTGAGGTTGTCTTCTGACTCCATCTGCACCCACACATGTGTGTGCACACATCCTCTGCTCTTGTATCCTTTCTGTTAGTGTGATAAAAACTCTGACCAAAAGCAACTTTAAGTGAGGGGGAGGGTTTATTGGGGTTACACTTTCAGGTCAGAGCCCATGGCCGAGGGGAGTCAGAGCAGTTACTCAAGCAGAAACCTGAAGCAGAAACCATGGAAGAATTCTGCTTGCTGACTCACTCACCAGCTCTCACTCAGACTCACGCTCACTAGTTTTCTTACACACCTTGCCCAGGGAATGGTATCGCCCACAATGGGCTGGGGACTCTTCAACTATCAATAAAGAAAATTCCTCACTGACGTGCCCACAGTTTAACCTGACAAAGACAGTCACTGGGTCAGGGCTCCTTTTCTGAAAGCTCTCATTTAAAATTTATTTATGTTTAAATAAGTGTGGCTAGGTTTTGCCTGAAGGTGTGTGCATGCAGTGCTCTTGGCGGCCAGAAGAGGGCGTCAGATGCACTGAAACGTTTGTAAACCTCCATGTGGGTCCTAGGAATCGAACCCACCTCTCCAGCCTGACAGTCCTTTTACAGATGACTCTAGGCTGTCTTAAATCCACAGTTAATGCTAACCAGGCCACCCTAATACAAATGCACCGCCTCACGCGCGAACATGCAATCAAGCAATAAGAAAAAACAGTAACACCTATTTGAGAGGGCTGAATATTCCTAAAGCACTTGGCGAAATGATACAAAGGGAGATAAACAGGAGTGAAGGGTGGAGGTGAGTGTGGCACGTATTGCCACCAGCTCTTCTGTGGGAAATGAGCAGACTCAAAAGTGTAGGGCAGCGGTGGCTCCTGGGCCACGCGGACACCAGTCGCCGGGTTCTTTACATCCCAGCCCCAGGGTACCCTTAAATCTGGAGGTGCAACAACTGGGTCCCCGGAGAGATCACAGCATTGCAAACACTGGACTCGGGCCAGGATTTCAAACCCTCGCCACAGTAAGAGACAAGGGGGAACTTTCTCAGCAGCCTCCAGTCCACTCTGAGGAAATACCTCACTCTCTCTTTTTTTAAATCTCCCAAGAACTGCAGTTTTCTGAAAAACCTGAGGCAGGGAGGGAACGTTTGGCAGTCTTTGGAGACTTATCGCCATCTAGAGGATGCAGAGCCACAGTGCAGGACAAACGTGACCAGGGAACAGACTCTGCAAAGGGTTTCTACTTCCCAGGGTGCTGCAGCCGGCCTCTCGCCGGGCGTCTTGCCAAGAATTGACTGCTGCACACCCTCCAGGAGAGGAGGGGATGCTATTTAGGCACCTTCCATTTTAAAACATCAGGATAGAATCCCACGCTTTGTGTCTTCTCTTTCTGAACGTAGGGTGGGTTTTTTTGTTTTGTTTTGTTTTTTGTTGTTGTTGTTTTTTGTTTATGTTGTTGTTGTTGTTGAGGCTTTTGACCTCGGTAGTTTCTTGGAGATGATGTTACAGATTCCCACACGCAGGGTGACCATGAGTCAGTGGGAGACAGCGTCCGATGTGTGAGTCGCCACAACATGATAAAGCACACTCATCCCTCTTCTTCAGCTGACTCCTGAATCCCGGAAACACACCCCCCCCCCACCTCGTCACCAGTGTTCCCTCGAGTCTACCCCAGAGGCTAACATCACACAACTTCTGAAAACCTCTCCCGCTTCCTGACTCTTCCACCTGACTTTCCCTGCTCACGTCCTCAATGCTAAAGCCTCTTCACACATAGATCTTAACTGGGTCTCGCTTTTGAACACGGGTCTTTAAATGTCGCTATGCGTCGGTAGCATCCGGGGCATCTGTACTTTGGAAAAGTCCCCCGGAGACTCTGTATCAGAAGAGAACCAGTGAGCAGCTCCGAGGAAGCATTGCTCACGCTCATTGGTCACTTACGCCACAGCCACCCAGTCTGACGGTTCCTCCTCCGGCATCGCAAGGTTTTTGCTACTTTTTTTTTTTTTTTTTTTTTTTTTTTTGGTTTTTTGAGACAGGGTTTCTCTGTGTAGCTTTGCGCCTTTCCTGGAACTCACTTGGTAGACCAGGCTGGCCTCGAACTCACAGAGATCCGCCTGCCTCTGCCTCCCGAGTGCTGGGATTAAAGGCGTGCGCCACCACCACCCGGCTTTTTGCTACTTCTTACTGGTTCCTGACAACACAGAATCCAGCATTAGTTTTTGTTTTTGTTTTTGTTTTTGTTTGGGGGGGGGTCTTTTTGTTTTTTTTTTTTTGTGGGTCTTGTGTTGTTTTGTTTTGCTGTCACAAAAGGACCTGAAGGAAGGAAGGAAGGATTTATTTTGGCTCCCGGTTGAGGAGTATATCCTATCATGGGGGAAGCTGTGGTGATAACAGAGCTTCTCTGGTCAGATTGACAGGAACCTGAGGCAATGGGTCACACTGCCTCTGCAGTCAGGAAGAAGAGAGAGAGTGTGTGCTCTGCACAATTACTTCTTTTTATTCCTTCCCGGACCCCAGTCTGGGGATGGTGCCAGCCATACTCAGCATGTGTCTTCCTTCCTCCAGAAAAGCCCTCACAGTTTCTCAGAGGACTCTCTCCCATGTGATTCTGAGACCCGTCAAGTTGACAATCAACATTACCCATCACGCCTAGCAAAGCTGCTTCCAAGTTCTTCAAGAGTCTTCCAGGAGCTGCCTACATATGTTCACAGACCCAGACGTCTGGTAGACCCTCAGCTGCCGCGTGTTGGCCTCAGTTTCCCCCTCACGTTCACCTCTTTTCACACTTTGACTGAGTGTTGCTGTGCTGAGGACTATCATTCTGTATGCTATGAATGTGTGTTGCTCTGATTGATTGATAAATAAAATGCTGATTGGCCAGTAGCCAGGCAGGAAGCATAGGCGGGATAAGCAGAGAGGAGAATTCTGGGAAGAGGAAGGCTGAGTCAGGAGACGCCAGTCCACCGTTCAGGAAGCAGCATGAAATGGCACACAGGTAAAGCCACGGAACACATGGTGACATATCGATTAACAGGAATGGGCTGAGTTTAAGTGCAAGAGCTAGTGAGTAGTTAGCCTGAGCGAATGGCTGAGCAGTTTTAATTAATACAATCCTCTGTGTGTTTACTTGGGTCTGAGCGGCTGCAGACCGGGCGGGACACAGGAAGACTTTCAGCTACATTGCTGTGTCTGTGACATCATCTCTTCCTTCACAGTCAGCTGGGGACACCAAAGCTAACAATGTTCTATTGAGGGGTGGGGAAAAACTAGTGCTCGGGCTGGCAAGGTGGCTCAGTGGGTAAAGGAGCCTGCTGCCAATCCAGACGACCCGAGTTCTGTCTCTGGTACCCACGAGATCAAAAAAGAGAACTGCAAGTTTTCCCCTGATGTCCACACATGCACCATGGAGTGCGTGCACTCACACACATGTACAAACACTGAAAACAAAAAGGGGGGGGAGTTCACAAATTCCTTCCCACCGGCAGTGAAACTTACCTAAAGTGAATTTGTCTAAAATTTACCTGAAACCTAAATGCTCAGTGGTCAGCATGCCTAATGAAGTACACATATATTTTGCCTAAGATCCTGAATTAGGAGCCGGAGCATTGGACTGGTGTTTAAGAGCACTTGCTGCTCTTCCAGAGACCCCCAGTTTGGTTCCCAGCACCCATGTGGAGCAACTCACAGTCACCTGCCTAACTCCAGCTCCAGCAGGTCCGATGCCCACTTCTAGGCTCCTCAGACACCTGCATACATGTAAACATAGACACATACATGTAAACATACACACATGCATGTAAACATACACACATACATGTAAACATACACACAACACACACGTAAACATGCATACAACATACACAAACACGTAAACATGCACACAACATACACATACAAACACATAAACATACACACACACACACACACACACACACACACACACACACACACTTTTTTTAAAGATCCTGAATTAATGGCTATCAATTAAAGGACTTTTAAGTAACCAATATGCTCTGCAACACTTTGTCCCTAATTTTAGATTTTTATAAGTATGCATTAGTTCTCAGAATATAACTATTTTATGCATTTTACCTATTTAGAGGACCTTTTTAATTATACCCTTTATTCTAGGTGTTTCTTCTTAAATTGCCACCTCTATTAATAAACAAATATGACCTATGTCAAATTAAGAAAAGTTTTATTCCATTTACTCAGTGTATTTCTCTCATTCCTCCTTGCCCTTCCTTCACTCCGTGTGACGAAGCCTGTGTGTGTACTAACCACACAGCCTATCTAGTCTCTGAAAGCGCTTGGCAACACGGAATGTGGAGAAACTGTCAGAAAGTTCTGCCCGTGCAGTCACACACAAATGTTCACAGCAAGCAGCAGTTGGAACAGCCACAACCGGAAATAACTGAACCACCAATCAACAAATCTGTGGGCTACAACAGAACTCTACAGAGGGGGTGAATTCTGCTACAGTGTAGACAAATCTCAAAAAGTTCATAACAAGCAGAGAAGGGGGGAAGAGAGAGAGAGAGAGAGAGATTCAGACAGAAGCTTGGCATGTCTTTAATCCCAGCACTCAGGAGAACAAGGAAGCCGAGCTCTATGAGTTCAAGGCCAGTCTGGTCTACATAGCGAGTTCCAAGACAGTCGGGGCTGAATCATCATGGGACCCTGTATCGAAAGAAAATGTCAGCTATGCAAAGGGCCAATTCTGCTTCTGAGAGACCCTAGGAAAGGATGGTAGCAGAAAGCAACTAAGTGCTTACCTGAGACCAATGGAGGGAAATTGACTGGAAAAAAAAAAATCACTGTTGAGAAACTGAGCTGTAGAAAGATCAAGATGGGGGTCAATTTCCACAGAGAAAAGCTGGGCTGGCTCCGAGTCTGGGTCCAGTTTTCACAAACTCAAATATGTAACTTTTGTGTACTGCCTACATAAACCATACCCCTCGGATAAGAATGAGTCATTTTATACCACAGAAGCCTGAAAGACAGATGGTTCTGAACCGTAAGAATTCAGGTAACAGACAGTAATCCCAACCTCCTTCGGGAAACTCTCTTCCCTAACTCCACATGGATCTGATGTTGCTGCCATTCACAATGTCTAACCTGCCCCTGGTTTCCAGAGTAACTGAGTCATATGACCTCAGTTGACCAATCAGCCACCAATCTGGGCATATCATAATAGCTTGGAGAATCAGAATCCACTGTCAGGTTTTTAAATGTGATCACCAAAAGAAATTCTCTATTTCATGTCAGTAATTACAAGACTGTAACCTTACAAGCCTAAGATATGTGAGATATTTTGAAGTATGTCATATAAATGCTTGTTATCTAACATTCCTTCCCCTTCTGTATGTATTAGTAAGCCTTCTGTCTATGACTACCTCAAACACACACACACACACACACACACACACACACACACACACAACTTTATAAGGAAGAGAAATACTGAATAAAGAATTTACACCAAAATATGAAATGGTGCAGTGAATTGCTCATTTCCAACAAAGGGGATGCCATGATAAAATACTCTAACAGGCAACTTAGGGGACAAAAAGGGTTTATTTGGCTCACAGTTCCCAAGGGATAAAATCCATCACAATGGGAGAGTCATGTCCTGTCCACAGGAGCAGGGATGAACAGGAAGTGAGTGGGCCAGCCTCTAAAGCTTCAGGGCCTACCCGCAGTGGCCCATTTCCTCCAGCAAGCTCCACCCTCCAAGGGTTCCACATCCTCTCCAAAGAGCATCCCTACCTAGAGACCACGTGTTCAAACACAAGAGACTGTAGGGGACATTTCACATTTGAACCAAAATGGAGGATTGGTTTCAGAAGTACTACTTAATGTAAGAGAATGAATCTCTCTGACAGTAGAATTGTGAAGTCTGAATCATTTAGGGTGGGGAAAAAAAAAAACTAGAAACTATATTGGGCAGAGATTTCTACTCACTTCTTCACAAATCACATCACATAAATAATTTTGTATTAAATTTACAGTCCAACCAGTTTAAGCTCCTGGAAGAGGGACAGTGTCTAAATATAAAGTCATCCATTAACCTGAATTTCATCGGAAGACTTTATCTAATTCGTTCCTTTCCATCGTGTGCTGAGAACCGCAGCTAATTGCTTCACATTCTATTTATAGAAGCTGTTGACCAGTTTTTTTGGCTTCCCATTCTTCATATATCAGGAGCCCCTGTCGAGTTGCAGGGCACGCTTCAGGAAAAGCTAGATGCTTTGTGTAAACTGATATTTTAATCATTGACTCCTTTGGAAAATGATAAAAATCCCAGCTGCCCCACACACACGGAATTTAATGCCTTGTGACTAGATAGATACAAGTGGCCAGATCCTAAAAAGAAATCAGAACGTGCTATCTTGGTCAGAGAACCGTGACCTGCACCTGCCGTCCACACATGCTTGGGATGCACACACTCACCCCACACACCTGCTGTTGCCATCTTAGACCAAAGCTACGTGCTCTCCCAGCTGACTGACAGCAGGACAGTACTGGCTGAAGAGGCCTGAATGACTCCTTCCGTGACACCAGTGGTAACAATGGCGCTTTAAAAAACAGTCAGAGACTACTGGGCTAGTTCTAAGGATTCCTCTGCACAATGTCCATTGATGCTGCTGCTGGTTGCCATGGGTCTGTTCAGGTGCCTGCCCTTGACTTGAGGAACACCGTTCATATCCCCAGAGAGAGCAACCTAGAGCTCACAGCAGGTGTGTAGCTAATGTAGCCTTCCCAGCAGGAGGGGGCGGGTATTCTGAAGAAACAGTTGTGTCCTTTATCAGGTTATTGAGACAATGGCCCACAAAATTAGAATTTCCCTGGGAACCTCATGGGGGAATCAGGATAAGGCTGATGCCAACCAGGGGAAGAGCTCGCTTTCACTGATGCTTATTTTTCTAACTGTCCTCTTGAGGATGGGTGGTGAGCCCAGATCAGTAAGACTGCCAAAGCCTCAGGCTCTGACACTAACAGTTAAGAACAAGCAAGGCTAGACTCCTTGACAAAAGAGTCCCCTCTTTTGGGGACATATGGCTTCACAGTATGATCTGAAAGACACACATGGGAGCCCCCCAGCATCCTACCAGTAAACACCAGTGTTGATTGAAGTTAAGTTGGTTTTTACCTTTTTCTGCTTTAGAAATTTAGCTCAGGTTACAAACTGACACAGGAGACTAGAAACCTTAAGGACATGGGACAGACTCGGTACCATTTCCAGCCCATTAACGAATCTATGCAGAGCTTACATCACACAGAGAAGTAGAAGTGACAGCATCTGCCCTTAAGAGGGCTTCTGCCTACTACGAAAATAAGATGCATGCAAAACCAATGCAGTTGTTTGCTACTGGGGGTCAGACTAGAAAGCTAGCTTCAGATAAGAGCCACAATACTGGCTACTGTAGACATGCCAAACATTCATGTATTGTTCCACATACATTGTCCATCTAAATAGACTTCTGATCCCAAACAGGTTACTCTTACCATCCCCTTGTACAAATGAGGAGTCCCTCAGTCCAGTTCCCCAAAAAAGTTTCTCCATCGTGGCTCTAAGAGTCCTCTGAGCATCTCTTAGACACACTCCTAACGAGCCCTTTTTACTATCCCATGAGATCTGCTACCTCCCTAATTTTCTAATCAGTCACTGTGAGTTCCACGGCAAATAGCCACTGGTTGCCTAAACTATGACGAATTCACTCCTTCCAAATCATCCCATGGTTTGAATGAGTGGTTCTTTTCACCCATATGTTGTCGTGTGGGGCAGGCAGACAGCTTTGTCCAAGATGATGGCATCCCTTGTGACCGACTGCTGGTGCTGGCTGTCAACTAGAAGCCATGGTTCTTGTCTCTGTATCGAGGCTCGGGCTGTCACACAGCAGGAGGGGAGGATTCCAACAGGAATGTTCTGAGCTTCACAATTAGACATGGCAGGGCTCTGAAGCCCCGCCTCTGAAGTGGCACACGAATGTTTTGTCACATTCTGTGGGTCAAAGCAAGTCAAAGGACTGACAGAAATGGTAAAAGATTTTTTGCATCAAAGTTGAACTTCCTGCAGTCGCCATACCCAAAGCTTGCAAATGGTGCCACAGCTGTGTCAATTAATACAAGACACAGAATACCTCCTGGTGATGCAGCTAATGCCTGAGTGCCTCATTATGCTAAAACAGCACTATTACCCTATCCCCTCTATGGGACCACTTGTACAAAGACACCGTCCCCATTACCCATCACTGTCAAGACCACCAAAATGAGTGGTACCCAATGTCTATGTCCTCATTGTTCAAACAAGGTTTTCCTTTTAATGCTCTTATTAATTCTTTGAGAGTTTCATATAATGTACTTTGAACATATTTAACCCAACTCCTCCCACATATTTTCCCAACTTCGTATCTTTTTTAAAAATAATCCATAGAATTCAATTTGTACTGTCCATGTACTCCTGGATGTGGGGCCATCTACTGAAGCATAGCCAACCTACCAGGGGCCACACCCTTAAAGAAACTGACTTGCTTTCTCCCCGAGAAGCCATCCACTATCCATAGCTCCTCAGTTAAGAATCAGAGCTCATGAGCCCCTCCCATTCCATGCTGGAACATTGACTGGCCTGATATTATGCAGGTCTCACACAGATGACCTCAGCTGTTTTGAGTTCATGAGTGTGGCTGTCCTGTCATATCCAGAAGACCCTTCCACGCCAGTCCTCCACAACCCCTGACTCTCACAACCTTTCTGCCCCCCTCCTCCACAATGACCCCTAAGCCTTGGGAAAGATGTATATTATAGATGTCCCATCAAGGACTGAGCTCTCTGCCAACACTTATTCTCTGTACTTTGACCGCTTGTGAGTTTCCGCCTTCGCCACTGACCACCGCACAAAGAAACTTTTCTGATGAGGTCTGCGGGTGGCACTCACGTATGGGTAGAGAGATTCAAACTGAGTGGACAGCCAAACAAGGTTTTGATGAAACGCCTCCAGAAATTTTATTCAGACTGTAGCAGCAGATACCCATAATTCACAAGCCATGTTGGCAGTGGGCCAGCATCAGAGGGTGAGAAGTGGCACAGCATCAGGCTGCTGGGGCTACCACAGTGCCTAGCTGCTGTGGAATATTAGTTGAAGAGGTGTTACATTTGCTTATGCTGTGGGACATTTGTTTAATGATGCAAAGATGTGTTGCGTTCTTTTATGTCACATTTGTTTAACTCTGCGAAACTGTGTTACTGTGCCTGTCTAAAACACCTTATTAGTCTAATAAAGAGCTGAATGGCCAATAGCTAGGCAGGAGAAAAGATAGGCGGGGCTGGCAGGCAGAGAGAATAAATAGGAGGAGAAATCTGGGAAGAGGAGATCGAGGGAGTGAGAAAGGGAGAGGAGGACACAAGGGGCCAGCCACCCAGCTACACAGCAAGTCACGGAGTAAGAAGGAGGGAAAAGATATACAGAAATAGAGAAAGATAAAAGCCCAGAAGCTAAAGGTAGATGGGATAATTTAAGAAAAGCTGGCTAGAAATAAGGCAATCTAAGGCCAGGCATTCATGAGAAAGAATACATCTCCATGTATTTATTTGGGAGTTGGGTAGTGGGCCCCCAAAGAGTAAAGAGTAAAAAAATAAAATAAAACCAACTACATCTAGCCTCAGAATCAACCCTCGTCTGTCCCTTGAACCAAACCTAAGCTCCTCATTTCTAACTACTTTTGAGATGAGCTGGAATCCTGTGGATCTGAGGTCTAGAGGACACCCCCAGGTCAACATCCATGGATGACTGGGCTGCAGCACATGCTTCTCTAGATGTGCTGGGACCATTGCTACACACAGAAGCAGCAGGTGCTCAGGGATGTGAACCATTTAGATGAAAGGGATGATTCTTTTGTAGAACAATTCTATTGGGTTTGTGAGTAGTGACATTCGTGCACGTGTGTATGCATGTTCTTGAGCATGTGGATGCACAGTGCATGAGTGTGTGTGTGTGTGTGTGTGTGTGTGTGTGTGTGTGTGTGTGTCCATGGAGGTTACTGTTGGGCATTTTCCTCAATCACTCTGCACCATTTTTTTTTTTAATGAGGCAAGATTCTCACTGAAACTGGAGCTGACCAGTTTGAATAGCTTCATTAGCCAGCCTGCTTCTGGGATCCCATTTCCATTTCCTAAGCACCAAGATACAGGCGGGCTACGATGCCTGCCCAGCTTTCTTGTGTGGGTGCTGGGGGCCCGAATGCCAGTCCTCACACCTGCACGGCCAGTGCTTCATTCACTAAGTCATCCCCATGGCCAATTCTTCATTCACTAAGTCACCCCCATGGCCAGTGCTTCATTCACTAAGTCACCCCCATGGCCAATTCTTCATTCACTAAGTCATCCCCACGGCCAGTGCTTCATTCACTAAGTCATCCCCATGGCCAGTGCTTCATTCACTAAGTCATCCCCATGGCCAGTGCTCCATTCACTAAGTCATCCCTCAGCCCCCCAGACGTTTGGATTTTTAAGATTTGTTTACTTGTATGCATGTGAATGTTGTTTGGCTGCATGTATGTCCATGAATGTGCAGTGCCCAAGGGGGGCAGATGAGGGTGTCAGACCCCCTGGAACTGTAGTTACATATGTCATAGGATAGGAACCAAACGGGCAGTCCTTCAAGTGCAGCAAATGCTCTTAACCCCTGAGCCATCTCTCCAGCCCAAAATACTTCATTACTATTTTTAAATTATGCAGATGGGGATGTGGGTTCAGACGCCTGTGGAGGCCACATGTGGGCATCAGATCCCCCGGAGTTGAGTTACAGACAGTTATAAAGTGACATGTATGCTGGGAAGGGACCTTCGGTGCCCTGCAGGAGCAGTGTGTGCTATTAACCCCCGAGCCATCCCTTTAGCCTCTGACCAGAGATTTTCAGTTGTCACTTATATGCAGGACTAGCCGGGGAAGTGTGATGGACATGCTGCCTGAGAAACTCGGGCATATGCTGACTGCCAAGGCTGGAGCTTCCCGATCCTTCAGCACACATTGACTTAGGTAATCCCCACAAGCCTGGAAGGGAGGTCAAAATGACAGATGAACTCATTCAGACTCACAGGCTTAAGTCATTTATCCAAGGTCCAAAGCCAGATTCCCTCCCGGGCCCTGTAACCACATCCTATGCTCTCCCCAGGAAATGCCTTTAGCACTCCCCAGCCACTCACTCGACCTAGTCTTCACAGACTCGGTGACCACTGACACCAATGGCCAGTGACAGCCAATGCCACCTTCAATGACAACTTAATACAATCTCATCAAGATCCACCTCAGGGACACCAAGTGCCAACAACGAACCTTCCCAGGCTTTATTCATGGAGAGAAATAGAATCCTGCTTTTTTTAAAAAAAAAAAAAAATGAAGCTGGGCATGGAAACTCAAAAGCTATCCTAAGAGATGATTAATTCCATCTCCCTAGGGTGGTAGACATCCACACCACTCTCCGATGAGGAGTCACTGTTGGTCTCTCTTTCCCTTTGTCAGCCAAAATGACAAACCCACATAGTGAAATGACCCTGCAAAAGTCAGATTTCCCCCCACAGAAATGATGAGAGCGACAGGCGGTGGTGGCGCACGCCTTTAACCCCAGCGCTTGGGAGGCAGAGGTAGGTGGATCTCTGTGAGTTCGAGGCCAGCCTGGGGTACAGAGTGAGTTCCAGGACAGGCACAAAGCTACACAGAGAAACCCTGTCTCAAAACATAACAAACAAACAAAAAAGGGAAAAAAAAAAGAAAAAAATGATGAGAGTGATGTGCACACCACCACCATCACCCCTGGCATCTGACGCTCTCATGGCAGAGCTTGGCTCAAGGCTGACGATGAACTCATGTTTCAGATTGCGTCCAGGAGCAAATTGGTTAAAGACCCTCTGTTTGTTTGTTGTTGGGGTTTTTTGTTTTGTTTTGTTTTGTTTTGTTTTGTTTTGTTTTGTTTTGTTTTGTTTTGTTTTGTTTTTAACAGATCCAGGGAGTAAAGAAGTTTCTAAGAAAAAAAAAAAGTTGTGTGCCCTCCAAATGACTGTAATTTAGCATGAAATTATTTTTAATTACTTCCTAATCCTTGAAATATGTATGTGAGAAGCACAATGAGATATGTGTGAAAGGAACACAGCAAATCATATTTTACAGGCAGTAAAGAAGACCCAGTGAGAACTGATTTATGTCACATTACAGGGAGAGTCTGAAATTTGAACTCAAGGCTGTCAACACCCAGTTTTGTGATTACTTCCTTGAAAATTATGCTCCTCGCCAGCCAGCACCCCAGCCTGGTCCTAAATTCACTCCTGCCGGAGTGCCTGAATGGACCAAACCATCTATATCCATTCCGAAGTTTAAATACAGGTGTTTTGCTGTCAGAGTATTAACCCCGGCGTGATTCACGGGCTCCATCAAATAAAGTACCAATTTCTGTCATGTTCCAGACTCAGTCTATCACAGCTGTCATCCAAAGCTGGGAAAGCACAAACGCGAGCCAAAGAGAGTTTCGCTGGTCAACACAAGCTTTTATCTAACACTTCAACATTTCAGACACAGAAGCCATTTCATTTTGGGAGACACAGACACTAAGTTAATTCAATGAAGATAAGGGCAAAATATTTAGCTCTGTCTAGGAGCTTTTTTGCTTGAAACATCTATGCTAATCCTGACTCCATAGAAAGTTCACATTATAGCAAAATTCACGTGAAAGAGAATCTATGCAACTAAGCGTTTATTTTCCCTTTCCTAGCAGCAGACCAAATATAGAGAGACAAGCGACCCTCCATTTTTAGAGACTGGAACAGTGTCCCCCACACATGCTGAGCAGGCCTCTCTAGTGCCAATCACATGACAAGATCACCAAGCAGATAGCGCGCACGGGGGGGGGGGGGGGGGGGGGGGGGGGAATCAAAAATCTTTTTCACTTCACAAACTGGTTACAAAATGCCCCCACATTCGGTGCTTGAGACAGGTATGATTGGGAACAATGGAAGAGAAAGCACTAAGAAAAAAATGATAATAAATTATCATCCCATAGGGCGAATAATTCCAAGTCCCAAGCCCAAATTTTTATGAAAAGGGGTCAGGGGCTAAAAATGTAAGGAAGAGCTTGGTAAGAAGGCTCTACTCAGCTTCGTGACCTGAGTCTGATCCCTCTGTGGTATAAGGAAAGAGCTGATAATAGAAAGTTGTCCTCTGACCTCGGCGAGTGCACTGTGTCTATACCCATACACACATTCACACCTACAATAAGTATATACATAAATTAAAAATAAATAAATAAATAAATATGGTGTATCAGTCAGTGTTCTATTGTCGTGAAGAGACGCTATGGCCATGACAACTCTTATAAAAGAAAGCATTTAATCAAGGCTGGCTTACAGTTTCAGAGGTTTAGTCCATTATCATCATGGTGGAGAGATTGATGGCATACAGGCAGACATGGTGCTGGAAAAGTGGCTGAGAATTCTACATCCAGACCCAAAGGCAGGAGGAAGAGAGGGGATCACTGGGCCTGGTTTGGGCTTTTGAAAACCTCAAATCCCACCCCCAGTGACAGAGTTGGAGTTCTTCCAACAAGACCACACCTACTCCAACAAGACCACACCTCCTAATCCTTTTAAATAGTGTCAATCCCCTCGTGACCGAACATTCAAATCTATGAACCAATGGGGACCATTCTTACCCAAACCACCTCATGTGAGTTTTTCCCTTCCTTCCTTCCTTCCTTCCTTCCTTCCTTCCTTCCTTCCTTCCTTCCTTCCTTCCTTCCTCACTCACTCACTCACTCACTCATTCACTCTCTCTGTCTCTCTGTCTCTGTCTCTGTCTCTCTCTCTCTTTCTAATGTAAGGAAGGAGATGACAAACACACTCCTAGGTTTAAGTTTAGCAAACATATTTTCTCTGTATAGTTATGTGAGAAGAGCAACCAAAATTAAAACTTTAAAGCAGTTCTAGATGACATGGAGAATACATCGGCTGTTCTGTAAAGCAAACACCACATCTTACAATCCTCACCACTCAGTAGAATCCAGAATCAGGCCCACATTATTAATGAGAAAACAGGCGTTAATTCAGAGACATTAACTGACTAATCTAAAGTTAACCAGGTAAGGGCTGCATATTGTACTGTACAACAAAAGAAGCAGAAACTGTAGTTTTCCTCATTGCGTGCAGTAACCCCCCACCCTGGACACAGTTAGAATACCCCAGAATGTGATCCCATGACTCAGGTTTTACTGGCCCTGGGTAAGGTGCAGGGATTCTGCGTTTGCTTTGCTTTAGGGTCCCCTAGTGAGCCCAGTATGTAGCCCCCATACTACATCCAGTCCTCAAATTTTTTTCTAATGTTTCTTTTACTTTTAATTATGAGTCTCTGTGTGGGGGATATGTACATGGTACGGGTGTTCACGAAGGTCAGGGTTTCAGATCCTCTGGAGCTAAAGTCACAGGCAGTGTGAGCTGCCTGACATGGGTGCTGGGGCTGAACCTGGGTCCTGTCCCCCAGAAGAGCTGTGTAATGGCAATTCTTGCTGACTAATACAAGCAGCAAGTGCCCTTCACCACTAAACCATGTCTCCAGGCCTGGTTCTCAGACTTTAGCATGCAGGGTTTTTAACCTGTGTTTCTTTTTTATTTTTATTGTATTTATTTATGGTGTGCGTGCCTGCATATGTATATGAGCATGGTATGATGGATGTCATAGGACAACTTAAGGAAGGTGGTTCTCTCCCTCTACATGTCAGACCCAGGTATCGAACTCAGGGCACTGATGTTGGCCCTCAGCACCTTTATCCACGGAGCCATCTCACTGCCTCTAATATGCACGTCTAACATGTTTTCAGACACGGTTGCTGTCAGATGACAGACACATGGTCAGAACAGGACTAGGCATCGCAAAGTTCAAACCTGCTCCCTACTACCAAACCCCCATCTGACTAACTTCCCAGGTCCCCTTGTATCCAAACCAGACCATGTGATTAAATTCTCACCTGGTCCGTGAGTGGACGGGACATGTCCCTTCGAGTCTGAGGCAATTGAAAGCAAATGTGTTCTTTTTTTTTCCTTTTCCATACAATCCAATCTCTGGGAGATAAGGCTTTGAAAAACATTCTTGTAGGCTTGAATCAGACAATCATGGGATTAAAACTGAATACATAAGAGCTGCCTTGATCTTACTTCCAAATGAGAAGGCCATGTACACAGTGAGTGCATTTTGGAAGTGGTCAGGTTCGAAATAAAGATATGGATGGCAGTCACAGTAAAGGTTTCTTCATTAATGTTTTCTACATTTTTTTTCAAGTACACACTTGAATTTTTTTTCTTTTAAGACAGGGTTTCTTGTAGCTCAGGCCAACCTAGAACTCGGTATGTAGCCAGGGATGACCTTGAATTTCTGTAATCCTGAGTGCTGGGATTACAAATATAGGTCATCACACCCAATTCGATCAAAATCATAGACAGGTGTGGAAGTCTGAATATGAGTGGCCTCCATAGGCTCCCATATTTGAATGTTTGGTTCCCAGTTGGTGGAACTGTTTAGGAAGGATTAGGAGTTTCTGGCCTGGTTGAAGGAGGTGACATACAGGGGGGGGTGGGCTTTGAGGTTTCAAAAGCCCACACCGGGCCCGGTCTCTCTCTCTCTCAAGATGAGAATACACCACTCTTAGGCACAGGCACAGCTGATGAATGCTCCAGTTCAGGGGGGAGAAGGGTAGGGGGCTCCCAAGAAGTTGTTATTGCTGTGAGGTAAGGGAACTCCATACCAGAGACTGGGTGAGGCAGCCCAAGGAGCCATGTGAGGGATGAGACTGGCATTCAAAGATTCAAAGGCAGGTGTCATCCAAGAGGGACAAGATAGAGTCGGTGGCAGAGACTGGGCCCTACGCGCCCTGACCAGGCCGAGAGACCGGAGCACAATGTCATCAGGTTACATGCTGAGGCTGCCTGCCGATTCAGGAAACGACAAAGGCTACTGTGAAGATGTGGTGATCTGTAAGCCTCCCTCCTGTGGTACCCAGCTGTGCTCCTGGGGAAAGGGATACACCAGGAAGCTTCTACCAGAAAAGGCTACATTAGCATCCCAACCACATACACATTAAAAAAAAAAAGTCAACCATTTACAACAAAGAGTTCTTCCCTGGGTAACGGTCTATGGTTTGGGGGAGGACAAGGAATTCTGAAGCAAAAACTAATCTCAGAGCAAAAAGAAATCAGCCTCCATCTCCCTCCTGCCCTCCACCTGCTAACTATGGCGAGGCTGAGCCGGGCGGGCGCCGCTGCCCCTCTTTTCTCCTGGGACTCGGGCAGCTGTGATTGAGTTCACACTGTCTGTGATAGAGGCCAACCTCGAGAGCAAGGACAGACCACATTACGGCTCCTAATTCTCTGCTCATAACTCCACACTGACACAGCCACTCATATTTTATTGGCCAAAAATATAAGACCATGGTTTGGTCTGACATCCCTGGGATGGAGAAGCCTGTGCAAGTCGCAAGGCACTGAAAAGAGTGTGTGATCCTCATACCCAGGAGAGGAAATGAGTTTTTGAGAACGATAATTCAGTCTACCACTAGAGGCCTGGGGAGATGGGATAACAGCCCTAATGACAGGAAATCCGCCTGGATCAAGCTTGGGTCCTCAATAGAAGAATTAGCTAAAAGAGACCACCGGGTAAAGTGAACAGTCAAGACTGAGTCACTCCTAAACTCCGCTCCAGTGAAAGATGAGAAGGAATGGCAGAAATCACGGTTTCGTTACATGAACTTAAAGTGAACGTGTGGCCGAGAGACAGCCAGCCACCCACATTAACTGCTGGAGATTGCTCTTACCTTCACCCACAGTTCATAGTGGGAAGGTCAGCGCAGACGACTGTAGATGGCAACGGGAAGAAGAAAGGATGAGAGACCCATCTTCCAAAGCCCCGGCCTCCAGAGAGAAGCAGTGTGCTGAAAAGCCACACCGTAAAGCCTGACTCCTCACCTGGGCCAGGTGTGACTCCTCTGGTTGTCGGGCTACATCAGGGGAGAAGTGTACCAGACCAGGCTGTGGGACCCAGGCAGCTGTATCTACCAGGCGAGTCCAGGTTCATCTGAAGTGAAGAGCACTAGTCCACGAAATCTAGACCCACCTGAGAGAGGAGCCTCTGAGAATGTCCTCAGGGATTATTTGATTATGTTCTTTGGTGTGGAAAGACACATCTTAATTGGTGTTACCATCCACTGGCCTGTGACCTAGGACTGTATATAAATACAGAAAGACTAAGAGTAAAACTTTTGGGTATTGTAGCTAGTCCTTCCCCAGAGGGCCCTGGCCCTCCCTCCATTTGTGGCTCTCTGCTTCTTGGTGGCAGGGGCAATGTCACCAGCTCCTGAAAACTCCAGTGACTGGGACTCTTCTGCCTGGAACTATGAACCACAAGAAGGCCTTTCTCCCTAGCGTTTATTTGATCAGGGTAGCCTATCACAACAGGGAAAGAAACTGCAAAAGCTGGAGAAGGGTTCTCAATAGCTTCCACCACCACCAACCGCTCCTATGGCAATCAGGTCCTGAGCAGAAGGAAGCGGAGTTGGCGAGCGGAGCAGCATTTGAACTCCACAGGCTCCAAATGTATGCCTTGTTGAACTACCAATGGAAGACAGTAAACCAGCTTGAGGAGTATTACCACAATAATGAGTAGGCGGCTCTCACATCCCTTATAGACAGTCACACAAGGAATAACAAAGGGAAAAGTCAGGACTCTGAAGACAACACTTCCTATCATTGACTGATAGTGTTTAAACAAGTGACAACTTGTTTAAATTCGCTAACCCTAACTTCATCTCAAATGAAATGAGGATAAAAATGGCAGTCTTCTAGATATCATCTGCAGAGTTCCGTACAAGATGAGAAATTACTTATGATTTTAGTGATTAGGCTCTTTGCTCAAAAATCACGATAATTTCTTTTCCCTTTCTATTTCTTGTGTCTTTCACATCATGTATCTCAATCCCATTCATCACCCTGTCTCTTCATATCCATCCTCTGCCCTCGCAACCTCTCCTCCAAAATAAAATAAAATAAAATTTAAGAGACAATAAAGAGAGAGACAGAGACAGAGAGACAGAGAGAAGAAAAAAAATCTCATCCTGGAAGCTGCAGTGTGACACAGTGAGTCACATAATTTACCCTTTTATCCATATATCTTTACTTGCAAGTGTTCATTACAAAGAGTCATTGGTCTGGTCCGAGGCCTCTGGTTTCTGCTACACCATTGATACTGGGTCCTCACTGGGGCTCCTCTTGGATATCCTGTTGCTGCCCTGTGTCGTGGAGATCTGCAGTTTTGAATCTACAGGACGTGCCCCTTCACGTGCTCCAGCAGATCATAGATGGGGTGAATCGTTGAGGTGGGCCAACTCGTCACCCGGGTGCTGGGCCTGGGTAGTTAGAGGGTTGGTCAGCCAACCAGCTCTCCCCCATCCTCACCTCCGGGCGAGCTCACCCTTTGCAGCAATGAGCAAGGGGCAGGACGGGTTCCCCTGCTTTCGTGCCCTCCGGTTGACTCACCCACACTACACCAACAGATTCAGCTCTACTGTGTTGCCCAGGTGAGGGCCAGGGCCTGCTCTCCCGTGAGGGGCAGGAGGAGGGAGGCCGTCTCTCCCTTACCCACGCCACCAGGTGGCCGATGAGGGGTGGGGCCGGATCTCTGGTGCTCGCCAGCACCCCCATCAACAGGGTCAGCTCTATTGCGCTGCCCAGGTGAAATGTCGGCCCTGCTCTCCTGAGTGCGGCAGTCAGTGAGGGACAAGATCAGTTCTCTCTAGTGTTGCTGCCAATAAGGGGCGGGGCCAACTCTGTACAGCCCTATCCTCTCCGCCTTTGGTGGAGACATCCACACAGACCATGGCTGATACAGGGCCACGAACCCAGACACGGGCCCTGGCAGCAGCCCAGGGCCAGACATCACCGTGGCCCTGGATGACACTCAAGCCACCCATCTCAGCCCACGCCTCACCGCTGTCACCTCTTCAGATGTGCCTCTGTCTACAGGACGTGAGCCGTTCTGTCTCTCTCTCCCTCCCATTTCACACCGGACATTTGCTCACCAGAATAGTGCCCGACTGCGCTGCTCTGCAGGGTTTTCTCCTTGGTGCTGGGGCAGACTGCCCAGGGTATGTGCGTGGGTCTGCTTGTCCCACTCGGTCCATGATGGCACTGGACAGGGCCATACTTAAACCACGATGGTTTTACAATTAACAGTCAAGCACTCAAGCAAGTATAGAATCCTTTTAAGCCTTTATGGGGGTGGGAGGGGCTGAGCACTTACGTGTGAATGTGCTTCTGGGTGCACAAAAATGTGTGTGTGTGTGTGTGTGTGTGTGTATGTCAAAGAGGTCATATGTCATATTGGTGTCTTACTCATCACTCTCCACCTTTTTTTTTTTGAAACAGGCTCTCTCACTGAGCCCAGAGCTCACCAATTGGCTGGCCTGACAGGCCACCAGACTCCATGCATCTGCCTGTCCCAGCCTAGCATTAGAGACTCATGGCCATCCCTGGCTTTTTATGTGGATGGTGGGATCTGAACTCAGGTCCCAACGCTTGCACAGGCAGGTACCTTACCCACTGAGCCACCTCACCAGCCCTCAGCTGGAGGCCTGGTACAACAGGGTACAACACAGCAGTGAGCTTCCAAGCTGTCGAGATTATCACCACACTGTGCGAAGTACCACCTAGGGCAGTTACTATGAGGACGACGGTTTACAATGTTCTCAGTGGGTCCTTCTCCTTGCCATGTTGGCAACTCTTTGTCATTAAAATGAAAAGGAATGGCTGGCCATACAAATAACGGCTTCACAAAATACCAATAGCTAACTTATTTTTTTAGACCAAGAACTGCTTTCAGCTGGGCGGTGGTGGCGCACGCCTTTAATCCCAGCACTTGGAAGGCAGAGGTAGGCAGATCTCTGTGAGTTCAAGGCCAGCCTGGTCTACAGAGTACGTTCTGGAACAACCAGGGCTACACAAAGAAACCCTGTCTTGGAAAACAAACAAACAAACAAAAAATAAAAAACAAACCACCTATTTCCAAAACAGTGTAGACCCTGCATGAAAAACATCAGTAGAATGATTAGCAAAGGAGATTTCCTAGACCTCCTCCCAGCTCAGTCTGAGAACAGCAAGGGACCTAGGCTTACACGTGCATGAAAAGATAAGGAGTATTAAAATGTGCTTTTGTTGCACAACAAAAGAAAGAATTGGGGCTGGAGAAATGGCTCAGCAGTTAAGAACACTGGCTGCTCTTCCAGAGGATCCTGGTTCGATTCCCAGCACCCAAGTGGTGATTCACAACCATCTGTAAATCCAGTTTCAGGAGACCTGATGTCCTCTTCTGACCTCCATGGACATTGCATGCACATGGTGTACATATATACACACAGGCAAAACACCCATGCACATAAAATAAACATGCATGCAAGCAAATACCCATACACATAAAATTTTTAAGAAATAATTACATACTCTTAGCAAGCATTTATTGAGTCAATACCATCATTTAAGGAAGCAGCACCGGTAAAACCATTTCCCAAGACAGACAAGTATTGAATGGCTCAGGCCACCGTCCTTGCCAGCTCCAGGGACCCCTGCACACAGGCCTCTGTTCCTTCCCAGTTCACTCTCCACTCTGCAATCAGCGTGGTTTTCTAAAACCTGTCACTCATCTGCTTAAATTCTTTCTTTGGCTTCCCATCGATCCAAAGCAATATGCAAAAGGTTTGCATGGCAAAGGCCACCATCTGCCTCTCTTGTCTTTCTCTACCTCCTAGTCTCACTTTGGTGTGTACTGTTTCTGAAAGAGGCCTGTGTCATGTACTTCCGAACAAAGGACTGAATCTTTAAGCCAGCCTTGTCTCTGAAATTTACAGTATTGTGCGCTCTCGCTCTCTCTCTCACATCTCTCTGTCTCTGTCTCTCTGTCATCTCTCTGTTTCTGTCTGTCTCCTTCTCGCTCTCTCGCTCTCTCTCTCTCTCTCACACACACATCTCTCTGTCTTTGTCTCTCTGTCATCTCTCTGTTTCTGTCATCTCCTCTCTCTCTCTCTCTCTCTCTCTCTCTCTCTGTATGTGTGTGTGAGTGTATGTGTGTGTGAGTGTATGTGTGTGTATGTATGTGGGAGTGTGTGTGGGAGTGTGTGCATGTGTGTGTATGTGTGTGTGTGTGTGCATGTGTATGTGCGTGTGTACGTGTGCATTGTGTATGTGTGTGAGTGTGCATTGTGTGTGTGTGTGTGTGTGTGTGTGTGTGTGTGTGTGTGTGTGTAGTCAGGAGAGGGTTTGCAAACACTAAAGTCACCTGATCATTTGGACGCCATCTAAACTGAACAGAGAGTGTGTGTGCAGTCCCACCTACAGGATGTGCGGGGCACACGCACCCTCCTTCTTACTCTAACCATCACCCCCTATTCTTCACATTGCAAGTTAAGCATCCCCCCCCCCCAAAACATATTTGTCTCTCTCACGAGCTACAACAGACCTGCCACGCTTCTTCAACCAAGGAACACGTCATCTTTGTCTGGTTTGGTTTATCTCTTTCACTAAATTAAGAGCTGAGAGAAGAAAGTTTACAATCTCCACTAGAGAGAGGAGAGTGTGTGTGTGTGTGTGTGTGTGTGTGTGTGTGTGTGTGTGTGTATACCCAAGGGTATCTTGCTCACCATTTTGAGTCCAGTGATGAGGACACATTAGTGGTACACAGTCAGAACTAAGGAGATGTGTCCTTAATGAGTTAGAAACAAAATCTGATGGCGTCCCAGAGGGAGGAGCCATTCATTGATTAAGAATGAATTGATTAATAGTGAATTGTGGCCGGGCGGCGGCAGTGGCCACCTTTAATCCCAACACCCAGGAGGCAGAGCCAGGCAGATCTCTGTGAGTTTGGGTCCAGCCTAGTCTACAGAGCAAGATCCAGGACAGGCACCAAAATGACACAGAGAAACCCTGTCTCAAAAGACCAAAAAAAAAAAAAAGTAAAGAGGGAATCGTGCCAGGCAGCAGGCTCCAAGACTTGAGATCTAGCCTTCTCCGGTTTCTGCTGACAGTGGCAAACAGAATGAACAGAGATGGGATGAGATCTATTTCTTTCTCTGAAGGGGAGGTATTATTAAAGCTTTAGGTCTGGGAAGTGAATTATCATTTCAGACGAGATACATTTGTATTTCAAAGACCTCAGTTCAAGATAAGAGAGGAGGCAAAAGAAAAAACTGGGGAGAGAAGACTTTTATCTTATAAAGTTTCTTGGTGCTGCCTTGCATAAGCATTTAGCTTGAATGATTTTAGCCAGGGGAGCATCACTGTTTCCCATTCTCTACTGAGAATTCCCTTTTCATCAAAATACCAACAGCGAGCAAGTCATAATAGCCAGCATCTAATCTTTTTAAAGTTAGATTTACGCGTGCTTTCAGAGGCTGCACCGATATTACTTATCGAAGCAAAACAGGAAACAAATAGGCTGCCCGGGGCACGCGCCTCTGATACGGTACAGCCCATAGTAACACAGTAGCCTGTAGTAACAAGTAATTGCCAGCACCGAGCCGCTCCCGGTCCAACAGACACACCCAGCAGGAGTCCTCCCTGGTGACTGTCTTGCCTGGACACAAAATGATTTGCTATGGTCTCCAGTCCCATTCTCTATCTGCTTCACAATGAGAAAAAGAAATGCATTGACAGTACTCTTAATATTGATTTTTTTTTAGTATACAAAATAGCGTTTCTCATTATGACATTGTCATGTGTGCATACCGTAGTGCTTTGCAGATGTCCATTGCCCATCATCTTCCCTTGTCCCCCCACCCATTCCTCGCACTGCTCCTTCCTACCCCTCTATTCCCACGCCATGTGTGCGTGTAGAGGCTGGAGGAGGATGTTGAGCGTCCTGCTCAACCACTCTCCACCGTGTCCCCTTTGAGGCAGGGTCTCTCACTAAACCTGGCACTAGGCGGGCAGCCAGGAGGCTCCCCGAAGTCCTCCTATCTCTCCCCTCCACCGTGCTGGGGTTACCAGTGCAGAGGGCCACACCCAACATCTTCCATGGGTGCTGGAGATTCTAGCTCAGGTCCTCAGGATTGCACACTCTCCACAGTTGACTGACACTCTTCGATGGATGGATGCCACATTTTCTTTACCCATTTATTTATCTCTTGATGAGCATCGGGAACAGTGGTTCTCAACCTTCCTAATGCTGCGACCCTTTGATACAATTCCTCATGACATGGTGACACCCCCGCCCCCAACCATAACATTATTTCATTGCTACTTCAGAACTATAATTTTGCTACCATTATGAGTTGTAATGTAAATATGTGATAGGCAGGATATCAGATATGAGACCCCCAAAATGGGTCATGACCCACAGGTTGAGAACCACTGATCTAGACTAATAGGGGCACAATGCTCTCTTTATTGGATGAGCTCTAGAAAAAAAAAAAATAGACAAGAAGACTCCATTATCATTCCCAGCTCCCTCTCCCCACCCAAAGCCTCCAAAACCATGCTTGCCTGTGAGTCAGACACATCAAAGAAGCCGCCCTGAAGCTCGAGCCAAAGACCCGCGCATAATAAGTGAGATAGACGGCTATCTACATGGTGCATGATGGTTCATCATGATGGCCAACTTCGCAGGCATCTAAAATCAACTCAGAGACATGCTGGGTCTACAAGGGCATCTCCAGAAAGGATTAAATTGGTGGAGGGAGAAGACCCTACCCCAAATGGGTGACCTCCGAGCAGGTGGCCCAGATCTAAAGGTGTCTGAGAGAAAAATGTATGCTGTTTGTTTGACTCCTTCACTTCTCGCTGTCCAATGCATCTGTCTTATTGCTGCTGCTGTTGCTGCTGCTGCTGCTGCTGCTGCTGCTGTTCCTGCTGCTGCTGCATCTTTCAATGGTATCAGAGTCCAGCTTCTTTAGCCTTTCAATTGGAACTGTTGAAGTATATCCATGGGCTAAGCAGCAACCAGGTTCTAAGCCTCTGCAGCCATGGTTAGACTATTCAACCCTGAATATGTAGATCTTTTATAATGTGTATATATACATTCTATCAGTTCTGTTCCCCTAGAAAACGCTACCTAGTATAGTGTGGGACCTAAGAAGAGAAGCCCCTGGCTTCCAGAGTCCATGGTATTTGTGCTAGGGCTGAAAAGTCTATCCCCACAACCTCCATCTAAAGGGGGCAGGTGTTCTGGAAGTCACAGTGCGGGGTGGTGTAGAAACATAAAATAATTTCTGGCCAGTTCCATATCATTCTTGACCCTCTTCAAGCTGCCAACTCCTAATTATCATTCTCTCTCTCTCTCTCTCTCTCTCTCTCTCTCTCTCTCTCTCTCTCTCTCTCTCTCTGTGTGTGTGTGTGTGTGTGTGTGTGTGTGTGTGTGTGTGTGTATACCACTTCCCACAGCAAGCTAAGTCCTCTTTGAGCATCCTCACAGCCATGTGGGCAAACACTAGGGTTGTGGAAAGCCAGAGTGTCACTGAAAAAAGGGTATGTCAGTCAAGGTCAAGTATATAACAAACGTCATTTCGTGGTTTCCAAGTACAGAGAGTTTAATGCAATGCATTATGGTAGCCGAAAGATACAGGAATAAAAGTCAGAAGTTGTTGTTAAAAACCTCAGCCTACAGCACACACTTGCATATTTTACAAGACACTCACTCAAGATCGCTTTGGGCTTCCCATCGTCATCTGCCCTCAAGTCTCCTTAGAAAAGCAGCAGCTCCTCCCACTTCCACCTCCCAGTCCTTCCCTCTCCTCAGAGTGCATCTAACAGAAGAGGGAAAAGGATTCTGGGAAACCTGTCTTCTATGTTCTGCTAAAGACACCAAATGGAGACAGAGCTGGTTCCAACTTGACAACAGGCAATCAAGCTGGAATGACAGAATTCTGGGCCTCTCTATTTATTTCCCTTGTTTAAAAGCATGTGTAATGGAAAGTATCCTCACCCATGGTTTTTGTTTTTCTTCACATCTCAAATAACGACCTTTGAAAGCCACCTCCCTGAGGGAGCTGACGTCATCGCATCTTTGGCAATTCTGATGAGAAAGTCCTCAGCTCTCTTTGCAGTCAGGATAAACATTCCTAGATGAAGAGCACCCCCAAACCACTGTTTAAATAAAATGTTGGCTGTAAATTCAAAACTGGAATAGAGTGTTTGTGGGAAGTGGATCCATTCTGGATCATTTTCTTTAGTGAAGAGGTTCCTTTGAAATCACAAAATTCAAACCGTGAATATCAAATACCCTTTGATGTCTTCGGTTTTCATGATTGAAAAACTCTGTGCCTTTTCTGCTACATTAAATAAAAATGGAAAGTCAAGTGGCTGGATGAATGGCGGCATGAAATTTCTTTTAACTCAGCACGAGCCCACAGACACCCAGAAACATATTAAGTTCATCAGTTTAAAAAGGGACTGACCTCATTAATAAGACTTGAGAGACTGGCTAACTTGAAACTAAGCTCCTAGATCTTGCAAGAGAGAAGCTCACTTACAGGATCTGCTTTTAAAGCGTAGTGTTTCTTACATGGGATGTTTTTCCAATCCAAGTATGAAACCCATGGCATAGAAAGAAGGACACCTTCTTGCTGTGGTGTATCTCTGATTCAACAATGGCTTAGAACAGGGCAGAGGGTGATTAAGCACAGGCCTGGAAGATGGACAGCAGAAATACAGATAATCCACGCAACACAAGGATGGAGCAGCCACCAACTACCAGATGAGCTGGTAGGATTGGAAGACTGAAGCTAAACCCATCATTTAGTCTGTAAGGAGCCCTCTAATTCATTTACACACACACACACACACACACACACACACACACACACACACACACACACACACACACACGAAATCACCCCTATATGAACTCTATCCCCTTACTTCCCCTCAAATAGGAAGTGTCATAGGACAGTACTTCCTGCAGCCTGCTACCTGCCTCTGGTGTTTCATGACCACACTCCTCTTTTTCTGAATGAGAATGTGTGGTGATATATTGTAGACCCTAATAAACTTGCCTGAGGATCAGAGGACAGAGCCAACTACTAGATTAGACATAGAGGCCAGGCAGTGGTGGCACACACCTTTAATCTTATCACTCAGGAGACAGAGATCCATCTGGATCTTTGTGAGTTCAAGGCCACACTGGACTACATGAGATTGATCCAGTATAGGAGAGAAACAGAGCCAGGCAGTGGTGGCACACACCTTTAATCCCAGCACTTGAGATCTCATGCCTTTGCTTGGGAAGCACACACCTTTAATCCCAGGAAGTAATATGGCAGGGTGGAGAAAGGTATATAAGGCATGAGGGAGGAAACAGAAACTCTCCCTCTTTAGGCTGAGGGTTTCATAGAGGTAAGAACTAGTGGCTGGCTGCTCTGCTTCTCTGATCTTTCAGCTTTTACCCTGATATCTGGCTCTGGGTTTTTTATTAAAAGACTATCTAAGATTTGAACAACAAGAATGTTCACTGTAAGCAGCAGCCAACTGATCCCATGGTTCCATTCAACAAGTTTCTGCTGGCTGCTCCCACCTACCCACCCTACCCCACCCCACCCCCCATGCCCCCAATCCCTCATCCCCGCCTCCCCGGTGCTGGTCCTTGTGTTGGGCTTTGAGGGCACAGATCAAACCAAACTCAGTTTTACTTCACAAAGAAAAACAGAGAGCCTGAATTACTAACCACCTAAGATCTTGACCTCCTGGGAACAGTAACACTGCTTCTGCATCCAGAAAATGCAGGGGCAAAGAATGAAGCCTAGCTGATAGACTACTGGACTGGGATGTACAAAGGCCTGGGCACACCTATAATCTCAGCACTCAAGAGCTAAAAGAAAAGAGAAGGAAAAAACTTGAAAAATGCTCCTCTCCCCTCTACCACATGGTTGCAGTAAGGTCTTCCATGTTCTGCTGAATCTTATACTTCTGTCAGTCCATTGATCCAGGAGTGCCGGACATCTGGTCAACCCAAACCAACCAACAACATTGCCTCTATGGTCTTCTTCACTGATGTTAGAAAAAACTCCAGCCCCTCCTGAGAATAAAAGATGTCAAATACTGCTTGCACTACCAATAGCCATGTTTCCCAACACAGTCAGAGATGGTGAGAAAAAAATAAAGTCATGATGGTAAGAAAACATTGGCTGGGGAGAGAGAAGCAGGGTCTTATGAGACCTTGGTCCCTGTCTGTCTGTCCATTTGTTCATTCTAAAGCTTTTAACTCTGGAGCATGCATGTTCTAAGGCAGCGACTGGGGGTCAAACATGAAAGTCTTTATGTCTCGGCTAGGATTTGCCATGTCTTAACTGGTAGGGAACAACACTCATTCAGAAGGGAGGGTCTACCACAGCATTCTATACCTACAGGTTGAGCCTGGGAGGAACAGTGTTTCCCTGTCCATTCTGCAGCTAACTCTCCATCCACACCTGTTATTACAACTTGATTATCAGCAGAGCTCATGTTACCACTTTTGGCCCTGCTGTGCATTGGGTCTTCTAACCCTTTTTATCAACTCATTGCTAAGTCTACACCAACCGATGCAGTTGATAAACTGTAGAAGAAGCTTGTGTATCAATGATGACGCTAAAGAGGGGGACTCTTGTGCCCATCTTATTATCACTTAGCCAGTAATTAATAGGATAACTGACATTTTTTTCCTCAAGCAACATTGCTTGCAAATGTACCTTCAGCCCTCCTTCCTACCCACCCAACATCCTCTTTCTTCTAACTAGAAATCCACCTCTGTGTAGAAAATCTGGGACTAAAAAGAAACAAGAGCTTTTCAGTGTAGAATTCGGGGCCGAGGAGATGGCTCAGTGGGCAATGTACAGCTGTGGGGGTGTGAGGACTGAAGTCTGGGTCTCCCGGAACCTAAAGTCAGCACTGTAGCCTAGAATCCCAGCACCCCTAGGGCAAGATGAGGAACAGCAACAAAAATCCTCAGAAGCCTGGAGGCCGACTAGCCTGGTGAATAGAGCTGTGAACAATAGGGAGACCCTGTCTCAGAGACAGTGGAAAGTGCCCCCGCCCCGTACCTAATGTTGCCCTTTGAATTCTTCCATTTAAATAGACTCTGATACCTACATAATATCTTCATTGTTCTCTGTGTCCATTAACACGTGAATAGATAAAGAAAATACAGTCAGGCTGGGAATGTAGCTTAGTGGTACAGCACTTGTCTAGCATGAATGAAAGAACTGGGGCTTGAAATCAGCACACTGGGAAACTTTTGTGAATAAATTTTTATACCCATTGTCTTAGTTAGGGTTTCTATTGTGCAAAGGGACACCATGACCACGGCAACTCTTATAAAGAAACATTTAGCTGGGGACGGCTTACAATTCAGAGGTTTAGTCTGTTGTCATCATGACAGGAAGCATGGCAGCACTCAGACAGACATGGTGCTGGAGAGGTAGCTGAGAGTTCTACATGCAGATTGGCAGGCAGCAGGAAGAGAGGGAGACACTGGGCCTGGCTTCATCAGCCTATGAAAGCTCAAAGCCCACCCCCAGTGACACACTTCCTCTAACAAGGCCACACCTCCAACAATGCCCTATGAGTCTATGGGGGCCATTTTCATTCAAACCACCACACCCATTCTATCTCTGTATTATTAGCCACAGGGCAACACTGAGTAGGACACCAGCAATCTATACCATCATTCAAGCCTTTAATATGAAGAAGCATGGAGTAAACTTTATAAATTATTGTGCTTTTCCTGTAACTGAGTGCAATTTCCCACCCACGTCCTGAGCTGTGCATCCTCGGGGCCTCTGGGATCATTTCAGGCTGGCAACACATCAGAAAGCCACACCCAGCGCTGGCTCTAGCAGCTTCCTCCTCTGTCAGCCCCCTCTGCCCTCTCTCTCCCTGAGGAGTGCCATTCCGGGTGAGGTGTCTCTTGGCCCAGCTTCTTGACTTTTTTCCAAGGCTACAAAGGAACAGTCCCAGCTCCTCTTGGCACCCAGCCTTGCCTTCTCTTTCTTCCCCGTCTCATCTTCTGGGCACATCTTTTTTAAATTATTACCCCTAGGAGTAACTGAAAATTCATACGAACGTGACTTACATAAAATGGGAACTGGAGTTTGTGTACAGCAGCTCCCTCCAGGGGGTGAGAGGCGGGGAGATTCATCAGATTCCAGAGGTAAACAGAACACTCCGTGTCTGGCAAAGCAGAAACTTAGAGGGCTCTGGAAGGTTCCACCCAAGTTTTACAGGAGCGTAAAGAACTGGTGGAGGACGAGACTCTTACCAACCTCACTGTAGTGAGATCTCTCGGGCCAGTTGAACTGCAGGCAAGCAAGACAGAGCACTCCAGGGATGCGGCTTTTGTGAGTGGCCATGGTGTGGGGTAGGCTTTTCACTGATGCGACTGCTCCTCTAAGTCGGCCTTCACCCACACTCTTGCAGGTAACCTCAATAAAACTCTTCAGCTCATTAAGTCTTTGGCATAATCATGACTTTGGTCTGTGATGGTTTTCTGGAGTGTGTGTGTGTGTGTGTGTGTGTGTGTGTGTGTGTGTGTGTCCAAAAGAAGGCATCAGATCTGGAGTTATAGATGACTGTGAACCTCCATGTAGGTGCTGGGACTTGAACCTGAGTCCTCTACAAGACAAATAATTGCCCTTAACCATCTCCTCAACCTCCAGGAAACGTACTTTTAGCATGGAAACATCTCTCACGGTCACTGCCTTTACTGGGATGATCACCATGCTCCTTGCTAAGAATGGGGCAGTCTGACCTTTGAATGATAGAGGTCAAAGGAGTCATTGCAGGTCCATGTTTTGAACTTGCTACTCATGTAGCTGGTGAGATAGCAAGCACTGAAGGTCACACTGACTGTCTGTGACCTTGGTTACATTAGTTAGGCTCAGTTTCCCCGCGAATCTGAATGCGGTGGGTCCGGGGAACCTCGGAGAGCTGCTTCAGAGGCTAATTAGTGTCATTTGCCCTCCCTCAAATCCCTGAACAACACTGCTGCTTGCTCAGTAGATGATGCCTCCTTTATTTGTGCTGCCGGCCATCCTATCAACTTCCGGCTGCACTGGCCGCTTCCCAGGCAGCATTTCCACATGTACCATTTAGGTCGGGAGGTTCACCACTGAGGGCTCAGCAGATTCCCGCCACCGTCTAGCTTCTTGCGGGCAGCATGACTGCGCTTCTCAGAAAAACAAACATTCTAACAGGAAAAGGAATCTCACAGAACATCTGGCTTCCTCTGTTAGTCCCTCCAATCTGTCCTCGCTGCTGGGAAGATACGCATCTTTCGGGAGCCAATGGCTTCCTCTCGTTCTCTGACCTTCGCTTCTCTGTCCACCCTCTTTGAAGCTGGAGTTACAGATGACTGTGAACCTCCATGTCGGTGCTGGAACTAGAAGCCAGGTCGTCTGCAGGAGCAACAAGCACTCTTAACCGCTCAGCCATCTCCTGGGCCCTGTTGCATCTACTTACTCTATCGCTTGCTCTGTGAAGCACTTGCTTTTGTGGCTTAATTCCCAGGAAGTTTTCCTAAAACGCTAAGACTTTGTTGTGTGACAGACATTTCCTGGAGGGGTACAATACACGCATGTACACACACACACACACACACACACACACACACACACACACACACACAAGAGAGAAAGCTGTATACACATACATACATGCAAACAAAACATTCACACATAAAATAAAATGAATAAATCTAATAAAAAAAAATTTAAGCCCATGTCCCTCTTTCAGTTGGCAAGAAGGGAGGTTAACATGCCATAGCATACCAATATCCTACCTGCCAGGATGTTCCACTTAAAAATTTTAGCCAGACATTGGTGGCCTTTGCTTTAATCAAAGATTTCTTCAAAGGTCGCAGAAGGGTGCCCTATTTATACCATTATCACACCATGGCCTAGCCTGCTTCCTTAAAGGAGGGATTTTCCTCTCTAGCTGAAATCCTTTGGTCCTCCTAAAAGCATAGGGCAAGTGCCCAATACTTCCCTTCTGATGCCCAACTTTGGAGTAAGTTTTCCAATCAGAAACAGTCACATTACCCTGTTTAAATTCAAATAGGTCCCCCATTGGCCAATAAGAGTCTTTCAATTTAGCGTGAATTTGAGCATTGCCCTGACTCTCCAGCTCAACCATCCGACCCTTGCCTCAGCCTTCTTCCCGCCCTCAACCAGAATCAGTCCTTCCTCTAAGGAGCCCCACAGAATCTGCATATTCCAACAAAATATAATTAAGTGTTCCCCAAAGCAATCAAGACCAGCTAACACCTTTAATAGAGTATAGCAAAACAATGTTCTAGTTCATTAATTAAAGTTTTGGTTGGGTTTTTCTATTATCAAGAATAAACGTTTGAACTAATATATCATCGTTGAAATCATGGCTCCCGGAGGAATGGAGAAAATGATGGATGAGTAAACCCAGGCCTCCAAAACTTGCTGCTCATAGGGAAGAGCCAGGCTCAGTTCATAACTTCATGGGCAACGAGAACAGTCTTAGCTTACCTAACAGTCTTTCCCAGAGGACATATAAATGAATTTTAACTCGTTAACTTACTAATTGCTCTTTGCCTTGGCCATTGTTAAATCAAGACATAGGGATTACATCAGCATTCCTAAATCCTAGCAGGAGTTTGTGCTAAGCCAGTATGTGGCTAGCTAGTATAAAAAGAAAGTATGGGATGGCAACATGGCTCAGTACATGGCGGCAACTGCAGCTAAGACTGACAAGCTGAGTTCGATCCCCAGCACTCATGGTGGATGGAGAAAACCAACTCCCACAAGTTGTCCTCTGACCTCCGCACACTCCCTTGGCCCATGTACATGTATACATGAGTGTATGCACATACGCCATAAATATGTAAGTAAATAGCAAATGTAAAACATAAAAAAATTTAAAAGGAAGCAAGTCACATAAACCAGAAACTCCCACTCTGCTTCAACGTCAGGGTTTCATAAATCCCCAGAAATTTCCCAGGAGACAGTGCTCCATATTCCTAGAAAATATCCACGTGGTACCTCAGAGTAAGTCCACTTTGGCATTTAGTAAGTTACTATTGCCAAGTGTGATGATGTACACCTTCACCCCCAGCACTCAGGAGGCAGAGGCAGGCAGATCTCTGTGAGTTTGAGGCCAGCCTGGTCTACAGAGTGAGTTCCAGGACAACCAGGACTATATAGTGAGTCCCTGCCTCAAAACAGAAAGAATGTTAAAAGAGAGGAGGAGTAAGGGATGGACGGAGGGAGGGAGGGAGGGGGTTACAATCCTGGAAGAGTCAGGAAGTACTTGAACTTGGACAACAGCTCATCTGGAGGTTTGAATCCAAAACTTACAAACGGAGCCCTAGGGTGAGTTGTCAAATTCCCATGCACTTCGGCTGTTAAGATGGTCCATCAGGTAAAAACACTCATCTCTCAAGCCTGATGACCCAAGTTCGATCCCCAGAACCCACCTAACAAGAAAGATGTAAGGCCAGGCATGGTGATGCATGCTTTTAATCCCAGGACTCTCAAGTCAGAGACAAGGGAACCTCTGCAAATTCAAAGCCAGCTTAGTGTACATGGTGAGTTCTAGAACAGCCAGAGGTACATAGTGAGACCCAGCTTCAAAAAAAAAAAAATCAGCAGCAGTGGTGCACATCTGTAACACCAGCACACTCACTGCATCACTGGTCCTTCTTGGTTCAGAAGCTTCCAGATTCTTGGACTGAGCAACTGCTGGGCTTCCTGACTCTCCAGCTTCAGATGACTGCTGGGAGGCCACCTTTTTTTGATCCTGTCTTATGATTATAAATTTATTTCTGATTCTGTTCCAGCTAGCCCTGATTAATACAATTCTCAAGAAGTTCACATTGGAAAAGCACATGACATAAGGCGAGATACTGAAAATGGGGAGGGGGTATCGCGTCTGACTCCACACTGAAGCCGTGGTCACAGAGAGTAGAGAGCACCAGAGGACACCGGGCTTTGTTCCGCAGGCGGAGGAGGGCTTTGAGAATGGAAGAAAGTGACTGGAGAAAATGGCGATGGAACAGAAGGAAAAGTCTAGAAACCCATCGCTTTGTTAGAAGGGAATTGCAACATGTCCAGATGGAGGGCGATGGCGGCCTGAGGTGGGCCAATGACAGAAGGAAGGGTTTAGAAAGAAGAGATTAATTTAATGGTAAGCTCTAGAAAATAAAGGTTGTAAATATAAGGGTATAGTAGAACGGTTTGAGAATTCTGGTCCAGGGCTGGGGATGTAGCTCAGCTGACAGAGTGCTTGCTTAGCATGCACCAAGCCCTAGGTTGATCCCCAGAACTGCACAAAGTCAGGTGGGCATCATGGTACAAGCCTGTAATTGGAGTACTCATAGAGTGGAGGCAGGAGGATCAGAAGTTCAAAGTCACCTCTAGCTACGTAGTTCAAAGTCAGCCTGGGCTCCATGAGACCCTGTCTCAAAACAAACAACATGTAGTTCAGGTTCTGCTATCTGTCACTTTAGGGACACTGTGTAAGAAAGATGCAGATCCACTAGCAACCTGTGGGATCTGAAGCATCACAAGCTCAATCCCAGATCTGCCCTGTACTAGTAGTTTGAACTTGACCAAGTTACTTAATAGGTGTGTGCCTCTTGGGGTTTAAACAAGCTAATAAAAATAAAGAGCCTAAAGGATAGCACCAGGTCAATAGTGTTAGCTATTTTTCATAGTGCTAGCTTTATTATAGGTAGCATCGCTATTATTGACCCATTTGGAGAGATCTAAGATCATAGGAAATCGGTGCTCAAGGAAGATTGAGCAGAGATTGACAGTGGCACACACAGATGGCTGAGTGTAACAAAAGAAAGATAGCCAAAGATTGGTGGAATTTACGGGAAAATTTGAGGCCAGAGCTCTCAGCTAAGGCGTGAGTAGAACAATAGTCATGAGCAAAGACTGCAGAGAGACAATGAGCCCTTCATCCCATGGCCCATGATGAGTGCATGACTCATAGGCTATATACATGTCTGTCCAGGCACAGGGAGGCACCACCTCTGGATTCAGATCTTCTCTGCAGTTACATGCCCTCAAAGCTGAAGTCCTATGACTGGTCTGTGTTTAAGATGTGCACGGTGCAGGATGGTTCTTCATCAATCACTTCACATATTCTGATTTCTTCATCTGAGTGAACTGGGATCTCAAGAGACCTGAACAGGTCAGATTTCAGCTGGTGAAAGCTGAGTCTTAAGCTACTGAGGAGGAGTTAGTCACGTGGTTTAGGATTGCATCAAAGCCCCCGCCCCCCATATCTCCTCTCGGAGTCTATGCCCTGCTCAGAGCTCCTCATTCTCAGCACTGCTTCTGACATTTGGACTGATCAATTCTTTGTTGTGGGAGACAGTTATTCCACCGCAGAATATTTAGAATATCCCCTCCACTCACTGCAAACAAGATTACTCCCAACCCAACAGTGACACCCCAAAACATCAACAGACATTGCCTGTCTTCTGTGAGGCCAAATTGCCCCCAGGATCAGAACTATTCTTACAACGGGTTACAATTTTCTTTTTTCCTTCAGTGATAAACTTACTCAAAGTCCCAGATTGTAAAACACAGGCTTGGGGGTAGGAAAGATGGTTCCGCAGTTAAAGTCACTTGTAGCTTACAAAAAGGACCCAGCATTCAGTTTCCAGCACCCACATGATGATGCACAACCATCTGTGATTTCAGTTCCAAGGATTCCGATGTGCTTTTCTGCCCTCCACAGGCACCAGGCATGCACATGGTGCACAGACATGCATGCAGGCAAAACACTCATACACATAAAAATAGACACATTTCTTAAATGTTAAATGGGTAGAATTGGATATTTTTCATTGGGTTAATGATATAAAATTCATATAATGAATTTTATTTGTCTTTCCATTGGAAATTGAGTTATCAACAAGCACATGAAACCATAAACCATTTTGTAACCACCCACTTCAGTGACCCAGCTAGGTGTTCTGAGCTATCCACCAGAGAAGACTACTCAGACATGGGTTTAAGCCAATATAAAGTCTTTATTCGAACGCCATCGACCACAGTGTGTGTCCAGGACCCCAATGTGATTCCAAACCTTTCTCAGGGTCAACTTTTAACCACACAAACCATATCCTGGGTTGACATGCCTCAGTTAGCCAGAGCAGTTATCCTGAAGCAGAACTACAGAAGCCAAAAGGCAAGGTTAGTACATTAGGGACTTTCCCAGAACTGTGGACTTGGATGGATTAGGTCTTTGCTCTTGTTTTGGCAGGTGGTGCTGTCTGGATGCTGAGTTTTACAGCCTGCATGGCACTTCCATCATGGAGTCAGTTGTGTTAAGATCTGGGGGCTTGTAACATAAGATTTGAATAAAACACTCTAATTTTTTTTATACTTGATTGCTGTTTCCTTTGAGATGGCATCTTGCATAGCCCAGGCTAGCCTTGACTTTGCTATGTAGTTCAGGATGACCCTGAACTTCTGATCCTGAGGTTGCAGGTATGTACCACTATGTCCAGTTTATGCCACACTGGGGATTGAACCCAGGGCCTTATGCATGCTTAGGCAAGCATTCCACCAGCTTTAGCTATACCCACGGCCTACCAAATTATTTTTTAAATCATGTAACTAAAGATTAAAGGCCTTGTCAAGGAATAAACTAATAAAGTCAGATTTTCTATCGGCACTCTCTCAAATCGATATTTTAATATCTAAAATCTAGACCTTCAAATTCTTCTATACCAGTGACATATCTAAGTGTGATTCAGAAAACACTAACTCCCAGAGGGTATCCTGTAGGAAAAGGGCCCTAACCTTAACCCTAAGTCTGTATCAAGAAAACAGAGCATTTTCTTGTCTTACATTTTACTGTATTTGTGAGATCCATGCTGAATCTCCATGACGCGCATGCTAGATGGGTTGTTTTTCTCTCCCATTCAGCTGTTGTACTGACTGGTTTTGTGTGTCAACTTGACACAAGCTAGTGTCATCAGAGGAAGGAGCCTCGGCTGAGGAAATGCCTCCTTGAGATCCAGCTGTAAGGCATTTTCTCAGTTAGTGATCAGTGGGGGAGGGCTCAGCCCATGGTGGGTGGTGCCATGCCCGGGCTGCTGGTCCTGGATCCTATAAGGTGGGCTGAGCAAGCTGGTAAGCAGCTCCTCTCCATGGCCTCTGCACCAGCTCCTGCCTCCAGGATCCTGCCCTGTGTGAGTTCCTGTCCTGACTTCCTTTGGTGATGAACAGCAACGCTGAAGTATGAGCCAAATAAACCCTTTCCTCCCCAACTTGCTTTTTGGTCATGGTGTTTCATCACAGCAATAGAAATCCTAACTGAGACGGACTTATCGTATTTTTCCGGGCTGGCTAGCTTGCTTGCTTAGCTAAAGAGTTTCTCTAAGAATTAATGGTCTCTATACTACTTCCAGGAACCCCACCACCACCGTCATGGTGTACAACTGGATGGTGGCTAGCTGTGGATGGGGAGCCTGAGGTCAGTTGTTGGCCGCGTTCAGATGTATCACTGGTTTTGGTTCCTCTCGGGTAAGCACTGAGGTTACTTCCTCCAGAAACTCCAGCTACAACTGAAAGTGACAGAAACCGTTTTCATGACAAATCCTAGGGTGTCGACTGCTGTATTAAAAGGCTCCTTCCTCACTTGTGATGGGAGTCCTGCCGGAAGCCCAGAACACCATGACAGCAGGAAGAACAGCCTGCAGGGTTACTTCCGAAACTGGAAGAGAGATCATTGAGCGAGGGCTGCTTGGGCTCTCGCCACCAGACAGCCCACCCTAGCCACCTCCTTCGAAGGATAGCTCCCACGGACTTGAGAGACGCCGATTGGTTTATCTTGGACCAGTTGACGCAGCCCATCCCCCACTCCACTGATCAACAGAGTGGCAGAAGGACAATTCCACTCACACGTGGTGCCGGGAAGGTAAAATACCAAAAGAGCTTTAAAAGACTTTCTGAGCAGAAAGAAGAGATACCCCCACTTTGTGTCCACAGCACGGAAGCCTTCCACCTGCCCGGGGCCTCAACCACAACCGTCAAGGCAGCCTGTCTTTCAGGGAGGCTTTGGCGGTAAGTCTTTTTACCCTGAAAGTTAGCACCGATGGTTGATTGATGACTCCCAAGAGTATCAGTTCATTTCATTATCAGCTAAACATCCTCCTTCTTTCTTTTTTTTTTTTTTTTTAATTCGGAGCTGAGGACCGAACCCAGGGCCTTGCGCTTTCTAGGCAAGCGCTCTACCACTAAGCCAAATCCCCAGCCCCACATCCTCCTTCTTAACAGACATCCCAAACACAAGGGCAGAGAGCTGGAAGGTGATGTGAGACATGGGGGGTGGGGGGAATGACCTCCGAGTGACCTAAGGACCAACGTTAAGCACTTGCCCTTTTCCCATCTTCTCATTAGCCATAAACTTTTCTTGGTAATTCTAAAAGGATTTGGCCGATCATCAATGTCTGTGCAAGCAAAGGGGAGGCTATTGCATGAGCACACAGGTTGTATCCCAGCCTCTAGTGGGGTGGTTCTCAGTCTTGCTAACGCAGCAGCCCTTCGATACAGTTTCTCGTGTTGTGGTGACCACCCCCAACTACACAATTATTTCGTTGCTACGTCATAACTGTCATTTTGCTGCTTTTATGAATCATAATGTCGAGATCTGATATTTTTGATGGTCTTGGGCAACCCCTGTGAAAGGGTCATTCGACCCCCCCTGAGCGGTCGCGACCCAGAGGTTGAGAACCCCTGGTCTAGTGGCCTTGCTTCTGCCTGAAAAGGCCTTTCTCTGGACCACAGTCTTTTAGTCTTGGTCATCAACACACTTTATCTTGCTAAGAAGAAATATTATACAGAAGTTAGGCTGTGGACGAGTTCTTACTTTTATTTTTGACCCTGAGTGTGGGAGGCGGGGCATCTTGACTATTACATTCTCATTTGAGTTGTGTTAATTCTTTTTTTCTCTCTCTCTCTTTTAGAATTACTTTATGTATATGAGCAAGCCACCATGTAAGTGCTAGGACCCGAACCCAGATCTTCTGCAAGAGCGACAAATATTCTTAACCACTGAGCCATCCTTCCAGCTCCCTTGAGGGTCTGGGTATTTTTTTTTTAAGATTTTTTTTTTTTACATGTGTGTGTATTTGTGTAAGTGAATGCCACATGTGTCTAGGTGCCTGAGGAGGCCAGAAGAGGGCATCAGATTCCCTGGAACTGGAGTTACTAGTGGTTATGAGGTGCTGGATGTGGGTGCTAGGAACCGTACTTTGTTCCTCCGGGAGAGCAGCAAGCACCTTTAACTGCTCAGTCATCTCTCCAGCCCGAGTTTGGGCTTAATTATTTGCTTCTTGATTTTGTTGCAGCAAAAGTTACAATTTTACAATAAAGAATGAAAGAAGGGAAACATAATTTTGAAGCAAAACTGCTGCTACTATATTCATTTTTATGAAGTACGCCTTATGGCCATTTGCATTCTGGGGTGAAAGCATGTGGTATGTGATCTTTCTTTACTTAATATATTTCATTATGCAGAAAAATGAAATTCAAATCTGAAGCCACATCCCTTCAAAAAGGAGAAAATGATGGAGACTGTGACATCTGATATTCTGATATTCATTCCGTGTGTGTGTGTGTGTGTGTGTGTGTGTGTGTGTGTGTGTGTGTGTGTGTGTACATGTATATATATGTTCATATAGAGTCCAGAGGACAACCTCAGGTGTCACCCCTCAGTGGCCACACATTGATTTTTTTTTTTTTTTTTGAGACAGGGTCTCTCACTGGCTTAGAACTCAGCAGAGATCTGCTGTCGCCACCTCCTCAACACTGAGAATACAAGCATGCACTCATCTTGAGATTCCCAGGGAAATACCAGTTTCTTGGGGTGCGTTGCTTCTGGTGGTCACCATGCTCGCAGGCAAGCACTTCCCTGAAGGAGCTGTTTCCTCAGCACCTGATACGCACGTCTAAGGATAACATTTAACTTCGTGTTCAAACTGCCTAGAGCCACAAAGAGAACAGTGAAATCCCACTCCCAGCTGTAAATGCAAGCGGCGGTGAACAGGTTCTAACCAGGTTTGTTTAAATTAGGGGCTAGAGGTATGCAAAGCTAAGAATGTCGTTAAAGACATGGCCCAGGCCTCTGGCTGGCTCCAGGCTCCCAGCTTTTCCCTTTCCCCAGCATGAGACTCCTGGGGCTATCCCAGTTTCCTGGGGGTACCTTGATTCAATAGTCCGGTAGCCAAAGGGAGGACCCCAAGTGTCTCTTTAGAATATCTTCATTTCTGCCAGAACAGACACAAAAGGGGAATTGCTGTCTGCAAACCAACTCATGTCCTACACAAATGGTTAATAGAAAAGAAATATAGAAATAGAAACCACTTCCTCCCCACAGCCCAGCATGGCTGAAATTGTCTTTGGCATTAATAAAATAGATTTTAATATGTTTGTTTTATAATCTACTCTAAAATTTGCACCAAGGAAACCTTAAACAGCAAAATAGGAAGAGAGGTCATTTATATTCAAGGAGACAGAGCATTTAATTACCAAAAAAAAAAAAATACAGCTCTGCTGGCTGTGCATTTTAACGTGCCCTCCATGGCATAATGAACAATTATGAAGCAAACCCGTATACAGGAAATCACCGTCTTGGGGGATATTTTTTTCACGAGCTGAGTAGCTTGTTAATGGAATTTTTTTTTCAGCCTCTGGCTGTCCCAATAGCCTATGAAATGAAAGACACAGTTTCTTTGGTGTTTAGCAAACGTCATGAGATTTGGACAATGCTGAACTGCACACATGGGATTGAGAATAATGCCCGGGTCCACCAGTAGGGGGCGCGCAAACCAAATTTAGCAAGCACTTAGGAAATGGCAGTTTATAGAAGGAATGGATCAGTGAACATAGAAAAAATGAGGAGCAAAGTCAAATATTCAGGGCAAAGCTTCTGTCGGTTTCAGAGCACGGACCTCCAGTGCTCAAAAAGAAATCTCCACGTCAAATATTCTGGTAAAGCTTATGTGCAATAGCACAGACTTCAAATGCTCAAAAGAAATGTCTACAGCCTGCGGGTGTGTGTGCGCGTGTGTGTGTGTGTGTGTGTGTGTGTGTGTGTGTGTGTGTGTGTGTGTGTGTGTGTATAGAATATCCGTCAAATTCATCCCCTTACTTCTACACCCCATTTCTTCTTTTTTTGTTTGTTTGTTTGTTTTGCTTTGCTTTTCATGTAATGCTGGGTGTCTGTCTAACATACCAGCTATAATAAGCATGTTCCTCATTGTTTTTCCCCATACACCTGATCCAAGTTTCATAATTCCTAGAACTCTTTGGCCTCTGTCCCCTACCCCACCCCCACGTTGTGGTAAATCATTAACTCATATGCATGTTTACTTTTTTCTTGTTGAGGCAAGGTCTCATGTACTGTGGGATAGCTTCCAAGAAGGACATTGAATTTCTAATCCTCTTGACTTTTCCTCCAAAGTGTTCAAGTGTTCTGACTACAGGCTTAGCCACACATGGTGAAGTGGAGCCGGGGATGGAACCCAGGCTTTTCCAATGATCTGTAAGCACTCTACTGCGTTACACCCCCACTCCCACTCTTGCAGAACTTAAAAAAACATCTTTTGCTACCCAAATCGTTTAAGTTTTACAGTAAGTGAAACGTAATGTTTCGCTCCATTAATCAAGTACAGATTTCTCTCCCTTGAGATAGTCAAACTTCAATCTGATTTAAAAAAAAAAAAAAAAGAAAGAAAGAAAAAAAGAAAAGACTTCTTCCTCGCTCTGCAAGTCACAAAAGCCTGTTTTCAACAGAGTCCTTCAAGATTCTGCACCAGCTTTTCTCCCAATAAACAACAGGTCTTGGTCTCTTAAAATAGTATTGGACGTGAGGGATGATTCACATAGCATACCAAATGTTGCTTTTGAAACACTCTTTTTGCATAGTGGAGAAAACCATTTTTAAGAACTGATGCTCTTTGAAGTATTGCAGTAGTTATTTGTCTATTGTCAAGTCACAGAGAAAAAGCCCTTCAGAATGGCTTGGAAACCACCCCCCAATAAATGCTAGGTTCAGATAGTATCTCAAATTTCCTGACTGGCTGATTTTAGAAGAATTATCCTAACTTGTCGATGATCTTCCCTTTATAAAGTGGAATAGTAGTTAACTACCTTTCTGAGTTGTTTGTGGGAAAGAGAAAAGGGCAGGTCATATCTATGGCATACAGACAAAGGCCCAGTTAAATTGTTATTATTAATCATGAAATGGAAACTAAAGCTTATGCCCATCATGGACACTAGACACACACACCCCAACCCCTGAAAAAGAACCTCGACTAACATATCCCCATTGTACAGATGGTCATAGGTCTTCTCTAGGAAGTTCAGAGTTCAGGGCAGTGCCTTTCCACCACGCCTTCCCTGGAGGATGCAGAGAGCTGGCTCCATCACCACTGCCCGGCTGGAGAGCTGAGAAGCTGCTGTCTGGGTGCAGGAAAAGATTAGGCTAGGGAGAGGATGCTCTGTGTATGCTGGAGCTGGACACGGAACAAAGACCAAAACATGGAAATGAGAGATCAAAATGAGCCAATAACAAACTCTAAGAGACACAGAAGGGCTGAGGAAGAGAAGGCGTTGTTCTAATGCTCATAGGCACCACAGAGAAAAGAGAAAACAGGTACCGGTGTTGTGTACACTCACTCTCTCTCTCTCTCTCTCTCTCTCTCTCTCTCTCTCTCTCTCTCTCTCTCTCTCTCTCACACACACACACACACACACACACACACACACACACAGGCTCTCTGAAAAAGGAGTGGCCAGAGAACAGAATCCCAATGCAGAAATTAAAGTCAATCTGTTCTTCTAAGAATATACTTGCCAGGCTGTGGTGGCGCACACCTTTAATCCCAGCATTTGGGAGGCAGAGCCAGGCGGATTTCTGTGAGTTCGAGGCCAGCCTGCTCTACAGAGCGAGATCTAGGACAACCTCCAAAGCTACACAGAGAAACCCTGTCTCAAAAAAACAAAAATAAATAAATAAATAAATAAATAGATAAATAAATAAATAAAAGAATATACTTAAAGCCAGGTGTTGGTGAGGCACACCTTTAATCTTAACACTCAGGAGGCAGAGGTAGGTGAATCTGAGTTCAGGGTTAGCCAGTTCCAAGTCAGATAGGGCTACACAGAGAAACTCTGTGTCAAAAATACTTAAAAAAAAAAAAAAAAAAAAAAAAAAAAAAAAAAAAACTTGAAAGACTGGAGAAGTGGTTCAGAGCATTGATTGCTCTTACAGAGGACCTGAGTTCAGTTCCCAGCACCCACATAGGCAGATGGCCCACAATCACCTGTAACTCCAGCACCAGGTGATCCGATGCCCTCTGTCAGCACCCACACATGGGGCATGCAGCATACAGACATGCAGACACATACATTTTAAAAATTAAGGTCTTGAAAAACATGATGCACTTGAGAGGCCATCGAGTGGGCTCATGGGTAAAGGCGCTTGCAGCCAAGCTGGAAAGCCTGAGTTCAAGCCTCCGGACCCACCTGATGGAAAGAGAGAACTGACTCCTGCAAGTTGAATTCTGACCTGCACACTTCACACCTTGACACACATGTCCCCCTACACATAGTGGAAAAAAAAAGTATAATTTAAAATTTAATAAAAAAAAAACATATATTTGATGTAAAAGACATAGCCAAGATTATTTCCCCAGATGTAGAGTGAAAATTCAAAAACAAAAGCCCCGAGAGCGAGGACAAGACACTTGGAGGATCTGTGCATGCATCCATCAAGACCACATCTGCAGGACAAGACCGGGAAAGAAAGGGCTGGGCACAGAGCCACACTTCTGTATCCCCACACTGGCGAGGCTGAGGCAGGAAGATGGTAAAATTGGAGGTCAGCCTGGGCTACATGGTAAGTTCAAAGATATTCTGAGGTTACATAGGAAGATCCTATCTGTACATACATAGTTAAATAAATAACACACCCTCCAGAAATTTAAAAAAAAAAAAAAAAAAAACAGACTTCAGAGGAATTATGCAAGCTTCCATGAAAGGAATACCTTCCAAAAACAAATATCCCATCAGTATCAGTCTTCCTATAGCATTATTAGATGTTAGAAGACAAGGAAAAAAATATTTTGTGGGGTTGTTAAATTATTTAAGATGTATTTACTTTTATTTTATGTGTATGGGTGTTTTGCCTTCATGTGTGTCTGTGCACCACATCCGTGTAGTGCCTGTCGAGGCCAGAAGAGGGTGTGAGAACCCCCAGGACTGGAGCTAGAGATGGCTATGAGCTGCCTCGGGTGTGCTCAGACTCGAACCAGGATCCTCTGGAAAAGCAGCCAATCCTCTTAGCTGCTAGGTCATCTCTCCAGCCCCCTGTAGGTTTTTTGGTTTTGATCTTTTTTTAATTCTAAGGGAAAATGTTTTGAACTTAAAATCCTTTTCTAAGCAACAACTAACCATCAAATATGGATTCAAAATAGATGCAGTCAGCCAGGCAAGAACTTGGAAGTCTGAACTCCTGGGAGTCCGTTTGCAAACTGTCCTGTGAGATATTAAACCACTAAAACTCTGCAAAAGGGATCAAAGGCGAGGAGAAATGAGCCAAGCCCCAAAGGACTGAGGAGAGTCTGTTCACGCAGCTAGAGAATAAACTTTCCCAGACTGAAACAGATCGTGTGCTGTAAAAGATGCCATTGAGACTAAGAGAGAATCCCACTTCAACAACACATGCGTGATCAAGAACCAGACCGTAAGGCAAGGCAGTGGTGGCGCACACCTTTAGTCCCAGCACTCAGGAGTGGATCTCTGAGTTTGAGGCCAGCCTGGGCGACAGAGCAAGTTCCAAGACAGTCAAAGCTGTTACATATAGAAACAGAAGAAGAAGGAGAAAAAGGAGGAGGAGGAAGAGGAGGGAGGGAGGGAGGGAGGGAGGGAGGGAGGGAGAGAGAGAGAGAGAGAGAGAGAGAGAGAGAGAGAGAGAAAAGAAAAAGAAAAGAAAAGAAAAGAAAAGAAAAAAAAAGAAAAGAAAAGAAAAAAAGAACCAGAATGTTCTATTAGGGAGTGGTAGCACATGCCTTTCATCCCACAGATCCCTGAGTTCAAAGCCAGACTAGTCTACAGAGTGAGTTCCAGGACAGTGAGGGCTACACAGAGAAAACCTGTCTTGAGAAACAAAAATAAAAGAGAGAGAGAGAGAGAGAGAGACCTGAACATTCAGAGATAAAATGAAGGCATTATGTTTTTCTTATATATAACAAAGAAAAAGTCAGTTCACAATACCAGAAAGAAAAAAAAAACTGAGCTACTATACAAGAAAGTCATTGAGCAAACAGCCACTAACTAAAACATAATATGCTTTGAGCAATCTGTCCTTTAGAGGGAAAAAGGAAAGCAATACCAGTTGCCCTTGGCACTTGGGACATTTTTTTTTTTAGTTTACTTTATTACCTTTGTTGTATGTGTGTGGGCATGCCCTGCACAGTGGAGTATGTGGGTGGATTCTCTCCTTCCACCCTGTGGGGCCGGAAATTTAACTCAGGTTCCCCAGGCACCACCGAACCCTCTGGCGGGCCAACGTTGTCTTTTCGAATGCTTTTGTTATTATTATTTTATTATATAATACCTTGGTTCTAGACTAGACAATTTGCTGTACATATAAACGACCTATATGTTTTACAGCTTCCCAATCACAGAGTTAGCCCATATGAATATCGATATTCATATGGATATCGAGTATAATCCACAGAACAAAATGTAATTATTAACACTGTAAAATTCAAGGAGCGATAGAGCTGACAGAGATTAAAAGTGAGACAGGAGTGCCAGCAAGACAGCTCAGTGGGAAAAGGTACTTGCTGGCTGCCAGGACTGATGGCAGCCCTGGGGACCCACGTGGTGGAAGGAGAGACCTGACTCCCACATGCTGCCCTCTGACTTCCACAGAAACACACTGGGATACATATGCACCCACCCACCCCACACACATATATGTACACAGTAAGTAGATAAAAATAGAACAAAAGCTGCGTGGTGGTGGTGGTGGCGGCGGCGGTGGCGGCGGCGGCGGCGGCGGCGGCGGCGGCGGCGGCGGCGGCGGCGGCGCACGCCTTTAATCCCAGCACTCGGGAGGCTGAGGGAAGTGGATATCTGTGAGTTCGAGGCCAGCCTGGTCTACAGAGCAAGTTCCAGGACAGGCTCCAAACCAACACAGAGAAACCCTGTCTCGAGGGGAAAAAAAAGAACAAAAAAAGTAAAGAAGAATAGTAAATCACAGAGGTGTAGGAAATGTTGCTGGGTTCCTCTTACATACAAAGCCACCTCGCCCAGCCATCAAATGTGAGATCCACCCCCATAAACCACTGCTGAATTCCCAGTTCTCAGAAACTTCTGTCATAGACGCTTGTTATTTCCAGCTTTCAAGTTGTGGACTAATTTGTCATGCACCAACAGACCATCAATACAGTCTGATTTCCCAAGAGAAATAAAAGCAACTGAGAAACCATCTTTGCAACACTCAGAAACTGAAAATAGGAACTGAGAAGCCCAGGTTCTAATCTCAGGGCCACTCTGGCAACCAGTCTTTCTGATCAGTTAATTGTGTTCTCAATGACCCAGAGTTCAATCTGAATGAATCAGATGGCCTCTCACTCAAGATTTTCTATCCCTCTTTATGGGCTACACCCCCTGCCCCAGCCTCCAGTGCACCCAAGTCTCACATGTCTGCTGTGGTTTGGCTGTGGCTGGTCCCATCAAAGCTCACCCTGGTTCTTAATTTCCCAATGTCACCGTGTTGTGGGGCCTTTTAAGACAGCTTTGTGACCTTCTGTCAAGGCTGGATAGGTTCCTTGGGGAATCAATTCGCTCTGGAGAGTTCTGGTCCTCAGGGAGCAGGCAGTGTCTTATCTTCGACATAGGGCTCCCTCCAAATTCATCTGCCTTCTCTTTTGCTCTCCCGACACGCACAGAGCCACGTGAGCCCCTCATCAGAAGCCATGGAGGTGCAGGTGTCATGTTCCCAGAGTTACAGAACCACAGCCAAAATAAACCTCTCCAGGGTGGCGCATCTCAGAGGTAAGCCCTTGCCTAGCAAGCAAGGACCCTGGGTTCAGTCCCAGGCACCGAAAAGAAATTTTAAAAAGACAAAATAAACCTCTCTCACCTCTAGAGGAGGAGGAAATAGGAAGGCTGGAGGGATGGCTCAGTGGTTAAGAGCATGTACTACTGCTGCAAAGGGCCCGGGTTTGTTTTCCAGCACCCATGGCAGTTGGCAACCATCTGTAACTCTAGATCCGGGGGATCCAATACCTCTGGTCTTGGTCAGCACTGTGCTCACACACACAGACACAGAAACACACACAGACACACACACACACACACACACACACACACACACACACACACACACACACACACACCAGGGTGCAAAAAACTTCTCAGAGGCACCCTCCACCATGGCAAGAAAGGAGCAGCCACCAAGGCAGCTGGGTCCACTGCAGCAGGATGCCAGCACCAGTCAGGGAGCATAGAACTGGCACCTAGCTCTAAAGCCTTCCAGGCTATCCTCCTCAAGTTTCCACCACCTCCCGTAACAGCGCCACCCTCTGGGGACCAAGTGTTCAAACACGGGAGCCTATGAGGTGGGCTTTACATTCAATCCAAAAAACCAAGGGAGGTCCTGCCAACGTTCTTCACCAGGTACTAAAAGACAGCTGGACCCTTCTCAGACAGTCTGTTCTGAAGACATTAAAATAGGCCTTCTCCTGGTTTATACCCAAAGTAGAGCCAGATCACCACTCTGAAGTAGCGGGGTTAACAATGGGACCCCAGGATCAAAAGCAAGAGACGGCAGAGTTGGCCACCAAGAATTCCATCAACCCCATCATCACATGTGCCTCGGGACTCCACACACACACACACACACACACACACACACACACACACAACTCCAGGGAAGAGAAAGAAGCAATTGTCCATTGGTTTCTCACACAGTGGGCCAAGAGTTGCCCCATGGGACATGGACTCCCCGGTGCAAACAGAACCTCACAGGCATGGAAACCCAAGGCAGGAAGGGAGAAGTTCATGGGCCTAGCCTAAGGGTGCTGTCAGGTGAAGACTGCAAAAAGCTGCACAAAGCCTGAGAGGAACTGGCTGCCAATGCCCTAGTCGGAGGCCAGATGAGGCCAATGGGCTTTGAAGTGCTGTGTAAGATGTGTTCAGCACAACTCACATCCACGGGCTGCCAAATCCTATTTTACAATCAATACCGTATCCATTTCCTCTTCTCCATCTTCACAGTCACTTATCTGGGTGCTCATTGCCTCTTGCAACAACCACCTGGTGAGTGAGTGAGTGAGTGTGTGTGTGTGTGTGTGTGTGTGTGTGTGTGTGTGTGTGTGTTCGTGTGTACACATATATGCATGCATGTATGCATGCTTCTGAAGTACTGAAGTCAACCTCAGATGTTCCTTAGGTGCCATGCACACTTTTTGTTTTGAGAAAGATTCACTCACCGGCCTGGAATTTGCCTAGTAAGCTCGGGTGGATGGCCATAGAGCCTGCTTGTCTCTACCTCCCCAGCTCCATTACAAGCAGGTAGCACCATGCCTGGCCTTTTCACAGCCTCTGGGGCGCAAACTCAATTCCTCGTGTCCCAATGTTAGTTCCCCTTAGTCAATCCCAACACTCTGGATCAGAAAGTAACAAGGAGATGGGTATGGTGGGTGACACACGGCTTTAATCCCAGCACTCCAGAGGCAGAGGTAGACAGACCTCTGTGAGTTCAAGACCAGCCTGGTCTACATAGCAAGTTCCAGGATAGCCAGGGGTACATAGAGAGACTTTGTCGCAAAAAACAATAATAATAATAATAATAATAATAATAATAATAATAATAATAATATGAAATTTACAAAAGAAACAAACAGTGGCTGTGACCCCCACCAACCTTTCAATGACGCAACCCAGAGATGGGCTGCTTTGGGGACAGAGACAAGCAAGGATGATGATTCTCTCTCCTGGACCAGCCTGCCAAGAGATGGATTGTCTGTCTGTCTGCCTGTCTGTCTTTCCCTTCTGTGGCTACAGAGGTGAAATTTTTACACCTCTGGATCTGAGAAAATGGGACTTCGATGAATTTGGGTCAAGTAGAGAATATCTTTTTCTATTCTTTATACTGACTTCAAAAGCATTTTAACATTTCCAAAATATAATCTACTCTGTAACTTCAAAGTTAATTGATTCCGTGATTGGTTCTACCTTGCCTGGGGAAATTCATCCCCTTACATACTTTATGAATTAAAATACTAAGCAACTTTCCATGATGTACTTTAAAAGCTGATGATGGATCATTAAAAAGAATTTTCACGGCAGATTTCTTGGCTCAATTCTGGTTTCTATGATGAACACGTTCACTGAGTCTGGGGCAACTAGATTCGGGTTTCTAAGGAGGCTGTTCTATGCATACTACAAAGCTCATGTACCTTAATTACTTGTAATTAGTTGTATTGTAAGCTCATGTCTGTTTAATTCATCCTAATTAGTCTCATCATAAACAGAATGGGCGATTGTTACAGGTTGTCTTGTTACACTGATGGGAAACATCTGGAATGGATAATTAGCTCCAAGGACAAATGAACTTGGGCTACAAGCTGCTGTGAGTAATACTTAACCCCCCTCCTCCCCCCCCCAACCCGCCTTGGGAGAAGCCAGAGACTGAGAGAATAACATAGAGTCAGAGGAAAGTCAAGTTGCCTCTTCTCTATAGTACAACGATAGCAACAGGGTAGTTTTTGTCTTATTGATGCTTTCTCTGAAGGGACAGGTCTGTGTGTGTAAGTGTGTGTGTGTGTGTGTGTGTGTGTGTGTGTGTGTGTGTAAGAACACAGCCACACGTACCCATTAATATTTATACACGTGTGTATTTGTGAGCACACCATTTATACATTTTTAATTGTTGTATTTTACTTATGTGTGTGTATGTGTAAGGACACAAACACATGTACCCATTTATATTTACACATGTGTGTATTTGTGAGCATACCATTTATCCATTTTTAATTGTTATATTTTACTTATGTGCGTGTGTGTGTGTGTGTGTGTGTGTGTGTGTGTGTGTGTGCTGTGTATGTAGATCCATGTGTGTGCAAATACCCTTGGAGGGCAGAAGAGAATGTCTGATCCTCTGGAATGACAGGCAGCTCTGGGAACTGAACCTGGATCCTCTGGGAGATGACCTCATAAGTACTGAGCCATCATCCCTCCAGATCCATTTTGAACATTTTTTTTAAACTCCAGCATTTTTTACCTTTACAGACACCAAGCAGCACAAAGTTCACTGGCGCGGTTAACAAGGAGTTACCAGGAATAGACTAAACCACTGAAGAGGCATTCTTCCCATAACCTTGGGATGAAAGGGGTTAGTTTTATTGTTGTTGTTTCTCCTCAGTTCTGAGAATGACTGTCCTTGGAGGCACAGACTCCCTTTCTGGATAAATTTTGGCCACCAAAAAAAAAAAAAAAAAAAAAAAAAAGACCACTTTATAATGTGAAGTGGGAAATGCAGAGCCCGGATCTGGACTAACAGTGCAGTCCCTGCTATAAAAGCAAGATGTGGGAAGAACTGCAAATGTGCAGAGGCCTGAGCATACACACTTCTGAAGAAGTCTTCCTTCAGCCATGGAAATCTCGATTACAGAGAAACTCACTCAAAGGCCACATTGACGGGACAGAAAACGCCAAGGTTATCTCCGGGTGGAAAATTGGAAATAGAATTCTTTTTTTTGGCAAGACTTTGGCTCAAGAAACTTCAGCAGTGGAATCTGAAACCCTATTGGAAGATAAGGATGCAGAATACATGGCTGTGCGCTTTGTTACTGGTGAGAAAGTCTTTGAGGTTTCACAGCCTAAAGTTTTGTAATGAATTGAGGGTTGAGGGGAGAAAACCGCAGAAAGAGTTCGGTTTCCCTCTGTGGTGGGAGCAATAATAAACTTATAAACATTTTATCAACCAGGAAATGCTCTTAAAATAGAGTGGTAAGCGATACAGGGGTATCACAGACATTTTTATTTTATTTTACACATTGGGGAAACCAAGGCACACAAAACTTCTGTGATCACATCACTTATCTTGGAAAAAATTTTAAACAACCTATATGCTCACCATCAACAATAAGCAAAAAATCGGAAAAATAAAATGTGGGGCTAGAGAGATGGTTCAGTGGTTAAGAGCGCTTGTTGCTTTTGCAGACCACCCAGCTTTGGTTCCCAGCGCCCCCGTGGTAGTTCACAACCACCTGTAACTCTAGTTCCAGAGGCTCTGACTCCCTCTTCTGGCCTCCATAGGCACTGCATGCATGTGGTGTATAGACATACGTGTAGGCAAAACACTCATACCATACACATAAAATAAACTTGAAAAATAAAACACAGTAAAATGAAGGGGAGCTGCAGAGTTCAGCGAGAATAAGCCACACACAGAGAAGTTTGTTTCGTTTTGAAGGTTTTTTTTCCCCAGACGGGATTTCACTTAGCCCAGCCTGACTTTTAACTCCTGACCCTCCTGCCTCCACCTCCCAAGTACTGGGAATCACAGACATGTGCCACGGTGCCCAACACAAACAAAGCCTTGAAGCACAAAATGCAGTTATATAAGAACGTATAGAGCATATTGTCGTGGTTTAAAACATCCGAACAATATGCTATATATTGTTTTTAGCAAATCGGGAAGCTATCCATGGGGATCCATGTACCAATATTGAATTGTGAGAAGGAGGGGACAGAGAGAGGAATGTAGGGAGGAATTCATGTTTTCTTAATTAAGCTGGGCTGTGAATATACATCCTCTCTGTGCCTTCTCTCTGTGTGAGATACTTAAAACATAATTATGCTGCCTACTTACTTGGTATCAGTTTATCACACTTTGTCCTATTTATCTCTCACTGAAGTCTCTTTCAGAGAGGAAGGCTCCTGCTCACTCCTTCAGTCACATACCCAAGTTTACTCAGCCAGCACAAGATAGAGAAAAGCCTAAGATTCATTTCCGTCTGTGGCGATTATGTTTTTCATTGCTTGTCGAATACTTGACAAGAAAGAACTCAACAGAGGCAAGGCTTATTAGGCATAGTGTTCTGGGGTACAGCTCATCACGGCAGGGAAGGGTGCTGGCAGGAGCTTGAGGCGGCCGCTCATACTGTGTACACACACAGGAAGAAGAGAAGGATGCGTGCTGGTGATGAGCTCACTTCCTCGCTAGACTGGAGCCCATGGGATAATGCCACCTACAGTTTGGGTGGCTCTTCTACCTCCGTTAGCCTGATCCAGAAACTCCCTCATAGAAAGGTCTGTCTCCTAGATGATTCTAGACCCTGTCGATCATCATTAACCATCACACCACGCTGTAGCACCGCTCTCAAGGCCTCGGTAGCCCAGGAACTGATGTGGGAGAAAGGTACCAGACTGCAACTGGTTTTGCACATTTCCAGTTTGTACAGAATGCATCCAACTCTGATTTCCCTCCACGAGCACCTTTGAAAGATCTGAGGCTGTTTCTCCCAGTTTACTCACTCTATTGCCTTCCCAACAAAGAAGAAAGAAAACCTCAAGTTTCAGCTACTTCTTCTTGACTTGTGTTCCCACCAAGCCCAAGCAGGACCCATCCCAGCCAGGAACTGGCAATGCTGCGTGTCTGTTCAGGAAGTGGCTCCTTCTACAGACGGTCACAGCCTCCTCCTCGCTTCGGTCAAGGCTTTTTATCCCACTACTCCCCGTCTGTGGTTTTGTATATTTTTGTTTGTTTTGTTTGGTTGGAAGGAATGAATAACTGGCCTTCAATGAGGGAAAAGTTTAGACTGCATGACACAGATCCACGTCTGGTTCATGATCTCAGCCTGGTTCGTTTTGAACTTTGCAGGGCAGCAGAGCTTAGGGGGATGAAACCACGAAGATAAACGGCTTCTAAGTTCTTACGCTCCCCCATCACTTTGGCCAGCAATTGGTTGCCGCTTCTAAGCCAGAAAGAACCGAGTCAGGGTTTATTGCTGCTGCAGCATGACCACACAGAGGAACTATTGTACAAGGATGTCTGCTGAACTGGGAAGCCTGGCTCCTACATAGCTAAATCTTCCAACCATGGGTTTTAACATCGCTGAAATGTCATGGCTGGGTCCAGTGTGTTCAGAAGCTCTTAAAACCTATGCTCCGTGTACACATGTAGAAAGGATGCCCACCACATCACAACCCACATGTCCTGTGACGGTGCTCTTGGCTTCACCCCCGATAGTTAGGTTAGTGTGGAGATGGTCACCTGAAGAAAGAGTTGCTAGCCCAGGCATGTCTCACACTGACAGTTCGGGGAATCTTTGTTGTGTGCTAGGTATCATGCTGGGCCCACCTTTCTGAGACACAGAAAGTGGTCAGAATGAGTGAGTCCATCCAGAGCCAGTGAGAGAGACACACGAACGTGAATCAGCCTTCGCATGCAGGTGACCTCTGGAAATCAAAGTCCAAAGCAAGGGAAGCAGGTGGTATGGTTATTCTATCACTAAAGCAATCAAGACATGGAATGGTCAGTGCCTCAGACATCCCTTCCCTGGCGGAACCCAAGAGACCTTTTTTTTTTTTTTCACAATCACAGGCTGATCTAGGAGACTCAGTGCTCCTTAGGTCTTACATCTGTCAGGGACCCGGCCTTGTGGGACAAAAAATGTCTACTGTCGCAAACACTACTGTCACTGTCATTTCTTAGGGACCGATGAGGTGGAGAACTCAGCAGTTGTTACTCATGTATCAACATGTCTGTGTGTGAAAGCCAGAAGACCTTGAGCGTCATTCCTCAGGAGCCATTCATATTTTCTTTGCTTTTTTTTTTTTTTCTTTTAAGGCCTCTTGCTGTGGATATCGCTCTGTATGCTGTGAATGTGTTGCTCTGATTGGTTAATAAATAAAATGCTGATTGGCCAGTAGCCAGGCAGGAAGTATAGGCGGGACAAGCAGAGAGGAGAATTCTGGGAATAGGAAGGCTGAGGAAGGAGTCGCCAGCCAGACACAGAGGAAGCAAGATGTGAAGGCAGAACCGAGAAAAGGTACCAAGCCACGTGGTTAAACATAAATACGAATTATGGGTTAATTTAAGTGTAAGAGCTAGTCAGTGGTAGACCTGAGCTAATGACCAAGCAGTTTTAATCAATGTAAGCTTCTGAGTGATTATTTTATAAGTGGCTGCAGGGTCCGTGGGGCTGGGCAGGACCAGAGAAAACTTCAGCTACAGCCTCTCACTGACCTAGAACTTGGAAATAAGCTGAGATGGCTTTCCAGCAAGCCCCAGATATCTACCTGTCTCTGCCTTCCCAGGTAAGGGATTACAAACACACACCAACATTTTATATATACAGAGAGAAGGGACTGGGGACAGAAATCAGGTTCTCATGCTCACAGATCAAGCATTCTACTAACTAAGCCAATCACCTCCACTCAGCTTCTTTCTAGCACAGTGGCAGGACAGAGCACTGGGTGGTCAGGGAGGCAAAAACAGTGCCACAACCCTGGAACCACCAACCCAGCTGAAGGCCAATCTTTGATGCTTTCTTGGTTCCTCAGGCCAGTCCTTGTCTATGTCAGAGACAGAATCCTCCTCATGGTTGGAGAGGTTGGATATTCTCTCTACTAGCACCAACATTTATACAAAACTTCTTGTTTCCTGTGTCCACTGGGAATTACTCATGCTTCAACAAATTTATTTTAGCTGTGAAACCTGAAAATATAAACACTATAATATTGGTGGGCTTTTTTTTTTAAATCTCTATTTTTTTTTCCATTTTTGAAATTCACCTACCCCAGAAAAGGAAACTCTTCCAGATTCAATTGCAAAAGGTTATTTGTTTAAAACATGAATTATTTTAGGGGGACATCAAAGTTGTATCAAGTACTCAGATGTCTTCAGCTCAATACCACAAACATTTATTGAGCAACCTATTGACTTTAAGGCATTATGGGAAATTGAAAGATAAATTACAGATGGTGTATAGCTCTCCCCCCAGGGATGGTAAGACAGCTGTCCAAAGACAAACTATGATATATGTTCTCATAAAGATTACTCAATACTCTTAGATAGCCTCTAGGGACTTAGAAGAATCTGAATATGGGTAGAACTTTGGTCAGTGGAGTTTTAGAGGGACAAAAAGCTGGAAGGGTACTTCATGCTGTGGTCTAAATATTTCCCCTTTAAAACTCATATTGACATTTGATTGGCACTATGACAGTATTAGGAAGATGTACTGGCTAGTTTTACATCAACTTGACACAAGCTAGAGTTACTGGAGAAGAGGAAGCCTCAACTGAGAAAATGCTTCCATAACATCAGGCTGTAGCCAAGCCTATAGGGTAGTTTCTTAATTAATAATTGATGTGGGAGGGCCCATTGTGGGGCCATGCCTGGGCTGGTGGTCCTGGATTCTATAAGAAAGCAGGCTGAGCAAGCCATGTAGAGCTAGCCAGTAAATAGCACCCCTCCATGGCCTCTGTGTCAGCTCCTGCCTTCAGGTTTCTGTCCAGTTTGAGTTCCTGTCCTGACTTCCTTTGATGATGAACAGTGATGAGGAAAACATAAGGCATCTCAATCCTTTCCTCCCTAAGTTGCTTTGGTCATGGTGTTTTGTCACAGCAACTGTCACCCTAATTAGGACAAAAGGGAACCTTTGAGTGATGATTGGTCCATGAGGACCCTGATGATACAGCAAGAAGACCCTCTCCACATGCTGGCACCACCTTGATCTTGGATTTTTCCATTCTGTAGCACTGTGAGCCGATACATTTCAGTTAATTACAAGTTATTCATCTGTGGCTGTCTGTGGCAGCTGCACAAATTGACTAACACTTCAAAATACAGGAGCTATCGCTTTAGTTAATCCACCTTTTCAGATCAAAATTTTGTAGACTCAGTGACTTCATCAGTAGACTCAGATGCCAAATACACAGAACACAAAAATGGCGAACGACAACTTATAACAGTGGCGATATCTAACTCAAAATCTCAAATAAGTACGTACATCTTCCCCATCAGAACTACAATCACAGCTCAGACTCAGCGTTCCTGGTCTAAAATGTTCCCAGTGCCAAAGGTCTGACATTCAGAAACAGTTTTGAGCTAGTTTAAAACTTCTTAAAAAAAAAAAAAAAAAATCTCTCCAGAAAGACCTTCGCCATTGTGAAAAAAAAAAAAAAAATAGGGGAAATTGGGCAATTTCATTTGTTTCAGCTCCAGCTCGGCACTACTTCAGAGGGCAAAATTGCAAAAAATAGACAAGAGTGAGAACTGAAACTTCCATAATGGTTGTCAATCCTGTCGTAAGGATTTATGGGAGAGTAAAAATTATTAAAGTCATAGGGAGCGTCTAGGAGGATGGAGTCTCTTTATTTCTGTATGATACTGCCTTTTCAAAGACAGTACCAAATGCAAGGCCAAATGCACGATAATGAAAATGTGATTTTAAACATTTCTCTTCATTCTTCAATGTTATGATTCCAGAATGTACCCCCAGGCATGGCCCCATCTGAATGGCACCAGTTATTATATTGCATAGCACCCCTGCTGGGCACCAGGTTCTAAGTGCTTATTAAAATCCATTTCATCCCCCGATTAGCTGATGAGGAAACTGAGCCATGGAGGAGAAACTTGTCTAAGGTCACTCAACTACTAGGCTGATGGGATTGTCAGACAAAATACAAAATGCCCAGATGAATTTAAATTTTTCATAAATAATGCATAAAATTTTAAGAGTAAGCATTTCCCATAAAGTATTTAGGGAATGCTTATACTAACAGGTGTTTATGTATTATTTGAAATTCAGACTCACCTGGGTAATCTTTTTTTTTTTACATACTATATCTGAGAAGTCTAGCTAGCAACAGACAGACTCAAAGGACATCTAACTAAGAGCATCAGAGAGCTCTTGAGGCCACGAATTTAGCAGCATGTCCTCGTGATTGTAAATATGACATCCGGTTATTGAACACTTTCTCATCATGTGTCCTCCATAGAGGCGATCTCCCTCAACCCTTACAAATTGTGAGGATTAATCTCCATTGTCAAGTCGATGAATATTAGAGCTACCTAGGAGAAGCACTTCTGGGCACACCTGTGGGAGAGTGTCTTGACTCGGTCAGCTGAGTTTGGAAGATTTCCGCAATACAGATAGCTATACACTATCCTCCAGGCTGTATAAAAATGAGAAAGGGAGGCCAAGTTGATTGGCACACATCTTTAACCCCAGCACTCGGGAGGCAGAGGCAGTCGGATTTCTGTGAGTTTGAGGTTGGCTTGGGCTACATAGTTTCAGTTCCAGGACAGCCAGGCCCATGTAATGATATCCTGTCTCAGGAAGAAAAAAAGTTTTTAATAGTTAACTAATATTTAAAACAAATCCAAAAAATATGGAAAAAGAAAAAAGATACTTTAGGGCTCCAGAGATGGCTCAGTGGTTAAGAGCACTTACAGCCCTTGAAGGAGACCTGAGTTCAGTTCGTAGCTGATGTCTGGTTCAAACAGAGGGTTCAGAGGCCAGGGCCCAACATGCTCCCATGCCACCTCAGTGATACCTGTTCTGTGCTGAGGCTGAAATCAGTATCTGTCCAAATGGATGTCTTTCAGAAAGTTCACACTTGGTCCTCTTTGATTTAAACCGTGAGTTTCTACTAATAGGGTTCTGTTACTGAATCGCTTTTCTCTCTGGGCTGTTTCTTGCTGCTATTTGCTTGCAGGTTCGTTTCCATCACACAAAAGCCCCTCTCCACACAGGTCTGCATCTTCTCCCAGATTCCTATGATTCCTCTGATATTCTTCACCCTTCCCGGGTAGCAGATGATCCACAATAGCCAGCCTTCAAGCTCTGTCTCAGAATGATTTCCACAGCTCTCTACATCTAGCCTCATCCTACCCTCTCCCCGGCCTTCTCTCCTCAGTGGCCAGTCCTTGGATGGATTTTTGTTTCAGCCCATGTGTGGGAGCCCATTTTTAGGTTCCTCATGGCTTTACCCAGCAGGTCTGCAGAGAGAGGATGAATAGACCATGGGCCTGAGTGCAGATGTCTGAGATGCTCTGCATTTGGCTGTGTTGGGGGAAGTCTTTTGCTCCACCCCTTGGCGTTTCTATAAATACCTTAGGGCAGAGACAGTCAGGGCCCATTGGAATAGGTTCCAGGCCCTCTTGAGGCTATCCTGTATTTTCTATATGTAGCATGAATCCTAAAGGGTCTTATTAATAAAAACAAACCTGGAGCTGGGCATTGGGGTGAATGCTGGAAGATCAGAGAAGCAGAACAAGCCACAGCTTCCTCACCTCGCCAATTCCTCAGCTGATCCTGTTTCCTCAGACTGGAAGCCTCTGTGTCCTCATCCAAATCCATCTCAGGTGAATTGCTACTTAAAAGCCTAAAAGCTTAACCAGCTCTAGTTCCTGGTCCTCACGCCTTATATACCTTCCTGGAATTAAAGGCATGAGTTACCAAGCCTGGCTGTTTCCAGTGTGGCCTTGAACTTACAGAGATCCAGAGAGATCTCTGCCTTTGGAATGCTAGGATTAAAGGCGTGTATGCCACCATTTTCTGGCCTCTATATCTAGTGGCTGTTCTGTTCTCTGACCCCAGATAAGTTTATAAGGGTGCACAATATTTTGGGGAACACTATCACCACATCTATCTGTTTATCTCCACACTCTAAATCCTTCTATCTAATATTTCCTGCTGCTCTCACTCAAGAAAACTCTAGGGAACTGTGGGGTTGGTGGGTAAACACCCCGCACCTGTAGGCTTTGCTCTTTAAGCTGTCTTAATTATTCCTTCATTTAATGTCCCTCCCCCTGAAGACACATAGCTCTGTATCCTCAGCTCTTAACTATCTATCCATCGTCTCAAGTTCACGTACAAGGTAAAACTGTCTCTGTATCCACATCCTCAGTTATCTACCCATCTTTCCATTTTCGGTGGACCAGAAACCTCAGAACTGATTTCTGGCTCCACTCTGTCACCCGTTCGCTGGACCAGGTCCTGCTGTTTCGCTAGTTGGCAGATGCGCTCCATCCTCTCATTCCTGTTTTCTTTAAGTTTGTCCTGGCAGAGATTACTTGATCAGACTCTCAGCTGGTCTCCTTGCCTTCCAGAATCTCTTGGTTTTACCGGTGTATAAGGCCCTCCTCCTTCGAGGAACACACTGCACTTCTCAGAGCTATCGAGAGCTTCATCCTCTCTGCCAGAACCTCCTCTAAGATACTCCGAGAAATTGTGGAATTTCTCTCACACAGACCATCACAACATAGTGTCAGGTTCTTGAAAAAAATGCAAGTTGCTAAGGCCTTAAAAAAAAAAATCTATGGAGGATGTAGTCACAAGGTCGGGGTGTTTAGGAGAAGGAGAAACTTCAGCAGTGTGGAGGAAGGCATTCCACATAGGAAGCCAGACTGAGCAAAGATCAGAAACTTTCAGGGCATTTTCAAGGAACGTGGGGAGGCTGGGCTGGTAAAGATGGAGGGCGGGGTGGGCGCCATGCAGACAAATGGGACAAACAAGGAAGAAAGAAGCGACCTGCCGGGCTTGGAGAAGAAAACACAGTCCTTTCGTCTAAACCACGGAGGGTGAAAACGAGTACTCGAAGATGAAGTCGGCAGTTTGGATGGGGAATCAGAGTTCACAAGGAGCCACGGGAGACTTTGGACAACAGAAGGAAGCCATCAAAGCCGTGTCTTAGGGTTCTGGGGCCAGAGACCAGACCCGTGTGCTGCTCCAATAGCACGTCCGAAGTCCTAAAGCATGCTGCTTAACGCGGTCAGTGAGGAAAGTGAGCCGCAGGGGAACAGGAAACCGGAGCAAAGGAGCAGACTGCAGAGGAAAGGAGCTCCGACACAAAGGAGCTTGGCCAGGCCCCGTTCTCATCGGCACCCAGGCGCATTCTCAGATGAGAGCAAAAGCTGGTGGGTGGAGACAAGCACCCTAACGACACGCCAGTAACGTTCCTACTCTAAAATAATAACATGGCTAGGACGTTGATCGGTTGGTAGAGCTCTTACAGAGCACACACGAACCCCTGTGTTCAACCCCCGCACCCCAGGAACCCAGCTCAATAGCAAACACCTGAAATCATAGCACTCAGGAAACAGAGGCAGGAGGATCGAAAACTTCAAGATCACTGTTAGTTTTCTCCTTGTGGCAACGTAAGGAAGGAGGGGTTTGTTTTGACGCACAGTTTTGGGGGTACAGTCTATCATGGCGGTGAAGGTACCATGGCAGGAGACAACGGGTCACATTGCGTCTGCAGTCAGGAAGCAGAGAAAGATGAATGAATACTGGTGCTCAGTTCACTTTCTCCTATTCATTAAGTCTAAGACCTAAGGATGGTGCTGCCCACACTGGGTAAGTCTTCCCACTTGAATTAACCCAATAAAAAAAAAAAAAAAAAAAAATCCTCTCAGACACACCCAGAAATATAGTTCCTTAGTGACTTTGAATCCCGTCAAGTTAACAATATCAACCGTCAAATCCCCTCAGCCATACGGGGAGCTGGAGGCCAGCCTGGACCATGTGAAACTCTGTTTCACAAATGGAAACAAATAATGGCGATGGTAATAACAGAAACGATAACTTGCATCCGTTCTCTGCTTCTTGTGTGTCATGAGCTATGCTCCAAGCTTTCTCCATGATAGATATCAGCCTACTAAAATTCGCTCATACATGCTGGCTAACAGCCAATTCCCTGAGCTCTCTTAGTGATTCTTAATGTCCCTTTCTAGAGGCTTCCGTGTGCCCCGCCCTGAAAAGCTAAAAGCACGGAGGGGCCTTCGGGACTCCTTTCCAGTATTACGATCTGTGCCCCTTCTTCTTGCCAATGACCCTACTAGATATTTAGAAAATTGCCTCTGTGTCCTAAGTTAGGCGATTTTTTTCTTACACTATTCTTGTATTCTGGGAGAAATGACTAAGACTCAGAAATGCCAAAGACTTGACCCAGGTCCCGTCTCACAAGCAGCTGATACAGTGTTGATGGTCTACAGTCTAAGCCCCTGGTCTTTCTATGGGGGAGATTTGACGCTGGAGACTGAGGGACCTACGTCTGAATAAGCTGGCCACATTAAAGAGATCCACGGGGGAAGCAGGATCGCCAGGAACCCTCTGTTTTAGTATGTCAGAGAAATGTACTAAGGATGTCAGGCCCTTTAGCGCACAATCCACGCAGACTGCTGAGCGTCTGCAGAGAGTGGCAAGTCAGAGGTGACATTTAGAGGGGACTGCCACGGCGGCGGTGGGTGTCATCCCTTCAGAAAACTCAGCTCCTTAGATTTAACTGATCCCACCCCAGATGCCATTGTTATTCGCCTCTAGCTTCCAAAACAAGAGTAACCCAGCGAAGCCATCTGTTCCCAAGATGCCATCTTGGTCAGCCTCCCCATGGCCTCTGCCCCTCCCAGCAGAAAGCTAACAAAACAGAAAAGCGTTTCATTCAGCAGAACTTTATTCACCTTCTGGTCTGAAGAGCAGGGTCAGAAAACGGGATTCCATTTAAGGTTGTTTCAACATATGACTAAACATTTAATAAAGAACTTAGAAAAGGAACAACTAAGGCCTAATGAAAATAAGACAGGGGTTGGGGGCTGGAAAGACGGCTCAGAGGTTAGGAGCATGAGCTGCTCGTCCAGAGGACCTGGGTTCAATTCCCAGCACCCACAACTGCTCACAACTGTCTGAAACTCCAGTTACATACTTCTGGCCTCCAAGGGCACTGCACACATGCGGTACCCAGACGTGTATGTAGACAAAACACCCATACTCATACATGTAGGCAAAACACTCGTACTCATAAAGTAAAATAACACTAATGAAATTTTTTAATTTAAAAAAGGAGAGGTTAAATAAGAAAAAAGGGCAGAAGTTATGGAATTTTAAAAATAGATTGATAATAAAGCTGGCTGCAGTCTATACAGAGACATATAAATGGGGGGTGAGGGTGTGGAAAGAAATGGTTTTCTCAGCACTTAATAAATCAATATAGAAAGTGCTGAGCCAGGGCTGATAGAGCACACCTTTAATCACAGCACTTGGGAAGCAGAAGCAGGAGAATCTTTATGAGTTCAAGGCCAGTCTGGTCTACAAAAAGAATTCCAGGACAGCCAGAGCTACACAGAAAAACCCTGTCTTGAAAAGCCAAAAAGAAGGGCAGGAGAGATAGCTCAGCAGTTAAAAGCACTGGCTGCTCTTCCAGAGGACCTGAATTCAGTTCCCAGCAACCACATGGTGGCTCACAACCATCTGTAATGAGATCTGGTGTCCTCTTCTGGCTACAAGCATGCATGCAGACAGGACACTATATATACTAAATTAAAGGGGCGGGGGAAGGATATGCAAAAAAAGAAAAAAAATGCTCAGTGGAGGGGTTGATTGTTGATTGGGCCCCATCCCTCCCTGGGGATTTACTGGAAGTTCATGTTTGTTGAGGAAGGGAGAGAGATTTTCTTCAGGGGCATAGCTGCTGACCCAGGCTCATGTTCTGGAAAACAACCACAAAGAAACCCGCTATACCATTAAAGAGGGAAGAGAGGACACAATGGCTACCAAGTGAGTTCCAGGAAAGGCACAAAGCTACACAGAGAAACCCTGTCTCGAGAAAAAAAAAAAAAAGAAAGAAAGAAAAAAAAAAAAAGAAATCCACGTGGTGGAAGAGAACACGGACTCCAGGAAGTTCTTCTCTGACCTCCACAAAGGCTCCATGGCGCACGGACCCCCAAGCTCTAAAATAAATAAACATCTTAAGACATGAAAATAGAAGGGAGGTTAGTTGGGAAAAGGAGATCAGTAGAGAGTGAGGGGGACCAAAGCGGGTAATATCAGTAATATGATTGAAATACATTATGTACATGTATTTTTATGTATGGTTAATATATGCTAAAAAAATTTTTACAAAATGCTCATTGGGCCACAATAGCATTTCAAAGGCCTCCAAAGGGTGCTGGAGAAGATGCGGTGCTCATTCTTGCTTTTTTTAGACAGATGTTGATATATGCACAAATAAAGAACCAGGAGGCCATTCATCAGAATGTGAGCCATATTTATCTCTGGCTGACAGATATGGAGACTTTTTTTTTCTTTCACTTTTGTGCTTCTATACATTTCCTGAATTGTTCACGGTAGGTGTTTGTCATTTTTCTTGTCAGAATAAAAAAAAAAAAAAAAAAAAAAAAAAAAAAAAAAAAAACTTTAAACCCTTTTTCATTTTTCTGTCCCCATAATGATCAAATATGAGATGTATTGATGCATGAAAGAGCTGCATAGGATATGCAAAACAAATCAGAGCTACGTTTGCTTAAGGGGACATAAGCACCACACATCTTGTGCCACCATCAACAGTAAGAAACAGAATTTGTGAAGTTACCACTGTTCTCCTATCAGAGTGTGCCCAGCACATCACCTTGGTCAGTCCAAGGCAGTCCCACCCCAGTAAGTGGGTGAGTTTAACCGTGTGAGAAGCCATACAGGGGATCCAAGTTCCCAATTAAAGCCGGAGGAAGCTCTGTCTGGGAGGCTTGACAAAGTTCTGTGGTTTCAGTTCAGTCACAAACTGGCAGTCCCAGAACTGAGTTTGGCCCGTAGAAATATGTTGTTTGGTCTGTACTTGGGTGTCTGTAAAATATTCTTTTAGAAGCTTGCGTTTGAATGTCGAGAGCTGGGAAGAATTGCTGGCTGCAGCAGGTACATGCTTTGCATTTTGGAATTCATTAATCCTCTAGAGAACATTTGTCAGGAGTTTACAATATGCCAAGCACTATTTCAAGAACTTTCTGTGTGTTAACTCACGCAATGCTTCAACAACCCAGCCCCCCACGTTGTCTCCGAGAAAACCAAGGCAGAAAGCATCGAGTCATCTTCCTCACTGGGGTCCTGCTATCAAGGGATCGGGGGACCTCTCGGTCAATAAAGTGCCAGCTACACAAGCATGTGGGCCTGGGTTCGGATCCCCGGGACTCTTGTAAAATCTGAGTGTGGTGGTGTTGTCGCTCTAGAGGCAGTGGGGCCTGGGAGAATGGAGCAGGTGGATGAGGCAGACTAAAGTCTCATGCAATAGCCAGCTTTATCTAGAGTGTCAGGCAATTTATATCCTGAGGGTTAAGCAAGGTCCTGTGAGCAAAGTTCACATGCATTCCAGCTGGTATACAGTCACAAGGACAAGCCATGTGTGGAAATACTATCTGAATGACAATAATAAGAAACAATGGATAATTTGACACAGACTCACTCCTATTGACTACACCTGGGAGGGTCACAAAAACACATCATAAGAACAATCCCATGACTTGGAGAAAGTGAAGTCACAGGACTCTTGTCCTGTTTTTTTGTTTTGTTTTGTTTGTTTTGTTTGTTTGTTTTGGGAGGAGTATTCTCACAAGAACTGAGAATTCTCCACACACAGCTCCATTCCTGGACCATGTTCCAACATGGTGGCCCGTGAGTCTGTGACTCCAGCAATAGGGTCGGCAGACACAGGAAGCTCCCTGGAGCTCATTGGCCAGCAGGTCTGACCTAAATGTCAAGCCTGAGATCCAGGAGGAACCCCTGTTTCAAAAAGTAAAGTGGAGGGCTGGAGAGATGGGTCAGGGGTTAAGAGCACTGGCTGTTCTTCCAAAGGTCCTGAGTTCAATTCCCAGCACCTACCTGGTGGATCACAACCACCTGTAATGAGATCTGGCGCCCTCTTCTGGCCTGCAGGCACACATGCAGAGAGAGCACTATATACACTGGCTGTAGGCTTCTGGCCTCTGTGCACACTTTCATACAAGGCCATGCACACCTGTAGGCATGTGTGCACATGCCCACATGTACATCCACAGCATATACACAAACTAAATAAACATGGACATCTGAGTCCCAAGACTGTCCAGTGGCCATCATCATGTCATAGTTACCTCCCCAGCTGTCTTACACTCAACTGAATCCACATTTCCATATTCCCTGCTCATCCTTGTCATTGTTGAGTACATGCACTATGCTCAGCACAGGGGTGTAATCTGGTCACTGATCTGAGAATGGGATGCCTGTCTTCTGTTGGGTTTTAAGCACCCTCCTTGAGACCAGAAATCCTCCTCACGGTAATCAAGAACTCCTCACATCCATGTCCAGTTATTACACTGGGAGAGGAAGAGGCACCTTGGTCCCTGACCCCTGACACCTCACACTCTAAAAGGGTCAACACCTTACTGGACACTCAAAAGACATTACGCTTTATACAGACAATGAAAGAAAAAGTCAACAGGGTCTGTCTCATGGGGATTGAAAGAGTTGGGGCTAAGGATGTAACTCAGTTGGTAAGTGCTTGCCTAGCATGCCCTGGATTGATCCATGCCCCTACTCCCGCTACATACATACACACACACACACACACACACACACACACACACACACACACACACTGCACAAACCCAGCATGGGGGCATGTGCCTGCAGTTCCAGAACTAGGAGGTAGAAATGGGAAGGTCAGAAGTTCAGGTTAATCTTCAGCTGCACAGCTAGTTTAAGGCCAGCCAGAGATACTTGAGAACCTGACTCAAAAAAAAAAAAAAAAAAGTTTTAAGATTTTATGGCCTTAGCAATATAGCTCTATGACAAAGTGATTGCATACAAGACAGAGTGTGTGGGCTCCATCATCTGGGGCTGGGGGGTGGGGGGTGAAGAGAAAAGTTTGTGTGCTACTAAACAGGTTTTTTTAATTCCACAATTGATATAATCCTATTTAAATTAAAAACATATTTAAATAAAAATCTTACAAAATGGGAGAAAATGTTTTCAAATTCTATCTCTTATAAAAAATAATAATACAAAGCCGGGTGGTGGTGGTGCACACCTTTAATCCCAGCACTTTGGAAGCAAGAGCAGGTGGATCTCTGTGAGTTCAAGGCCAGCCTGGTCTACAAAGCCAGTTTCAGGACAGCCACGGCTGTTACACAGAAAAACCCTGACTCAAAAGAAAGAAAGAAAGAAAGAAAGAAAGAAAGAAAGAAAGAAGAAAGAAAGAAAGAAAGAAAGAAAGAAAGAAAGAAAGGAAGAAGGAAGAAGAGAAAGGAGGAAAGGGAAGAAAAGAACAGAAATTAATGAAAGCCATTATTTATTCCCAGCTGCGATTGTGAGAGAAGGGCAGAGTACCGGCGAGCTGCTTTGCTTTTTACTGCCACATTTGAATGTCTTCCTCTAAATGCCCCTCTCTTCACTGTTAGTAAAAGTTTTTTCAGTGAATACCAATGATTGAGCAATTGTCATTTCTCCTTAGCAATGGGAAGATAATTACCTGAAGTTTTAGATTTCTCTTTTTAGACAAGTATTTAATAGTCAGTCTGAGCTTATATGTTTCTTCTCCCAATAGAGAAAGTTCCACTTAAACTCAAATGCTCTCTTAAACTCTATTGGAAGACAATATCAATATATGTTATATATAATTCTTTATATTTATAATAAATTTATTGTATGTATTTTAAATCCAGGTTTTAGAGATCATTACTTTATGGATACCAAAGATGGTTTGAGTAGCATAATAACCAAGCATCAAATTGCATACCAACCTCATACTGGAAGTTTTTCCTGTTCCCACCCAGTCCACAGCTGCTCAGACCCAAGTAAACACACAGAGCTTATATTAATTAAAACTGCTCAGCATTAACTTCAGGGCTAACTACTGAACTAGCTCCACACATTAAACTCAGCCCATTCTGTTTTAATTATATGTTGCCACATTTCTGTGCTTTACCATGCTATCCTGGCGTGGGCTTATGTCTTCTATCACTCAGCCTACCTTTCCGAATGTCTTCATGTCTGCTTATATATGCCTATATTCCTGCTGGCTACTGCAACCAGCATTTTATTTAATCAGAAGCACCATATTCACAGGCCATACGCAACCATCATCCAATCAAAGCCTCCTCAGTTTGGAAAGATTCGTAAGATCAACAGCATTAGTATCTCCTTTAAAAGAAATTGAGGTTCTTTTAATCGGATTGTTTTAAATTTTCTGTTTTTCCATAGGTAATCATATGCTTTGTGATTATAATAGCTTCATTTATCAGCAAGACTTTCCTCCACTGATGTTTTGGATTGTTTTAAGACTTTGGCGGATGAGATGTCTCATGGGTAAAGTGTCTACCGCCAAGGCTGCATTGAGCCTGACGTTCAAGCCCTAGACCTTAGCATATAAAGAAGAACAGAGCCTGAAGTTGTCCTCTGCTTCTGAGTGCCAAGACATGCTGCACACACACAGATACAAAGAATCATGTTAAAGTAAAACAACATGTTTCTATTCCATCCAGTGCCGGTGGAACCTTGTCTTACTTCTGCCTTTTGTTAAAACTGGTTGAGTGGGTTCTAAATAGATTACCCACATCGTCTGGATTATATCGATAGGTGTGGATTAGGCTAAACATTTTGCTGATGAGACAGAAATCTTCTTTCTTCTCTTTCCTCCTCTACCATTCCCCCCCCCCATTCTGATTGACTCATTTGTAGATCATTAACTAAATTCCCTTACCAGAAAGGAATCTTTGCATTGAGTCAGTTACTCTACCGGCTTGCGTTAAGATTATATCCAGCTATCATTTAGTCCATCTCTGATTTTGATTTCCAACAGCGAGTAAACCGAGGCGGGATTAAACTCTCTATAAAAAATGGTTTCATAATATTATACTATAAAGCCTATTAAGCCTTTATAAAACATATACAAAGACTTTGAACAGAAGCGGTTTAGGCACAGTTTATCTGACCAGCAAAGCAGCTGACTGGCATGTAGACAACCGCGAAGTCTCAGATCCTAATCATAACATTCGTGCTAGTGGATCTGTCCTGGAGACACTAGATCTCTACTTGACCTTTGGCCAAATCATAGTCTGAACAGCTGCTGGATGGTTCCATTAAAAAACAGAAGAATCCATGCAGAGCCCAGGACGTGGGAAGAAAGCAGAAGATCGCGTTCTTCTCAAACTAACCTGCACAGAGCTACTGGACTACTTTCCATTTTTTCTATTCTTTTTTTACAGTTGTTCAGAAAAGCGACACTCTGCGGGCTATAGTGTTACTACGAAGGTTAGAAGCCTTAAAAGCTTGTCTTCAAAAAAGTTCACATAATTAAATTAACTCAAAAGGCCATTAACAAACATCCTTCCCTATTTCTCAAACCACATGCCCGCTCAATCCATTGGGCCGCTACCTCTCATGGTCTACGGTTTCACAGAAAATAGAATCCTCTTGAAATTGTGACTGGCGCTTCGATCACAGGAACTGACAAGCAAGGACATTTTCATTATTATTATTGATTACGTATTAACTATACAGAAGCTTGGAGCCAGGCCTAACACCTCGTAAGCGGTCGATATTATTTTAACTGTTATAGTTAGAGTCTCTAATTCTCCTACGACTAAATTCATTCAGCTCGAGTATATTATCATTATTTTACTCCAGTCCCCATTTAAGTTAACTCAAATGCTATATGCTGTCGCTCAATTAAATTCGTTCAGTGAGATTCATTGAGTAATAACCAGAGTAAACTGGGGCACAGATGTCCAATGTTATTCGAGAGAACGAGGAGAGAAAAAAATGGCTATTTTGTTTCAAGAAAAATAAGATGATGCAACAAGGATTCAAAATCTTCAAAGCCCAATCCCATGAATGTCATTGAACATGACCTGACTCACTGCCCTCTGATTCCACTGTGATAGAAGTACAGTAGCCACATTCTAGTTGACGGGAGAGTTGGCTCGTATACAAGTTGCCAGAGGGCTGTTCCAGCACTTTCGCTTTTAGGTACCAAGGGCTCAGAAAAACCTGCGCAAAAGTAAATATGGTGGCGTCAGTGGCAATACTGTAGATGTATTGATCTTCTAAAAATGACGTGTCTTACTGCATTGGAGAGAGGGAGAGCATTCACTATTTTTGTTCACCAGTTTACCTCTCCTCCGTTCAGTACAAAGTGGCAAATCTTTTTGCCAGAGAACGCATCATTACACACTATTTGATTTGTTTACAAACAGTACATATACTTATATTATTGCTGCTTTTAAATTCATTAATTTTGTTGTGGTCGTGTATTTTTATGCTTGGTTGTGTTGTGTTTTAGCTGCCTAATGTGGTTACTTTCAAAGAAAAGGTGTAGGCAGGCATGCACCTACACTAATCAGGAAAATGAATGCTATAAAGCAGGGAAGCTTGAATTCGCCCCCTACCCTGTAAGTGCCTGCGTGTGAAAGCTCTTTGATGTCTCTCAGCATGTGTGCCGCACACTTGAATTACTGTTCAGTTAAAACACATGTCAAGCTCATCTGAGGCAAAGAAAAATAAACTCATTTTAAATATAAACAAGGTAGTGTCTACTTAATTTCCCTGCCAATGAAGACCTCGTATACAGGCTTAGGAGGCGACCGCTCCTCTCTTCATTATATGACAAGCGTTAGAACTGAGAAATTGATGACTAAGTAGCTGCAACTACAACCAACCAAAGTAGCTTGGGATTCCAAGCAGTCAGCTCCCACCAAATGTCGGATGGTCTAGGAATCAAAGCTTGCACTAACCTTTAGCTATTCTACAAAGCAAAATTGAGCCGAGTGGCTCAGCTCTACCTTCCTGCTTCTAAAGTCATAGAGACGACATGAGATTCGATCCCAAATGTCCATAAAATAAAATTAAACGTCAAGTGGATCAAGTGCGTACCTTGTTAACCAGCTCTGGTAAAGCCAGATCGGGATCATGACAGCAATAGTTTTACTTGATTGAGTTCAGTGATGAACTTAGGAGAAATCTATTCATTAAAAACCAAAAGAAGACAAGAGTGGATGGCATATGAGAACGCCATTTAGATGGTCCGCTGCTTCACATCATGCAGAGTGCATCAGCATCGATTTTATCCTTAAGCGCTCGTTGCTCTGTATCTCTTCTTCCCTCCCATGCCCCACCTGCCCCAAACACACTCCCTTTCTATTCCAGTACCCATGTGTTGCTATTTGCTAAAACAATACTTCTAGATATCCTCTGTGGTCAGACATGTCTAACTATAAGGCTGCTGTAGAGCTTAAGTCCTCCAGACTACTCAGACACTTTTTAGGGCATGTGACCTATGAAAAGCAGAGTACCATGAGAGTATTCTGTGTCCTGTCAAAAAGCAAATATAGCAATCTCTGCTGAGGTATGCATTTTCCTGCTGTGGAGGTGCTGAGTGCTTCAATCTTCAGAGGAATTAGAATGCAAACGTAGTCTGTTGAGACTTTTGTCTTGATTTCTTCAAATTTTTCATACCTGAAAATTCAAAGACATATTGAAACTCCCTCCTCCAAAATCATATTTAATAACTTCGAGGATTTGCTGACATTCCTTGTTCTCACCAAAATGCAGCATTTGACCCAACTGAGGATATGGAGAGAGAAGTGAAACACAAAGGCAGTCCTCTGTAAAGGAATCATGCCCATCCGCAGCACATATCCACTACCCGATGACATCAGAAGTGAGCTTTGCCAGTCTTCAACTGGAATACAAGAGGAGATAGCGGAAAAGTGGCAAAGCAAAAGAAAGACTAGGGCGAATCGCCCTATCAGAGATACAAAACATCCACAGAGCAGGACTGAGAGGAGGTGCGAAAAGGGAAAGAAAAAACATCCAGAAGAGCAAATGGGAGGTGAACAAACTGAGCTATGAAAGAAATATTGCAGGAGACAACTAAGTCAGAATAACTGTTCCCCTTAACAATCACAACATTAATAATTAAGACGCATGCCTGCATATAAGAAGAAAACATGATAGCTTGGATGAAAATTTGGTTTGCGCGTGTCGTAAAACAAGTGATACATGGGCACCGTCAAAGCAAAGACAATTGCATACTTTACAAGCTCAATAGAGCTAACATTACTCTGCATTGCGGCAACTAGCGCTGTCGAAAAGACCTGAAGATGTTATTATCTCGAGCACCAACTGTAACATCAACAGACCCCATCAAACTTAAGCTAAACCAGGAGCATCTCACGGCTCATGGCCTCCACAAAGCACCTGCAATTCATGTAAACAACCACATGCCTTGGTACATCACCACTTTATAAAAAGATTGCGATAGGCTTATATATGAAAATTGAACCCAGCGAAATTATGCTTAATCACCATCCTAAAAGTACCTAAAGTTAGAGCCAAGACAATCTTTTTACACCTCAATATTAAAACTTTCCTTGTATGGAAAAACTAATAAATACAAAACGCCAAACGACAGACACAGAAACGGACAGACATACAGACAATCCATACAATTCCCTAAAAGATGAGCAGTTTATCTCACACTCTGAATAATAGACAATGCCTTATAACGGATCTCAAGCTATTAGTCAACTACTCAACAAATAAGAAACATGTTTTCATTTCCATGAAGATTCCCAGCAAATGTGGACCATACTGAAAGGATCATCACAAAATGCAGTTTTAAAGAAAACATCAGCCTCACCGTCCTGGACCATTGACTGCAACCCCCTGCTATTTCAGAGAGAAACTTCAAGAAACGAACATGCTAATTTGAAGGTATATTGCTATTCCAAGTTCATCTGTCTAATTCCAGGAACATCTGTGGACTTAGCTAACGTGGCCTCAGCAGTCAGCTCTTCTTCATATGCTCGCGGACACATGGTGTGGACCGAATCACTAGTTTTTTACAAATCAAACTCTTAATTAATTGCTACATACTGCATTCCTAAATCAAGCTGTTATTTTTAAAGACATTTTCTGACTGATAAATATCGAGTCATCTGGCTCCATAGTGTATCCCCTTGTCCCTGCTTCAGACAATGATGGTGATAGTCATCGAAGGCTTTTTTTATGTGACTTGTTCACCAGGCTTTGGAGAAAACACTTTTCCATTCTGTTTTCTCTGCGCTCCTCAGGCCCCGCGCTGAGGAGGCAATGTTCTCAAGGTGTGGATCAAACTGTGCTACTTGCTGTAGTTGAACTTTGAAATCTAAGCTTCCTTTGAAGACAGTTCACTAGGCATTAAACAATGGAGACCATAGGCCGTTAGCCTCAGTTGACTTGCATGCCTATCCAAAACTTAAAACTTTTCATATTATCACACCCAAAATTGTATGGGGGGGGAGGCTTGTTTCTGTACAGCGATAATAACTGAGATGAAGACTCTCTCTGAATGTGGTGACACCATGCCGTGGCTGGGTCCTGAACACAAAGGAGAAAGCGAGCTGAGTACCAGCATCCATCTCTCTCTGCTTCCTGATGCTGCTGCAGTGTGAGTAGCTTTCACACCATGAAGCTTGGCCCCCAAATTGTGAGCCAAAAATAGCCCCCATTTTCTTAAGTTTGCTTTTCTCAGATATTTTGCATAACACAAAAAGAAACTAACAGGTTAGGACAAGATGAACATAGTTTTCTTTAAATAATTTGAATAAAAAATAGAATTACATCATTTCCCTTTTTCTTTTTCTCTTCAACTACTCCATGTCCCCACCACTCCCTCTCAGATTATATCTCTCTTTCTATGTATAATTGTTACTATAACATATATAACAAATATAAATTATAGCAACTAGCATTTACTTATGTATGCCTAAATGCATAACTATATACCTGCTGAGTTCATTCAGTGTTACTTGTATGGATATAATTTCAGGGCTGACTACTTCATATTTATAACTGTTAGGGGCTCATCCCTGGGAGAGACTCACTCCCCCTCTTCAGCAGTCACTAGTTGCCTGTGCTACTTCATTTATGTGTGATCCTGTGAGTTTCCCCTTTCACGTTACTCTGTTATTGTTTTGTAGGCAGCCAATTGTTGTGCTATCATTGGTGATGATTCCCTTCATTTCGAGAAGGTTACAACCTCACAGCAGACTTTGGTCCCTGCTCTCAGTCTTCTGCTCCTTTCATGATGTTCCCGAGTCTTAAGGGCAGAGTTGTGCTGTAGAAGGTAGTCACCGGCGCTGGCACCCAGCTCTTTTGCAATTTGACCAGTTGTGGTTTTCTGTAAGGGTCCCTGTTTGCTGCAAAGGAAGCTTCTTTGATGAGGGTGAGACCTTCACTTATCAGGTTGACTTGGTGCAAGATGTGCAAGCTGGGCTGGGCTTGGAACAGATAGAAAATTTCTTCTATGGAGGGCTCCAGTTGGTGGAAGGGGGATCTTAAATAAACTAGAAATAAACTGAGGCTAATTACACACGCACCACATAGCCATTTTGACTGTTTATAGACAACAGAATACTCCCCTTATTGTTGCACATGGATAAAAATTGTGAGAGTGTTGTCGTATTCCTGTTTCTGTATCAAGTCACTACTGTGAATAAAGGAAAACATTGAACTAACAAACAGATGAAGAAACACAGGCCTTCTAGTAGGTTAGAATGAATGTTTCCTGCTTTTGACCCCAGTAGTGTGAATCTAAGGAAGCCAGCACATAGGCGTGATGGAGGGTTCAGTCGTTCATAATGGCACGGGTTAGATGTCTCGGTATATTGATGCTACCACACACAAAACATGGGGACTGCTTTACCTCTTCTGTGTGTCACTGTGAGGCCACAACCTGAGCCAATCTATGTTTGACAGACAAGCAAACAGGCTGGCATGGTGGCTCAGTACTGAGTACTCAGTACTCACCTGAGTTCAGTCCCTGCGACTGCACAGTGGAGGGGAAACTCCACAAGGGTCCTCTGACCCCCACACATGCGCTGTGCATGCCACCACACTGTACTCTCCAAAATAAATAAGTGAAAATATATAACAACTTATCTTTAAAAGCCAAACCACAAAACCCTTTCTTTTGTAACAAACCTGATATCCATTAAAAAAAAAATCCAGTATTTGACTTTGCCACAGAAACTTCCACCCACCTTTCTCGTATCTTTCCTCACTCCTGGCTTATCCTCTGCAGCCATCTAATTCCAAATTCGTGCTACAGTGCCTGAAATCACGACGTGGACTGAATTGGCCTACTTAGTCTAAATTGCAGAATAGGCGTATTTAGCAACCAACACTGTCAAGTAATGCCTAAACTATTCTACTCA